>NC_134102.1:105391141-105721712 GCF_000715075.1 Nicotiana tabacum | reverse complement strand
TATGCAAACAGGATCGAGTTCGAATCATTCACTCGACTATTACGCCTACGGGCTACATTACTTCGAGTTCGAGCAAGAACTCACTCGACCATTACGCCTACGGGCTACTTTTATTTCGAGTTCGAGCAAGCACTCACTCACTCGATCATTACGCCTACGGGCTACATTACTTCGAGTTCGAGCAAGCACTCACTCGACCATTATGCCTACGAGCTACTTTTATTTCGAGTTCGAGCAAGCACTCACTCGACCATTACGCCTACATGCTACATTACTTCGAGTTCGAATCATTCACTCGACCATTATGCCTACGGGCTACATTAATCTGAGTTCGAATCATTAACTCGACCATTACGCCTACGGGCTATATTACTTCGAGTTTGAATCATTCACTCGACCATTACGCCTACGAGCTACTTTTATTTTGAGTTCGAGCAAGCACTCACTCGACCATTATGCCTACGGGCTACATTACTTCGAGTTCAAATCATTAAATCAACCATTACGCCTACGGGCTACATTACTTCGAGTTCGAATCATTAACTCGACCATTATACCTACGGGCTACTTTTATTTCGAGTTCGAGCAAGCACTCACTCGACCATTACGCCTACGAGCTACTTTTACTTTAAGTTCTAATCATTCACTCGACCACTAAGCCTAAGGGCTACATCACTTCAAGTTTGAGTAAGCGCTCGCTCGGTTATAAAGGCTACGAAGTCCAAATTTGATCAAGTTGTCTAAATCCTTGGGAAAATATTCATAAGGCGTGAATAAAATCTTCACAAGACAAGAAACAGAATAGAAGCAAGTCGGCAAAAAGGGATATTTTTATATACAAGATTGTTTATATAATTGATTACAACATACAAATTGAGGACTAAACTTCTTGGTTACCCCCAGGAGCGGTCTCTTCTCTATCGGGCTCCCCCCATTCTCGGACTCGCTTTTACTCCCATCATCATCATCATCATCGTCATCATCATCGGAAACCAAGGCTTCAGCATCGGCTTTGAGTTCTTTGGCCCTTTGTCGAAACCTCGACATTGGATCTCCTCGAGGGTATCCCTCCGAGATCGGTGCTTTGCAAGTTCAGCGACCCAATGTGCTTGAGTATCGGTGGTCTTAGCTGCCTCTCTTGCTTGAACTTGTGCAGCTTCAGCATCGGCCCGATAGACGGCCACAAGTGCATCCGCATCAGCCTTTGCCTTTTCAGCGTCAGATTCGGCCTTGGCGAGTTCGGAGGCTAACCGAGCCTCGAGCTCCTTTATTCTTCTTGATTGAGCCGAGCCTTTCTCCTTCATACTATGAAGTTGGTTTTCGGCCACTGATAATTGCGTTCGAGCGGCTTCTTTCTCTGCAGCGAAGCGGTCCATACCTTCTTTCCACTTCAAGGACTCCACTTTTATCACATCGACTTCTCCACGAAGTTTCCCGATCATCTCAATTTTCTGCTGCAGCTGTGAGACCAAAATATTAGCCATCGTTCCAGTATCGAGTCCATAGGATTTTAAAAGTATCATTACCTGCTCGGTCAGATCGGCCTGATCTTGGTGAGCCTTGGCCAACTCGACACGGAGGTCTTTTATTTCCTCTGCCTTTGCCCTAAGAGGAGTTTAAGGGAGTTCCTCTCCTCGATAACCCGTTGAAGATGGTCCTCATATCAACATAGCTTGGCTCGGGACCGAGAACATGCTTCTCGATGAACTGCCACGGCCTGCAAAGAAAGAAGAAATGAAGTTAGAAAAGAAAAGCAAACATTAAAGTAATACCAACAAAATAATTTAAGGTTTACTTGATTCAAATCCTGCTGCACCCCGTGAAAAAGGTCCGATGTATCACTAGTACCGGCAACGTCCTCGACACTAGTAAACAGGTCATGAAAAGGATCCTCTCCGCCATGAGGCCTATCTAGTTCGAGGGCCCCCAAAGCTTGGGCCTCCTGAATCGCCCCTGCGGAAAAAGCAGGGAAGGTGGGCAAGTCTTTGATTGCTACTGCCCCAAGTGAATCACTTGGAGCATTCTCTTCGGTTCGAAGTGATTCGAGAAGAGCCCTTTCGAATATATCCCCCATCCGTTGGCTTCGATGGGAAGCATCTTCGATCTCCAACAACTCGGGGACTCTGCCCGAATCCTTCTCCGATATATCCTCAGTTCGAGGCGGAGCCTTATGAACTACCATCGATCCAGCTGCCTGTGGAATGTCAGTGGTCTTCTTCGTTCGGGCCGCCAGTGCGGACCCATCATTTTCTTCTTCCTCTTCGTCTTCATCCCTTAGACGCATAACTGATTCTACGGTCAAATGAATGGTATTCTTGTTTGACTTTCGAGCCGTCCTCTTCTTCGGCTTTGGATCCTCGGGAATGGAAGCTCTTCTCCTCTTATTATCTTTTGCCGGCTTTGGGACAGAGGCTGAAGCCTCTTCCTCGATGGACGAGGGCCTCAAAACCGCATCTTTGCCCACACCTACGTATGGAAAATATATGAAAAATATATGGAAAGTGATTGTTTGCCTCCCATCGGCCCTTTGACAAATCACGCCATGAGCGCTCGGAGTATGTGGAGGTCGAAACCAAAGCCCGTACCCAATTCTTGAGATTGGGAACTGCTCCGGGCATCCAGGGAACCGCTGCAAGAGGAACATCAGTAAGAAAAGAAATGAAAGGGCGAAATAGAAGGAAGTAACAACAGAACCGCACTTACGTTTCATATTCCACTCCTCGGGAAAAGGCATCTTTTGAGTCGGAATCAGGTCCGAAGTCCTTACTCGAACGAACCTGCCCATCCAGCCTCGATCCATGTCCTCGTCAATACTTGAGAACAGAGCCTTGGTAGCCCGACGCTGAAGTTTTATTAACCCTCCTCGAAAAAGGCGAGGACGGAACAATCGGATGAGATGGTCGAGGGTGAACGACATCCCCTCGATTTTGTTCACAAAGTATCAAATCAAAATAACGATCCGCCAAAAAGAGGGATGGACCTGACCTAGAGTTATTTGGTATTGACGGCATAAGTCAATAATAATAGAATCAAGGGGACCTAACGTGAAAGGGTAAGTATACACACTTAAAAACCCTTTCACGTAAATGGTGATATCTTCGTTAGAAGAAGGGATTACTATTCCTTTACTCTCCCAATTGCAATCTTTTTTCAGCTGCTCGAGGTTTCTCTTGGTTATGGAACACATGTATATCAGTACTGGCTCACATCGGCCGGGAATCGACGAGCCTTTATCGACTTTAAAATCAGAGGTAAGAACACACACCCCGGGAATGCACTCCTCAGGCCGTGGCTCTACCGGTGTTTTATCGGCGGCAGACTGTGAGGATAAAGCTTTCTCTTTTTGAGGAATGGTTTGTGATGTTTTCGCCATTTTTCAAATTTAAAGGTCAGGAATAGAAGAAAGTGACAAAGATTTGGTAATTTTGAAGAAGGAGGAATCACAGATTTGCGAATAAACTCAGAGGGTGCGAAAAGGAACTTGGGAAATTTGGAAGATGAAGATGTAAAAAGGGTAAATGGTAAAAGGAAGGGCTTTTTATAGAAAAAGGCAATGGCGGTTCAATGTCAGCGGTGGCCGACCACCGTCTGACATGCATTAAATGCCTTGAAAAACTGAATCGACCGGACAGCTATCACGTGCGTCATGATCGAACCCAATGCGAATGTCAGCTTATGATCCAATCGAGCCATGGAGGAATCATATCGTTTCTTGCCACATCCTTCCAGAAAAATGATGGGACTATCTGTATACGGTCGAAATGGGTTTCGGCCTTCGTACGATTGATCGGGATCGAAATATAATGGACCGAAGAATGATTTCGTAATATCGATATGGTCCCGAAGATGATACAAAAAAGCTTTGGATTCCAGGTATAGGTCAAACATCGAGCTCGAAGTCATCATCGAGCTCGGATCTGGATCGAACTACGATGGGACGACTTCGAGCTCAAAGGGCAGAGGCCAACCGGGGTCGAAATGGGTTCCGAAGATGGTACAAACAACCTTCGAGCCCGAGGGACCAATCAATATCGAGCTCGATATCGTTATCAAGCTCGAATCCAAATCAAATTATGATGCAAAGTAAAGTTATCGAGCTTATGATTCAGAGACCGACCAACACTGACCCCGAATCAATACAAGGATCCGAGTCAAAATCGAGCTCAAGTCAAGATCAAGAGCTCAAGTCGAGACTGAAAACTCGAGTCAATATCGGGCTCAGAGACAAGAGCTGTTGCAATCCACTAGAGGAGAGAATCCTGATAGGAATTATGGGAAAACTGATTTATCATGGGGCTCCCACTATGTATTTTTAATTATATCTAAAGTAAGATCCCTCTACTATAAAGGGAATGATTATTATTTCTGTAAGGGGCAAGTTTTTGTTTACATTGTAATTCAAGCACCATATTCTCATATAGAGAAGAGTTGTTCTTCTAAGCTTCATAAATTAGTTCAACCCGTTCATTCCTAAAAAATCATCTTCTTTACAACCGTGTTTACTTTGTACTCTTTGCAATCCATATTTGATATTTCTATTTATCCTTACAGTTTGTATTAATCTATACCACATATCCTTAAAACTACGTACAAATTTAACTATATCCGTTTTTCGGATAAACAATAACATACAGAGATTTTGTGTTTATGCATATAAACATGTTTATTTTTTCTGGGTCACTCCAAAGCTCTCCATATCATCAAGTCCCAATTAAATTGATCCTGTTACAAAAATGATTATTGTCTGCTAGTTGTTCATGAACTTCACAAATTCCTAGAACACAACATATATATGCAGTGTTTGGAAATCTTTGAAGAAAAAAATGATGCGAAGCCTAATTCTTGTTCCGAAATTAAGATGCATATCGGATATGGCTTGAACAAAAGTAACAGTGAACTTCACATGATTAATGCTAAATGAAGGTTACTTCCCAGAAAAACCAATCTACATCAATGCCATGTCTTTCTTAGCCACATCTACAGAATGGCATGTAATTCACAAATTCAATAAGTACAATAGCCAATAAATAGTTATTAGAATACAAGCCAAATATATTTAACATATCTATTACAAAGTTGTTTGACTTGTGTGGAAAAGCCGAAAGAGCAAGCCTAAGTAACTAAGAAAGCAACAATGCAGTAGAAAAAATCTAATAAAGCTTCACATATAGCCCCTCCATGGAGGAAGAAAGCAAATTAGTTTTCTTGAATCTTGTTTGCACCGTAACCGGAACACAAAGTTATAAAGTATCAGAATTAATTGACTTTTGATATTCAAGCTTAACTTGAAATGCGTAAAAACTTTATGAAATAGAAAAAGGGAGAACAAAACTAATATATCTGGAATTATATTTAAACCTCTTTGACGAAAGAAAAAAAGGGAAAAATATTCTTATGGAAATTCAATTTTCAAAGGCTCTTTTACTTGTCTTAATAAAGAAGGCCATTGTTTTGAAGATGAATAACCATTGTATGAATTGTTCATGTTCTTAACGGCATTTTTGACTCTTATTACGTATCTATTATAAAAAATAGGCCAAATAGGTGTACGACCCCTTAAACTTGGCTCCAGTTTCCATTTTGACACCTTAACTTAGCTCTTTTTCTATCGAACACTTTAACTGTATTTTGAACTATACCATTTAAACACAATGTATGACCGGGTTATAAAAACTTAAGCGCGTGTTTTTAAACGCTTCCCACGTGGAATAATATACCAATAATAGTCTGACACGTGTTTATTTATCCAGGTCGGATAAAAAACCCCGTTTTTACCTTACCCACATACCTCGCCTCACTTAATCGATCTTCCACCCAAAATTCCCTTTCTTTAGCCTAATAAACCCTAATAAACTACATTGAGACCGATTCCTGGTGGAATCTTCATCGATTTTGAGTTAGATTCAACTGTCCGTCAACTATTTGGCCATTATATTACTAATACGGGTAATCGTTTGCTTCTTTTGACCGTGGTGGTGAGTGGAGTTGGTCGTAACTGAAGCTGGTCGTGACTGGAATTGGTCGTGACTGAAGTTTCGAGGGTCTAGACATGTCTGCAGACGAATATATTCTTATTGATTTTTACCATGGTGGACATATTATCAAGGATCCTGTCCCGAGATATGTAGGAGAGAGGGGTGAGGATGGTCACATGATAGACAAGGACCACTTTTCTCTTTTTGAGCTTCTGTCCTACACAAAGGATATGGGTTATGCTGAGGTAGAGGGTTTTTATTTAATTAATCCTAAATCTAATGACTTTGTCTTGATTGAAAATGATGAACAACTGTATAATATAGTTTGTCACCTTAATCATCTTGATCATTTAGATTTGTATATTAAGCATGTAGTTAATGAGCCTGTGTTGCTTGATGAGACTGTCCCATGTGGCCTTTTATGTGGGCCAGAAGTTGTTGAACCAAGTAAAAATACATTAAATAAAGAGGCTAGGGCAACATCTACTGTTCCAGAGGATATAAATGTCCAAGAAAGTGCTGCAAATAACACATCTGTGCCTGAGAAAAATCTAGCTAATGTTGGGGTTGCAGGTGAGAATTTACAAGGGGCTGAAGAAACAATAAACATAGATGCTAGTTTGGCATCAGACTTGTCAAGTAGTGAGTCTGAATTAGATAACATTCCTGATGAACATGATAGTGATGTGAATGAAGAGCTCACTTCATTAAGGCATGAAAGAAGAAAGAAGAAAGAAGAAAAAATAGAAGAAACAAAGAAAGAAACCTACTCCAACTGAAGAGATTATTCTGGGAGAAGCTGGAATAGATAAAGGCTTTGAGGATATTGGCAGACTATCTAAAGAGGACAGGTTTGCTGGAAAATTAGGAGGGGATGAAGACTACTATGCCAGTTCTGATATTGGAAGTGATGATAGCACAAATGAGTTAGATGTTTTAGCTAAACGAGGTATTGACTTACCTCCTAGAAGGAGAAGTAAAAAGGTAAGGTTTGACCCTGACTGTTACCTTGCTATTTTTGAGCTTGGTATGGTATTTGAAAATATTGTAGAGTTTAGAAAAGCAGTAGCCTCATATGCTGTAGAGAACAAAGTGCAACTAACAATTAGGCCTAATGAAAAAGATAAGGTTAGAGTTAAGTGTAAAGGAGCCAAGTGTAACTGGAAATTATATGCAAGCAATTATGGAGATTCATGTGACTTTACTGTGAAGAAATACCATCCAACTCATAAGTGCAACACCAAAAATAAGAACAAATTATGTACTTCTAAGTACATTGCCAATAAGTATAAAGATAGGATTATTTCCCAGCCAAATATTAAGTTGTGGGAGATTCATGATTTGGTGAGGGATAAGTTAGGTTTGTATGTTGGAAGAACTATTTGTTACAGGGCTAAGTGTAGGGTGATAAGTCAATTCATGGGTGACTGAAGAATGGAATTTAACAGACATGCTGATTATGTTGATATTATTAAGCAAACAAATCCTAGGAGTTCATGCTGGATCAGAACAGATGGTGAGAATATTCCTGGTAACAATCTGTTTGTCTATTTCTATCTATGTTTAGATGCTTTGAAAAGAGGATGGTTAGAAGGGTGCAGAAGGATTATAGGATTTGATGGCTGTTTTCTAAAGGGAATCTGCAAGGGTGAGTTACTTGTTGCAGTTGGTAGAAATGGGAACAATCAAATATTTTCTATTGCATGGGTTGTAGTTGATCAAGAGACAAAATACTCCTGGAGCTGGTTCATCACATATTTGATTGCAGATTTACAGTTGGGAGATGGTGTTGGCTTAACTGGTATGTCAGATATGCAAAAGATAAAGTTACAATCAACTTTTAATTTTTCTTTTTCCTGCTTTATATATATACTGTCCACTAACAGTTATTACTATTTTTTGTAGGGACTAGTACCAACTATAAGGGAATTACTACCAATGGCAGAACACAGAATGTGTGCTAGACACATTTGGTCTAACTAGTCCAAGAACTGGAGAGGTGAAGAAAGGAGAAAACAATTCTGGAGATGTGCCAAAGCATCTTATGAAGTAAAATTGAAGGAAGAACTAGAAGCAATGACTAAGCTTGGTTATAAGATATGTGAAAACTTGTTAAAGTATGATAAAGAGTATTGGTGTAGGGCATACTTTAGAGAATATTCAAAGTGTGATGTCATTGAGAATAACATGTGTGAAACATTCAATTCTTGGATAGTAAGTCCTAGGCACAAGTCTGTTATAACTATGTTGGAAGAAATTAGACATAAAATCATGAATAGGGCCATTGAAATGAGGAAGTTTGCTGAGACTTGGGTTACTGACATTGCATCAATGGCTAGGATGATACTGGAAAAGAACAAAGCCCTTTCTAGGAGGTGTAAGGTTATGTGGAATGCAGAACATGGGTTTGAAGTTGATGAAGGTGTGTACAGATTCATTGTTGATTTTAGGACCATGACATGTATTTGTAGATCATGGATGTTGAGGGGCATTCCATGTCAACATGCAGTATGTGCATTCTATGATAGAGAAATAGACCCAGATGATTATGTTGCCCACTGGTATAGGAAGGAAACTTTCCTTAAAACTTACTAGCATTTCATTCAACCAATTCCCAATATGAAGATGTGGTCGGATTCAACAAATCCATCTATAGAGCCTCCGGAACTTAAACCTATGCCAGGTAGACCAAAGAGATGTAGGAGAAAAGCCAAGGATAAACCAAGAAAAAAGCATGGTAAACTATCAAAGAAAGGGGTAAAGATGACTTGTTCAAACTGCCAACAAACTGGACACAACAAATCTGGATGCAGGAAAGGGGTAAGTTCTGATATTTATAATTCTGTCTTTACATTCTTTTTTTACAATTCTGATATTCTTTTCTTTTACTTCTGTCAGCATGTTCCAAGAAGTGCTACTCAACAAAGTCAAAATATGCCACCACCTCCACCAAGATCATCTCAGGAAATACCATCTCAACAAAGCAATCCATCCTCTATATGTGAAGATACAAGTGTTGTCAAAAGACAAAGCAACAACCAATCAACTGGGATTGGTAGAGGAAGAGGAAGAGGAAGAGGAAGAGGAAGAGGCTATGAACTAGGTAGGGAAAAAGGAAGAGGAACTACACTAGGAGGAGGCTCGGCTAATGCAGCAACCAGTGGACATAAAAGGCCAATGCATACTGGTTTTGGAATTTTTACTGACACTATGACTGGAACTACTATCCTGAATGTAAGGGTGTATAGTTTATTATAATGCAGTTTTGTGGGCTGGAATTGTTCTATTTTTTACTAATTTATTGTATTTTACAGCCTGGTATATCATCTGAGAGAGTCATATCAGCTGGGACATTCAAGGATACATCTGCAACTAACATAGACATTGGATTTAAGCCCCTCGGATTGAAGTTTAAAGGAAGAAATGCAGTGACAAGGTCACAACTTCAGCAAATGAGTGCAGCAAGGAAAAAAGGTTCTTCAAGTCAAACAAGTTCAGCTGCATCTACACTGTGAAGCAGACCAGTTTTTATTTATGTTATCTAAGATGTCACTACCAGTTTTTTGTTTGGGCAGTTATGCTCTATTAGAGTTTACTAGTTTGGGCAGTTATATGTTTGGGAAAACAATGCTCTGTTTTTTTGTAATTTGTAGACCAAAACAATGCTCTATTTTTGAGCTTGGATATAATGCTAGTCCATCATATTATGCAATGGAATGTTTAGGCAGTTATATTTTCAATTCATGAATATGAATTTGCATTTCATTCATAACACATTATGAAGTGCAGCTGAACTTAAATTTGCATAAAAAATTGGTCATTTCCATTTCATTCATAACAAGATACTGTACATTAACAAAAGGCCAAATTCTTAGTACCTACTTCCAACGTACTATATTTTTCTTGAACTAATAGCAGCAACTACAACACTATTAGCACCAGCATATCATAAAAATACTACATTATTCTTCAAACCACTAGCATCACCAAAGCCAAATCCATAGAAACAGCACCACCACCACAATAAATAATCACTTTAACCGCGCAACTGTTTTCTCAGTTCTTTCGACTCTCTTCAACAGACCCCGTATAATCCTCTTAGTTTGGTCAGGCATTTTATCATCATGCCATCTGAAATATTTGCAGTCACCTCGACCCTACAAAATTCAAAAAGAAATGCGGCCAAAAAAATTAAAAACAAATTTTTTTATTAAGAAATTCAAGGGTCTAACAAAAATAATACGACCGACTTACCAATTTACAACCATAAAATCGCCGACCTGGGTTTGCAGATGACCGACCATGATATAGTCAGTGGCGCATTAAATCCACAGTGGCAAATTTTCATTCCATTACGAGAAGTTGTTAATTTTTGTGATATGGAACTGATAAATGAGAAAAATGAGGAAGAAATCAGATCAAGATTCAAGCTTACTTTATCTTCATGATTTTTGACCACGAAGCCCAATGGTTGTTCAACATAGACTTCTTCTTCAAGATATCCATTCAAGAAGGAACAATTGTCTCTTTTTTTAATTTACTAGTTTTAGTGTACGTGCGTTGCACGTACTTTTCGCGTCGATTAATAAAAATTAAATACAAGTAATATAAATTATTGATAAATAGCACTTCATACTAAAATAAATGTCATATTTGTATTAGATATAGTTGAATGTTCGTCAGGGATGTCGCACAACACTATCGGAAGATCGTTCAATCACTAACTAGTTAAATTGCATCTAATTTATAAAATAACAATAATTATGTACCTTAAAATCTAAGAGTATTTTTAATTTTTATTAACGTACTCCTTTGGCCTAATATTCTAGCTCTTTCATTTAGGAAGTGTCACTTGACCCATATTTTTTATTAAATTCATCTCATAAAAATTGATATTAAGATTTTAAAAAACAAGGATATGTGTATTTTAGAATGTTTCTCATTTCGAATGCCAATTTCGAAATAGGATAAATTTTTAAAAACCTTAGAAGGAGGTTTACTGATTTTCTTTTGATACCATATAAGAAAATAATGAAGTATTTTTATTAATTAAAAGTTACCTATTCCAATTGTAACCATACAGGTATACGATAAATTTCAAATTTATTAACAAAAAAGGAATTATAAACCTAAAAATAATACAAAATATTGAAAACCTTCCTAATGTGAAGTTTTAATGATTTTTTAAGCTTGTATAGTTATGACCCCCCCCCCTCCCCAAAAAAAAAATTTTTCTTTCTTTTTCTTTTTCTTTTTTCTCCTCTTTGCAATTTTTTATATTTGTAATTTGTTTCTGTTAAAAAACCCATAAACCGGAGAATAAAGAATCCTAAACCTAAAAGGAGTTCAAAGTTCTCTTTTACCTAAAATATTTATTTAATATGGCAAAATTTTATTAACAATAAAAAACTACAAAACCTAAAAGGAGTACAAAGTATTCGAAAGTAAATTTACAATATTCTTTAAAGCTCATATCATTACGAAACTTCCCCTTTTTAATCAGTCTTTCCTTTCCTTTTCCTCTTTGTAATTTTTGTTTCTTCCTTTTTTCGTCTTAGCAATTATTTTGATGAAAAAACCCACTAAACTGTAAAACTAAGAAATTTGTGTGAACTTTAAATTAGTTCCTTCAATTATTTAAATACACATGTCCGACATGTCTTGGATGTTCTAAAACTATCATGAACAATCTCTATATATGATATTGATATCAATGAAATTATTGAAAATAAATACACACATAAGTTTTATAAGCGGTAAAATATAATGCCATAGATACGCAGAAGCAAGACACAGTGTAACGACTCAACCGATCATTTTGAGCATTTGTACTTCGCTCGGTAGTTTACGGGCATGAGTAGATCCGTATGATGCATTATGACTTATGTGAATCGCGGTTTTGATTTTCAGGTTAATCGGAATCGAATTAGAAGAATAGATTTCATTATCGAAGCTTTAAATTGGAAGAGTTGACCAAGTTTGACTTTTTGTGAATTTGAACCCGGAATAGAGTTTTGATTGTTCCATTAGCTCCGTTGGGTGATTTCGGACTTACGAGCGCGTCCGGATTGTGATTTGGAGGTCCGTAGTGGAATTTGACTCGAAATGACGAAAGTTAAAATTTTAAAAAGTTTAGCCGGGAGTGGACTTTTTGATATCGGATTCGGATTGTGATTTCCGAGATTTGAAATAGCTTCGTTATGTTATTTGGGACTTGTGCGCAAAATTTAAAGTCATTCCGGATTGATTTGCTATGTTTCGGCACGCGTTATTGAATTTGAAAGTTCAAAATTTATAGATTTAGATTTGAGGGGCGATTCATCATTTCGATGTTGTTATGCGTGATTTGAGGCCTCGAATAGGTCCGTGTTATATTATTGGACTTGTTGGTATATTCGAACGGGGTCCCGAGTGGCTCGGATGAGTTTTGGACGAGGTTCAGATCATTTTACTTCATGTTACCATTGCTGGTTCTGGTGTGACTGCACCTGCGGCTGGTTTGCGCAGGTGCGAAGGTCGCAGAACCGACGAAGGGGTCGCAGGAGCGGAAATAGTGCTGGGTGAGGAAGACCGCAGAAGCGGAGATTTGGGCGCATATCCGAATGCGCATGAGCGAGATATTTCGTAGGTGCGAGCCATCCGAATGCGCATGAGCAAGATATTTCGCAGGTGCGGATGGTGGCTCGCACCTGCGATGTCGCAGAAGTGGATATGTTATCCGCAGGTGCGAGGGTCGAGTCCTCAGCTGATTCCGCAGAAGCGGCTAATGTGCCGCAGGAGCGAAAATGTTGGCAGAAGCTATAAATCGAGGTTTTGGTTCTTTCTTCATATTTTGAGATGTGAGACTCGGATTGAGGCGATTGTTGGAGCAATTTTCATCACGAGGATTGGGGTAAGTGTTCTCTACTCGGTTTTGGTTATATTTCATGAATCCACATTCGTTTTTGGTAATTGGATTGTGAATTATAATGAGAAAATTGGGGGTTTTGTCCTAAAATTTCATAATATGAATTTTTGAGTTTTGAACATCGAATTGGAGTCGGATTTGAGTGTGTAACGTCCTGACCGGTCGTTTTGAGCATTTACGCTCCTTTAAACTATTTGAAGTCTTGAATAACATCCTACGAGGTATTATAACTTGTGTGAATTGTGTCTTTTGGTTTTAAGGTATTTCAGAGTTAGCTTAGAAGAATGAATTTCATATTGGAAGCTTAAGTTGAAATAGTTGACCGTATGTTGACTTATATGTAAACGACCCCGGAATAGAGTTTTGATGATTTCAATAGCTCCGTATGATGATTTTGGACTAAGGAGCATATCCAGAAAATTAATTGGAAGTCCGTAGTAGAATTTGTCTTGAAATGGCTAAAATAGAAAGTTAAGTTTGGAAGTTTGACCGGTGAGTTGACTTTTTTATATCAGGGTCGGAATCTAATTCTGGAAGTTTGAATAGCTTCGTTATGTAATTTATGACTTATGTGCAAAATTTGAAGTCATTCCGGATTGATTTGATGTGTTTCGGCACAAGATATATAATTTGAAAGTTCAAAGTTCATAGATTTTGATTTGAGGTGCGATTCGACGTTTTGATGTTATTTGATGTGATTTGAGGCCTCGAATAGGTCCGTGGTATGTTATGGAACGTGTTGGTATATTTGGTTGAGGTCCAGAGGGGCTTGGCTGTATTTTTAGATCATTGGTTGGGAGATTAATAAAGTTAAGAAATTTGAGAGTTTGACCACGGTCAAGATGACCTTTTTTTCAGTATTTTGAGGGCGCGAGCAGATCCGTAACATGTTTTTTGATTGAAAATTCATATATGGTTTGTGTCCAGGAGGTTCCGGATGAGTTTCGGGGTGAGTTTTGAGTGAGTCCGGGCATTTTGACACTCTAATATTGTTCTGGCACTTTTGGGGGTGCGAATCGTACATTTTTCGGTGCTAAGGCGAAGGAGGGGCACGGACCGCACATAAAAGTGCGGACCGCAGCAGAAAAATGCGGACCTCAGAGGAGGGGCGCTGACCGCACAATTCTGTCCGCGGCTGCACTCCAGGGAGTTCTGGAGATTCGCTGGTCCGAATTTGGAAGCTTATATCTTTTGATCTACAAGGAATTTTAATATGATTCAAAAACAAAAGTTGTAACCCTTTGTATCTAGTTTCCGGAAAGGTAAAGAAGTCATCATTTGGACATATGTAGAGAAAGGTATGGCCAAAATACTAAGGCATGGCAGTGCAGTCACCAAAATAAGGTGCGGCTGCACCATTTTTGTGCGACCGCATGAGATGGGATGTGCGGCCGCGCTTGGAATTGTGCGGACCGCACATGGTGAGTTCATAGAGCGGGCTATATAACTGTGGCTTAGGTTATTATTTTATTTTTGGGCCTTGGGAGCTCGGTTTGAGACGATTTTTCGTGAGTTTCTCAAGAAATTCATCGGGGTAAGTGATTCTAACTCAGATTTGGTTAACATTCATGAATATATCATTCTTTTCACCATGTAATCAGTATTTTGAGATAGAAATTTGGGGAAAATTGTAGCAATTTCATAAAATAAATTTTTGGGAGTTGAACACCGATTCAGAGTCGGATTTGAGTAAAATTATTATGGTTAAACTCGTAATTGAATGGGTTAACGGATTGTGTAACTTGTGTCGGGTTCCGAGACGTGGACCCCACGAGCGATTTTTGAGCAAAATTTCAGATTTTGATGGAAAATTTATATTTTCTTATGGAATTAATTCCTATAATTTTTATTGACTAAATCAGATTAATTGTGGATAGATTCAAGGCGTTGGGAGACCAACTCATGAGTGGAGTATGAATTTTTAATTTAAAATAATTAATTCAACAGCAACACGACCCCATGGGTCCCAAAATATTGGCACGTAGCCTAAACATGATCTTTAATAAGAGTCTCATCTCAAATTCCTAACACGAGGAGAATATTTGGATAATAACATGATTCATTAATTTTTTTACAACTGCACAGGATTTATACAAGACACAATTTCTGTAGTGCACGTCTACATGCTCGTCACCTATCGTGTGTGTCACCTCCAAACAATTTATATCATACCAAATTTCGGGGATTCATATCCTCAGAACAAAGTTTAGAAGTGTTACTTACCTCAAACCGTGTAATTCTTTACTCCGCTATGCCTTTGGTCATATTCATGTCATTACATATCATATCTCAATCTCTGTTGTTATTTATTGATACATCATATCATCATTTTCGGCCTATTTTTATGACATTGTGAGCCCGTAAGAGAGAGAAAGGAGAGATTGATGACTAAGTGAGGCCGAGGGCCTGATTGTGACGATAATTATGGGATCAGACTGCACGCTGCAACATGCCATATTGGCTTTATATACGTTATTATTATATGGATCGGGGCTGCCCGACTGCAGCAAGCCTTATAGGCTTTATTATTATACGGATCGGGAGTGCCCGCCTGCAGTAGGCCATATAGGCTTTATATAGCACTAGGGCTGAAGGAGCCCCTCTGAGAGTCTGCACACACCCTCAGTGAGCACGATTGATTTATAGCGCTTGGGCTGAAGGAGCCCCTCCGGAGTCTACACACACCCCCAGTGAGCGCAGTTGATTTATATTGGGGGATGAATCTTCCTTGGGCATGGATCTTGCCCGAGGCATTTATATTGAGGGATGGATCTTCCCTGGGCATGGATATTGCCCGAAGTATTTATATTATAATGAGTTACCTGGACATGGATCTTGTCCGTATCAATTATATTTGGGGATAAATTACCCCAGGGATGGATTGGCCTTATACGGTACTAAGTGACTGATTGTCAGTCAAATGTGTATTTATATACGGGTTGGAACACCCCTGGGTTGGATTGGCCATAAATAGTACCGAGTGACCAGATAATTTGTGACCGGTATTTACATGAGGTCTTTTACTAAGATGTCATATTCTTCATATCATGCAATATTGATCTATTTCACTTGTACTGAGTTTAACTGATAAATTTGGAAGCATGTCTACGTTTTGTACCATTATTTATACTGGATTGTATCTGCGGACCTCGTCATTGCTTTCAGCCCAGAGGTTAGTCTTGTTACTTATTGAGTTAGTTGTACTCATACTACACTCTGCACCTCGTGTGCAGATCCAGGTGCTTTCGGACACGGAGATTATTCAAACCATCAATTAACTTCCAGCCCAGAGTACGCCCTGTGCTCCTTCCGTTCAGGGATTATTTGTACTAAGTTCTTCTGGTAGTTATTTTGGTTCTCGAGGTCCGTGTTAGAACTTACCAGCCTTCTTAGAGAGGGGTTGCTTTGAGTGTGGAGACTTGGGTCACATAAAGAGATATTGTCCCCACCTTACGCGAGGTCCAGTTCAGCAGAGGAGTCATGTTACGACTTCTGCACCACCTTCCCAACCAACTAGGGATGAGGCTCAGTCATCTACGGGTCGCCCAAGAGGGAGAGGCCGATTAGGTGGTGGTCAGGCCCGATTTTATGCTTTTCCTGCCATGCTAGATGCTATTGCTTCAGATGTAGTGTGCCACAAAGAGGCTTCTATATTATTTGACTCTGGTTCCACATATTGGTATGTTTCATCATATTTTGTTCATTATCTGGATATGCCCCGTGAGTCCTTATTTTCACATGTTCATGTATCTACGCCGACAAGCAATACTATAATTGTGGACCGTGTTTATCGGGCTCGTATGGTAATTATTGGGGGACTAGAGACTAGAGTTGATATTTTATTGCTTAGTATGGTCGATTTCGATGTTAATTTGGGTATGGTGAGTTATCAGATGTTGTGTTATTTGGCTTTGAGTCAAGTGGGGGAGCCTGCTATTGACAATTTGATTTCATGGTTATGTGTTGTACTGATTTCGGTTGAGGCCGGGGATGACTTGAGTAAGAAAATTTCTTGAATATGGGTTATATTGCACTTAAAAAATAATAATTCATGAAATGATTAAATTTTTATTTTGAAGGATGTAATGCGCACGAAGTATGAATTTGATTGGTGGTGTTAAGGCAGGGTTAATTCTTTGGGGATCTGTTCTGCTAATGGGACTTGTGTCTTTCGGCCTGTTTGGGTAGTTAATATCTCTGCATTAACTTGCCGATTTGAGTAGTGATAGCACACATTGCACCTGCCTACTCCTTGGCGTGTTATTTGTACCAGTCCAGGAGCATGAAAATCATAATTCATTTATCATATACATGTGTACTTATTTGATCGCTCTTGTATGATATGCTTGGAATGGAAGCCTGTGACCATGCTAGGAAGATTATATTATTGGCACGTGAATTGTCCGTGCGGGTCCAGATATTGATAATATAGCACGTGAGTTGTCCGTGCGAGTGATGTCTATGTGATCTCTAGACGAGTTGGTTACTGTTATTAAATTTGTGTGTATTGGTTCTACTATATATAGTGAGCTTATAGCATTACAGTTGTGGTAGTGCATGTTGAACTTACAATACGATTCTTTACTTTGAGACATCTTCCATTTTGGGTATGAGGTTGCGCAATTATAGATTGAGTTATATTGGTGTGGCATGTCAATAAGATAGTTGTGTTTAATAAAAATAAGGTCATTGGACCTAGAATAGATACTATCAGGTTTGATTCCGGTATATTGGGAGGATAATATTGAAAGTCAGCTTAGAAAGTGATTATGGTTCTGGTTAGGGCGAGAGAGATCCAGGAGTTGTTGCTCTGATAAGGGGTCATGATATTTTTGCATGTTTCTTTTATTATCAGTAATGTACAAAGGTTTTGGAATGAGGTTTGGCTTGATATGAGGTTTAAAACTTGTACTTGGTTGGTTTGAGTAGTTATTGTGATCGGGAATGGTGCTGTGAGCATGTGAGTTGCATAGTATGTTACGTGATTATATCTGGGGTTATGGATATGGCTTAATACAGCTTGTTTAGACTTATGCGGTGTGTGAGATTTAGATCTTGAAAACAATTCTGGGTGTTATAAATTGGGCTCTAAGTTTTGGGCTAAGGTTAAATTAATGCTTTTCAATTGTGTTATGTTGTCAGGCCTATATAGAATAGGGTGACATGGGATCACCCCCAGGTATGTGCATGGTAAGGAGGAACAATGATTTAAAGGCTTAGGAATAACTCTTGGCACGTTCGAGGACGAACGTATGTTTAAGTGGGGGAGATTATAACGACCCGACCGATCGTTTTGAGCATTTACGCTCCTTTAAACTATTTGAAGTCTTGAATAACATCCTACGAGGTATTATGACTTATGTGAATTGTCGTTTTTGGTTTTAAGGTATTTTAGAGATAGCTTAGAAGAATGAATTTAATGTTGGAAGCTTAAGTTGAAATAGTTGACCGAATGTTGACTAATGTGTAAATGACTCCGGAATAGAGTTTTGATGATTCCAATAGCTCCGTATGGTGATTTTAGCTTAGAGTTTTGATGATTCCAATAGAGTTTTGAACATCGAATTGGAGTTGGATTTGAGTGAAACTAGTATGGTTGGACTCGTAATTGAATGGGTTGTTAAATTTTTTAAATTTTGTCGGGTTCCGAGGTGCGGGCCCGGGTTAGGCTTTTGGATGATTTTAGGCTTTTGATTCAAGATTTGATCTTTTTCGACCGTGATTGGTTCCTTTAGCATTGTTTGATGCATTTGAGTTGTTTTTGATTAGTTTCGAGCCGTTCGAGGTCGGAACGTGCGGGATGGTATCTTTGGAGCATCATTTGGCTTGATCGGCAATGGTATTAACTTGTTCGAGGTAAGTAACTCTTCTAAACTTAGTGCTGAGGGTATGAAACCCCGTAATATGTGTTATGTGATTGGTATTGAGGTGACGGGCGTGTGGGCGTGCACCAAGTGATTTGGGACTCTGTAGTTTTCATGGCACTGTATAGTAGTCCTATTTTGTTGATATCCGTGTTTTCACCATGTGATAAAGTAATTGAGCTGTCTATCATGCTAGATATCATATTTAGGCTTCATGCCGATACTATTGGGACCCATAGTGGTCGTTTCTCGCTGTCATTTCACTTATTTCATTGATATTTCGTACTCAGTCATATTCATGCATTCATATCATATCTCAGTCTCAGTTGTTATTTATTGATACATCATTTCATTGTTGTCGGGATAGTTTCATGACATTGGGAGCCCGTGAGTGAGACTGGAGAGATTGATGACTGAGTGAGGCCGGGGGCCTGTTTGTGAGGATATTGATACTATAGCACATGAGTTGTCCTTGCAGCACGTGAGTTATCCGTGCAGATCCAGATATTAATATTATGACACGTGAGTTGTCCGTGCAGATTATAACGCTTGGGCTGTAGGAGCCCCTCCGGAGTCTGCACAACCCTAGTGCGCACGATTGTTATTATTGAGGGATGGATATTCCCTAGACATAGATCTTGTCCGAAGCATTATATACCTTGAGATGGATCTTCTCCACGGGCTGGATTGGCCCTACTCGGTATTGAGTGACTGATGATCAGTTGATGTGTATATTCCGGGATGGATCTTCCTTGGGCCGGATTGGCCATATACAGTACCGAGTGATTATGAATGATGAGTGGAATGTGTGAGAAAGTGAGATTGAGTACTCCGCGAGTGTGAGTACATGAGTTCATCTCTGAGATACATTGCATTGACATGCACACATGACATACATGCATCGAGATGTATTTTCCTCATGTTGTACGTTATTACATCATTCATGATTTCTCACACATGTTGACAGATGGACATAATGATGCATTTGCTTTATACAAGTTATCTGGAAAGAAAATGAAATATCTTAGTTATTATTATTGAGAAGATTTTTGGGAGAATCACAATTTTCAAACTTACTCATATTTTTGGCAACTTCGGTAAACGACTTGGGTTTTCACTGATGTACTTGAAAGGCAGAACTATTTTCAGAACTCATGATTTTGCCGAGCATCTTATCCCTGAGTTACTTCTTGTATTATTTGCTTTACGTTGTTATGTACTGTTGTTGGTAATTAGTGGTGGACCCGACCTTGGTACAAGCTTGTCACTACTTTCAACCTAAGGTTAGGTTTGTTACTTATTGAGTACATGGGGTCGGTTGTACTCATACTACACTTCTGCACCTTACGTGTAGATGTTGGCTGCTGATGTTGCTGTGCTCGATGGGAGTTGGATTAGAAGATGTACTTGCATCCCAGTTTTAGCTGCCTCTTATTCGTGGTAGCCTTAGATCTATATAACTCTGTTTATGTACTTTTCAAATAGATGACATATTTATTTCATTTTCGCTTTAAACTCTATTCTTAGAAGCTCATGATTTATACTACCAGTTTTTGGGGAATGTATTAGATTCAGATATTTCTTTACTTAATTGCTTTATTAATGGTTAGTGGAATTGGTTAATTGGCTTACCTAGCGGGTTGGGTTTGGTGCCATCACGACTAGCCAGATTTTGGGTGGTGACAAGGTGGTATCAGAGCTTTAGGTTCATAGGTTCTACAAGTCATGAGAAAATGTCTAGTAGAGTCTTGCGGATCGGTATGATGACATCCATACCTATCTTCGAGAGGCGACGGGACATTTAGGATATACTTCCCATATTTATTTCTTTATCGTGCGACATTGATTCAGCTTGAAGCGTAACTCTTTGAATTCCTTCCACGCATTCGTATGTGAATGTGAGCGCTCGGTATCGGCTGTGCGCCGGTGTCTTGTGGTTCCATGGTTGAGGTTTGAGATGTGATTTTTGGCGTGCTAATGATAGGCCAGTCTGGAGGACTTGTGGCCGAGTTTTGACTGTAGCTTGAGCACGAAGATTTCTATTATGTGAGCACGTGCTTTTGGGACTTATAGGTCTGTTGGTGTCCCTATTAGTGGAATTTGTGATTGGATGACTATATGATGAGTATGATGAGACTGCGAGATGTGTTCAGATTGTTCGAATGTGACGAGAAGAGTTTACTTGAGATGTAGCAAGGGGTCATTATGTGCTTGGTTTTCGTTGTGATATGGCGTACGGTCCGAGTTGTGAGTGTGTTGAAGGATCTGTCATATAGTTTAATTGTGGAGCGAATTAGATTTTCATGTCGTGTTGATGAGTTCAACCTCAGAAAGATTAAATGATTGCGTAGTAGTTGTGGCTATGAAATGGTATAAAGAGATGTCAGTTTGAGGCTAAACAAGTGGGTTATAACCTGCAATGTAATCTACGGATGCATGCTTTTTATAATGTTGTATGTAGGCTTTCTTTTCTACCAGTTGGGTCTGTTTGTGCGATTTGAGTTTGGATCGGTTGTAACAATTGACCTGACTATCACGAGGATGAATGTGAGAATTGCAGATGATTTGAGGTATTATATGGTTTGTGTTACATGAGCTTACGAAGGATTTAGTTTAATTTCAGTGCGGGATTTTGGCAGTAATAGAGTATGGGTATCGTGATGTTATCGAGTGTTTTGTTCTGTAGCTTTGAGACAAGTGGGGGAGTCTGCTATCGACGAGTTGATTGCACGGTCATGTGTTATATTGGTTTTGGTTCGGGGTATAATGGTGAATCAGTTATGACTTATAGGGATCGAGATCGAGGATGACTCGGGTAAAGGGATTTCTGGATACAGGTTGTATTACACTCTATGGGTATATGGGAATCATAAAATAATTGAGTGGTTATTTGCGAAGGATATAGTGTACATGGAGTAGAAATTTCCTCGGTTGCTTAGGAGTGTGGGTTACTCTTTTGGGTGTCATCATGCCAATGGGGAACCAATCGTTTGGCCCGTTTGGGGCAATGCAATTGAGATTTGAGCAGAGTGGATGACTTTCGAGAATGGTTCTAATGGATCCAGGAATTATATGTAGCAATTGGGAATTTCGGATTGGTATATGGCTAGGATTTGATATTTGCATTGGATGATGTCGAGACTTGTGGCATTTTTATATCATTGTGGATTATGCATTTCAGTATCAAGAAGGTGAAGGAAACAATTTTAGGTTCACATAAGGTCTCTTTAGAGTGGGTGTCGCGGTTGTGGTGCTTTGGGGGTGCTTAAGAGAGAAGTCAATGACTTATAGGCCTTAGGGCGTTGTGGTTTTATACTAGGGTCTCTTGTGTGGTGAATTTTGGTTAAGGATCGTGGTGTTCCAGCAAGGAGAAGTATCAATTTGAAGGAAATGTGGAAGGGACTTAGAGAAATAGGACAGCTTGGTAGTAGGCTGGGTTAGCACAGTAATGGATATAATCGGTTCTTTGGGTACTTATGACGTGGCTAGTCTCTACAGGTGTTTCGTGGCAATGCTCATGGGTTTTGCGACCTGCGTGGCTAGGTTGAGTTAGAGAGATTCGGTTATGATAGCTTGGTTATGTGCAAATGGGTTCGAAGAGTTCTCACTAGGTTTTACCACGGTTCGAGGAGTATATTTCCTACCGGCGTGAGGAATATGTTGTGTATTAGGATTTTCTCTGGGATGAGATAAATAGAAGGTTTCTGACTGATCGGGTATGTATTCTGCTTGTGACTCAGAGTTGATTATGAGATTCTTGTACTCTTCATAGGATGGCATGGTAGACGTGGTGTATTGCGTGGGATTGAGATTTGCATGTGCAAGATCACAGTTCAGTTTTGAAGGGAAGGACATATATTCGAAGGCAACATGGACGGATTCAAATGACTAGGTAAATGATATTACTAATCGGTATGGCCTGATGAGAGTATACATTTCAGAATGGGCAATGTGTTTTGATTTATGGGTACTTCATTGTTATTGCGGCACTCTCCTGGTTGATCGACTGCTAATATTCAAATTTTTCTATGTGGCATAGAAGAATTTTAGAAGTATTTCTCGTGGGATGATCGTGTATGTGAGATATGTTAGACATTCTGGCAGTGAAGATGGAATTAGATATGGTGATTCGTGTATTTTATGGATTTGGAGGCTGGGAGTTCTCAGGAGCAGATTGTTTCATGGTTGTGGACTATGAGGTTGTGACCGAAGCTAGCTAGATGATAGTATGTGTTATGATTCGGTCATTATGGATTTTTGGAGGGTTATTTATCTATTTGTGGGTGACCAGAGTTGATTTGGGTGTCCATTGGTAGGTCCAATTAGGATGTGTATTCTACACAGAGCTGGATTGGTTAGCTCTATACTGCTATTGTTGAGGAATGTGCAATTCGGTTGTTGTTGAGATTATTCATTTCTGAAATGATCTGTGAGTCACTCTTCTATGCTATGAGGAGTTGTGATTCGTTGGTTATATGCGTGTTGTGTGATTGGTATAAGGTGACGCACATGCTATGTGACGGGTGTGTGGGTGTGCACCAAGTGATTTGGGACTCTGTTGTTTTCATGGCAATGTATAGTAGTCCTATTTTGTTGATATCCATGTTTTTACCATGTGATAAAGTAATTGAGTTGTCAATCATGCTAGATATCATGTTTAGGCTTTATGCCAATACTGTTGGGACCCATAGTGGTCGTTTCTTGCTGCCATTTCACTGATTTCATTGATATTTCGTACTCAGTCATATTCATGCATTCATATCATATCTCAGTCTTAGTTGTTATTTATTAATACATCATATCATTGTTGTCGGGCTAGTTTCATGACAGTGGGAGCCCGTGAGTAAAACTGGAGAGATTGATGACTGAGTGAGGCCGGGGGCCTGTTTGTGAGGATATTGATACTATAGCACATGAGTTGTCCTTGCAGCTTGTTAGTTGTCCGTTCAGATCCAGATATTGATATTATGACACGTGAGTTGTCCGTGCAACACGTGAGTTATCCGTGCGGATTATAACGCTTGGGCTGTAGGAGCCCCTCCGGAGTCTGCAAAACCTTAGTGAGCGCGATTGTTATTATTGAGGGATGGATCTTCCCTAGACATGGATCTTGTCCGAAGTATTATATATCTAGAGATGGATCTTCTCCACGGGCTGGATTGGCCCTACTCGGTACTGAGTGACTGATGATCAGTTGATGTGTATATTCCGGGATGGATCTTTCTTGGGCCGGATTGGCCATATACAGTACCTAGTGATTGAGCATGATGAGTGAAATATGTGAGAAAGCGAGATTGAGTACTCCGCGAGTGTGAATACATGAGTTCATCTCTGAGATACATTGCATTGACATGCACACATGACATACAAGCATCGAGATGTATTTTCCTCATGCTGTATGGTATTACATCATTCATGATTTCTCACACATGTTGACATATGGACATAGTGATGCATTTGCTTTATACTGGTTATCTGTAGAGAAAATGAAACATCTTAGTTATTATTATTGAGAGGATTTTTGGGAGAATCACAGTTTTCAAACTTACTCATATTTTTGGCAACTTTGGTAAACGACTTGGGTTTTCACTGATGTACTTGAAAGGCAGAACTATTTTTGGAACTCATGATTTTGCTGAGCATCTTATCTCTGAGTTACTTCTTGTATTATTTTCTTTACGTTGTTATGTATTGTTGTTGGTAATTGGTGGTGGACCCGACCTTGGTACAAGATCGTCACTACTTTCGATCTAAGGTTAGGTTTGTTACTTATTGAGTACATGGGGTCGATTGTACTCATACTACATTTCTGCACCTTGCGTGCAGATGTTGGCTATTGATGTTTCTATGTTCGATGGGAGCTGGATTTGAAGATGCACTTGCATATGACTAGGTAAATGATATTACTAATCGGTATGGCATGATGAGAGTATACATTTCAGAAGGGGAAATGTGTTTTGATTTATGGGTACTTCATTGGTATTGTGGAACTCTCCTGGTTGATCGACTGCTGTTATTCAAATTTTGCTATGTGGCACGGAAGAATTTTAGAAGTATTTCTCATGGGATAATTATGTATGAGAGATATGTTAGACATTCTGGCAGTGGAGATGGAATCAAATATGGTGATTCGTGTGTTTTATGGTTTTGGAGGCTGGGAGTTCTCAGGAGCAGATTGTTTCATGGTTGTGGACTATGAGGTTGTGGCCGAAGCTAACCAGATGATAGTATGTGTTATGATTTAGTCATTGTGGATTTTTGGAGGGTTATTTATCTATTTGTGGGTGACCAGAGTCGATTTGGGGGGTCCATTGGTAGGCCCAATTAGGATGTGTATTCTACACCAAGTCGGATTGGTTGGCTCCATACTGCTATTGTTGAGGAATGTGCCATTCGGTTGTTATTGAGCTTATTCGTGTTCTGAAATGATCTGTGAGTTACTCTTGTATGATACGGGGAGTTGTGATTCGTTGGTTATATGCACATGTGGTGTGGTTCTATTGGGGCCTTATAGCGGAATTTGAGTGAGACGAGTATTGGGTATTGCTTGGTTGATGGAGTATTGGTTATGTTCTTTCGGGTTTTCTGTGGCATTGTATCATTTGCTTCTCCATGGTTATGGTAATGCACTTTGAGTTCTTGATGTCGGATTGCACGTGGTTGTTGATTTTGAGCATGTTGGCTGAGGTATTTCATATGGATCAGTATTTGGATAGGGTCGCGCATTATAACAGAGTTATGTTGAGATATGATCTCTTGTGTTAGATTCGTGTGTTTTGGTTCTACGGTGTGTGATAGATTCTTAGCATTGCATTGTGGTGGTACTTGGTGAGCTTGCGGGACAGTTCTCCCATCTGAGTCAGGTTTCCATGATTTGAGTATATTTGGAATGTTGATTATTGGTGCACGGATTGCACGGGTTTTGGCTTTAGATTGTATTGATGTGTCATGTTACTAGAGTGGTCGTGTTGGATGAGATGAGGTCATTGGGCCTAGAATGGATACTATCGGAATAGATTACAGCATGGTTGGAAGGATAATATCGAAAGTCGGTTTAGAAATTTGCTATAGTTCTAGTCAAAAGAGATGGAGTACCATGACTTGTTGATCTAATGAAGGGTTATGAGTTCTGCATATTTCTTTCGTCATTGGCAGTGTACGAAGGTTTAGAATGAGGCTTTGTTTGGTATGAGGTTGTTACAGATATTGGGTTGATTTGAGCACCTACTGTGATTTGAAATCTTTGCTTCGAGCGTTTGAGCTATTTGGTATTTGAGTTTTGAGTATTTGAGTTATGGATATGGATTTTGGTACAACTTGTTCAGACTTATACAGTGTGTAGGTTGCGGGATTCAGATCTTATAAGAAATTTCGGATGTTGGAAATTGGATTCGAAGGCTTGTGGGCTAAGTTGAATTGAGAAAGTTTAGTTATGTTGTGTTATCGGACCTGTATGGGATAGGGTGACGGGGGGTCACCCCTGGTTATTGGCATGGCAAGGTCATACGATGGTTTGATGGCTTTGAGAACAACTCTGGACACGTTTGAGGACGAACATATGTTTAAGTGGGGGAGGATGTAATGACCCAACCGGTCGTTTTGAGCATTTGCACTTCGCTCGATATTTTACAGGCATGAGTAGCTCCTTATGATGCATTATGACTTATGTGAATCGTCGGTTTTGATTTTCAGGTTATTCAGAATTGAATTGGAAGAATGGATTTCATTGTCGAAGCTTTAAGTTGGGAGAGTTGACCAAGTTTGACTTTTTGTGAATTTGAACCCGGAATATAGTTTTGATTGTTCCATTAGCTCCGTTGGGTGATTTCGGATTTAGGAGCGCGTCCGGATTGTGATTTGGAGGTCCGTAGTGGAATTTGGCTCGAAATGGCGAAAGTTAAAATTTTGAAAAGTTTGACCGGGTGTGGACTTTTTGATTTCGGATTCGGATTGTGATTTCCGGGAATTGGTACAGCTTCGTTATGTTATTTGGGACTTGTGCACAAAATTTGAAGTCATTTCGGATTGATTTACTATGTTTCGGCATGAGTTATCGAATTTGAAAGTTTAAAGTTCAAAGTTCAAAGTTCATAGATTTTGATTTGAGGAGTGATTTGTCGTTTCAATGCTGTTATGAGTAATTTGAGTCCTCGAGTACGTCCGTGTTATGTTATTGGACTTGTTGGTATATTCGGACGAGGTTCCGAGTGGCTCGGATGAGTTTTGGATAGGTTTCAGATCATTTTACTTCATGTTGCCATTGCTGGTTCTAGTGTGACCACACCTGCTGCTGGTTTGCGCAGGTGCGAAGGTCACAGAAGCAACGAAGGGTTCGTAGGAGCGAAAATAGTGTTGGGTGAGGAAGACCGCAGAAGCGGAGATTTGGTCACATATGCGAATGCGCAGGAGCGAGTTGATGGAGCGCAGGAGCGAGATATTTCGTAGGTACAGATGGTGGCTCACACCTGCGATGTCGCATAACCGAATATGTTGTCCGCAGGTGCGAGGGTCGAGTCCTCAGCTAATTCCGCAGAAGCGTAGGTTATGTCGCAGAAGCGGCTAATGTGCCGCTGGTGCGAAAATGGTGGCAGAAGCTATAAATCGAGGGTTTGGTTCTTTCTTCATATTTTGAGATGTGGGACTCGGATTGAGGCGATTGTTGGAGCAATTTTCATCATGCAGATTGGGGTAAGTGTTCTCTACTCAGTTTTGGGTATATTTCATGAATCCACCTTCATTTTCGGTAATTGGATGGTGAGTTTTAAAGACAAAATTGGGGGTTTTGGCCTAAAGTTTCATAATATGAATTTTTGAGTTTTGAACATCGAATTGTAATCGGATTTGAGTGAAACTAGTATGGCTGGACTCATAATTGAATGGGTTGTTGAATTTTATAAATTTTGTCGGGTTCCGAGGTGCGGGCCCGGGTTGGGCTTTTGGCCGATTTTGGGCTTTTGATTCAAGATTTGATCTTTTTCGATCGGGATTGGTTCCTTTTGCATTGTTTGATGCATTTGAGTTGTTTTTGGTTAGTTTCGAGCCGTTCGGAGGTCGGAACGCGTGGGATGGCATCTTTGGAGCATCGCTTGGCTTGCTCGGCATTGGTATTGACTTGTTCGAGGTAAGTAACTCTTCTAAACTTAGTGCTGAGGGTATAAAACCCTGTAATACGTGTTATGTGATTGGTATTGACAGGCGTGTGGGTGTGCACCAAGTGATTTGGGACTCTGTTGTTTTCATGGCATTGTATAGTGGCCCTATTTTGTTGATATCCGTATTTTCACCATGTGATAAAGTAATTGAGCTGTCAATCATGCTAGATATCATGTTTAGGCTTCATGCCGATACTATTGGGACCCATAATGGTCGTTTCTTGCTGTCATTTCACTGATTTCATTGATATTTCGTACTCACTCATATTCATGCATTCATATCATATCTAAGTCTCAGTTGTTATTTATTGATACATCATTTCATTATTGTCAGGCTAGTTTAATGACATTGTGAGTCCGTGAGTGAGACTGGAGAGATTGATGACTAAGTGAGGCTGGGGGCCTGTTTGTGAGGATATTGATACTATAGCTTGTGAGTTATCTGTGAAACACGTGAGTTGTCCGTGCGGATCCAGATATTTATATTATGCCACATGAGTTGTATGTGCATCACGTTGAGTTGTTAGTGCAGTTTATAGCGCTTGGGTTGAAGGAGCCCCTCCGGAGTCTGCATACCCCCAGTGAGCGCGGTTGTTATTATTGAGGGATGGATCTTCCCTGGACATGGATCTTGTCCGAAGCATTATATACCTGGAGATGGATCTTATTTACAGGCTGGATTGGCCCTACTCGGTACTGAGTGACTGATGATCAGTTGATGTGTATATTTCGGGATGGATCTTCTCTGGGCCGGATTGGCCATATACAGTACCGAGTGATTGAGCATGATGAATGGAATGTGTGAGAAAGTGAGATTGAGTACTCCGCGAGTGTGAGTACATGAGTTCATCTCTGAGATACATTTCATTGACATGCACACATGGCATACATGCATCGAGATGTATTTTCCTCATGCTGTACGGTATTACATCATTCATGATTTCTCACACATATTGATAGATGGGTATAGTGATGCATTTGCTTTACACTGGTTATCTGAAAAGAAAATGAAACATCTTAGTTATTTTTATAGAGAGGATTTTTGGAAAAATTATTGTTTTTAAACTTATTCATATTTTTGGCAACTTTGGTTAACGTTTTAGGTTTTCACTGATGTACTTGAAAGGTAGAACTATTTTCGGAACTCATGATTTTGCTGAGCATCTTAAAATAAAAATTTAAGTTTCTGAATAAACATTGATTTTATATAGGTAACTCAATAAATTATGAAACTCTATCCTATAGATGTCCTCAATTATCATTCCTTATATTCAACTTTTTTTTGGTTAAACAGTCAAAATTTTCATTTAACCAAGTATAATATTTACAACCCGCTAGCTCAATTGGAATCTTAAGCTAGACCAATAACATAATTAATAATCACTTTTTATCTACTACATATCCTCTACTTACTATCTCTACATATAACTATGTACTTCTAAGTAGGGTGGTTGCTCAATCTTTCTAACTCCTTGTGCCATTTGGATTCATTCTGCCCTCATATGTGTAGCTCTAGTATAATATTCTTCATCCTTTGAAGGCTTGAATCTTCTTTCCTTGAAATCTTCATTGGTTCCTCTCTACCCATACATGGTAAATCACAGCTGTAGACAGGAATCCTAGCATATGAGCTCGAACTCTGCATGAACTTCTCCTCTTTAACCATTCAATATCAGCATTCCTGCTACCAATTTGAAGTCTTTCACCCAGCCATTTTAACAATGCTTCTCACATATTCCTGGAATAATCACATTCAAAAAAGAGGTGCTCCATTTTCTCCTCAGGGTCCTTCCCACAGAGCACACATTCACTTGCTATTGATAGTCCCCACTTCCTTAGGCGATCCACTGTAGCTAGATTTCTATGCATGGCCAACCACAAAATAAATTGATGCCTTGGTAATGCTTTTTAATCAGTTGAAATCCTTTTCCAATAACACTTAGGGTGCTGGGGCATTGTTGCAACATACATCTTTTTAATGCTGAACTTCCCATTTATACTGTATTTATTCAAATCAGTAGAGAAATCCTTTTGTATTACCCATTCCCTAGTGTCAAATATCTTCTTAACTAGCAAGCAGGCCTATTTAGGAGTGTGCATAGTCATTATGTCCTTCCTTTTGATATAGAAACTGTGTATCCATTGGATCCACATGGTGTCCTTTTTTGCATTGATTGCCCATAGAAGCTTTACATAAAGCATCTTTTTTCCAGTTAGACACATCAAGGACATTCAAACCTCCAGCTGAGAGTGGCATATAGACTTTGTCCCAAGCAATAAGTGCTCTCCTCGAAGGTTCATTACTCCCAGTCCAAAGGAAAGTTCTACAAGTAGTCACAATCAGCTTAGTTATCTTTTTTGGTAATAAGAATACCTGCGCCCAATAGGTCTGCATTTCAAATATCTCACTCTTATTCAATTGTAACCGACCTCTATAAGATAGGAATTTAGCAGTCCAGTAATTGAGTCGTGCAGTAATCCTTTCAATCAATGGCATGCACTGTTGGATAGATAGCTTCATAAAGGACAAAGGAACTTCAAGGTACTTGAATGGCAACTCTCCTGCCGTGAATTGCATTTCTGTGAGGATCAATTCTTTGAACTCCCTTGGCACCCCTACAATATACAATGCATTTTTTCCATATTTGCTTTAAGCCTTGCCACCTCTGAAAAATGTTGAAACCTGCTCATAAGTAAGCTTATGGATAGCTTATCTGCTCTGCAACACATGATTAGGTCATCAGCAAAACATATATGGGCTATTTCTTTCTGGAACACCTCAGATGGTAATTAAAGTCTGGAATGCACTCTAGTATCTTCAGTGATCAATTCAGGTATTCCATCACCAACATAAATAGGTAGGGAGACATTGGATCTCCCAACCTAAGCCCTTTATTTGCTTGAAATTTGGTAGAGAATCCTCCATTTATTAACAGAGAATAACTGACATTTCTCACATACTCCATCACAAGCTGTACAAACTTCAAAGGCATACCAAATTCTATTAGTATCATTTTTATGAATGGCCACTCGACTGAGACATATGCTTTTCGTATGTCAACGTTGATCAAACCTCTTAGGGAGACCCCTTTCTGAGTGTAGCATTTAACCAAGTCATGTGCAATAATAACATTCTCCAATATGTTCCTCCCTTCCATAAATGCTGATTGAGAAGGTCCAACAATGTAGTCAACCACAGTCTTTAATTTTGCCGTTATGATCTTTGCAATGAGTTTATAAACTGTAGAGCTGCATGCTTTGGGACTAAACTCCTTAAAAAATGTAGGACTAATAACTTTGGGAACCAGTGTAATTGTGGTACATTTAATACTTCTCAACATTTTCCCATTTGCAAAGAATTCCTGTATAGCTTGTTTGACGTCTACTCCAATAAGACCCCAGTATTGTCACGACCCAATTCTCCCTTTGTAAGATGTCGTGACAACACCTAGTCTCTACGACTAGGTAAACCTAATAATTGCGTAAAAATAAAAAAATAGAGACAAAAACAACCACTAATTTCAACAGATAACTATATAACGGAAAAATGCTGCTCGGCATGTACAAGTAAACCAACACTCGAGTATAAACAATTCTCAAAGACTCGGTAGTCACTAGTCAGAAGCTTCTAAGAATTTGTCTAACTGTTTCTATACATCACGAACTAGAAGAAATAAAGGAGGAACAACATGAAAGGGATAGAGGGGGACTTCGAGGTCTATAGACGCTGACAGATATACCTTGAAGTCTCCGGAGCAGCAGCAAGTACACAACTAATAGCGGGGCTAGTAGGAGGTACCTGGATCTGCACACAAAATATGTGCAGAAGAGTAGCATGATTATACCTCAACGGTACCCAGTAAGTGCCAAGCCCAACCTCGGTAGAATAGTGACGAGGTCACGTCAGGGCCCTACTGGTATATAATAATTTAAGGCAGAAAATATAGCAATGTAATAAGAGATTGGAAATTTAACAAGGAGAAACTGCAGAAAGATAACAGCATAGCACATAGGAATAAACAACGGGGGCACTCCCAAGATACCATCTCGTAGTCCCAAAAGTAAGTGCTCAATAGAGGATCTCCCGAGGTACCACCTTGTAGTCCCAAAATTAAATATGCAGGGGGATCTCCCGAGGTACTGCCTCGTAGTTCCAAAATGAAATATGCAGGGGGATCTCCCGAGGTACCGCCTCATAGTCCCAAAAGTAAATATGCTATAGGGGATCTCTCGAGGTACCGCCTCGTAGTCCGAAAAGTAAACACACAGCTCGAAATCGATGGAAACAACAATTACAACAAGAAATCCTATAGTTTATGACTAAATACAAGTCAAGGAAAAAAATGAAATCAACTAAGCATGCTGTACAGGTTTCAAATAATCAATTAAGACATGTAGACATGCGATATTAGGCTAATAGGATAACTACACATGTTGGTATAACTCAATTAAGATGTAACAAGTTACTGCTCAGTAAAAACTAGATTTTATAACAATTAGCCCGTGTACGTACTCATCACCTCGCGTACATGACACTCTCATATCATAGAAGTATCACAACAGTACCAAATCCTAAGGGGATTTCCCCCACATAAGGTTAGGCAAACCACTTACCTCGAACCAAGCTCAATCAATCAGTAAGAATGCTTTTTTCACAACTTTCCGACTCTGAATGGCCCAAATCTATCCCAAAGCAATTACATACCGTAAATATAACTATAAGAAACTAGTCCAATTAATAAAATCAAAAATTTAACAAGAAATTAGAAAATCGCCCCAAAATGTCGACCCGGGCTCACATCTCAGAATCAGGTAAAAGTCACAAAATTCGAACACTCATTTAACCACGAGTTCACTCGTACCAAAATTACTCAAATCTGATACCAAAATTCCAATCAAAACCCAAAAATTTGGTTGAAGAACTTTCCAACTTTTTTTCTCAACCCAAATTCTTAATTAAATGATGAAATTAATGATAAATTAGTGGAATATAATCATAAATGAGTTAAGAATCATTACCCAATATCTTCCTCTAAAAATCCATCAAATTATCACCTAAATCCGAGCTCTCAAAGTCCCAAAGTAAAAATAAGATCAAACCCTCATAATTTCGCCTTTTCTGCACATTGATCTCGCACTTGCGGACCCATAATCGCACATGTGACGCTGCACCTGTAGAAATTCCATCGCAGGTGCGGACTTGAGTTACACACCTGGGTCCGCTTCTATGATCAAATGGCCGCACCTGCGAGTGCGCGCCTGCGAACAAATGTCCGCTTCTGCGGACTCCCCTTCCAGCTCACTCTCCGCATCTGTGGTACTTCAAGCGCATCTGCGGGCTCAGAGATGCGGAAATTTCCTCGCTCCGGCGACCCCTGGACATTTCCTCAATTCCGCTTCTATGCTTGGCCTCTCGCACGTGCGTGTCCGCCCCTTCACCGACCCCACTGCAGGTGCGATGACACCAGAAGTTGTGATGCTTCAGCAATACTCCCAAGTCAAATTCTAGTCCGCAAACCACTCAGAATCCACCCAAGTCCTCCAGGACCTCAACCAAATATACCAACGAGTCCTAAAACACCATACGAACTTAGCTGAGCCCTCAAATCACATCAAACAACAACAAAAACATGAATCGCACCCCAATTCAAGCTTAATGAACTTTGAAACTTCAAACTTCTACAACCGATGCCGAAACCTACCAAATCATGTCCGATTGACCTCAAATTTTGCATACAAGTCATATTCGACATTGCGGGCCTACTCCAACTTCCGAAATCGAAATCCAACCCCAATATCAAAAAGTCCACTTTCGGTCATACTTCCCAAAAATTCAACTTTCACCATTTCAAGCCTAATTCAGCTACAAACCTCCAATTCACAATCCAGACACGCTCCTAAGTCCAAAATCATCCAACGGAGCTAATAGAACCGACGAAACTCCATTCTGGTGTCGTCTTCGCACAGTTCCAACTACGTTCAAAATTCTAGAACTTAAGCTTCCGTTTAATGGACTATGTGTCCCAAATCACTCCGAAACCAAGAACAAAACCTCCCGGTGTCATGACCCAATTCTATGATACGCCGTGATGGAGCCCAATGCCGCCTCTAGGCAAGCCAACAGTGAACTAACCACTAAGGAAGGTTTAAATTATAAAGATTTAAGAAATAACAGATTTAAAATAAATAAAGCGAAAGTAACTGAATGCATTCATAACCATAGGAACGAACCAAAAACCACAAGTCTACTAGTGTGTGTGCCAAGACCTGGTCTCACAAGTGTATGAGCATTTAGTATAATATACAAAAGAATACTAGTCTACTGTCTGAAGTGAAATAAACAGAAAATACAATAAAAGAAAGACTCCGGCTGCTGCAGAACGGGCTCAGAAGGGCAGCTTACCGCGAAGTCTCGGTAATCAGGGATGCACACCGGACTGATATCCAGATGTACCTACCTCAGATCATGCACATTCAGTGCAGAAGTGTAGCGTGAGTACATAAACAATATGTACCTAGTAAGTATCTAGTCTAACCTCGAAAAAGTAGTGACGAGGGGTCGACTTCGACACTTACTATGGGCCAACAATATAATATACTGTGAAATTCAAATTAAACATTATATATATAAATGACAATAGAACTCAGAGCAAGAATAATTAAACAATGCTTTTACCGTAGTAAAAACCAAATCTTTTCCCTCAATTTAACTATTTAACTTCTCAAGTTAATGAAACGATATCAATTATAAGAGGGCTTCAGTATTATCATGCACGAATTATGTCGAGGACGTACTACTCGATCCAAATATATATAAACATAAACTGTGTGCACTGCCGAGGGTCGAACGGCACGAACCATAGATACATCTATTAACCTGCCGAGGCGAACGACCCACTCCCATGAGAGTAGTGGAAATTTACCCCGCTCACGGAATATACTTGCGACGCGGTTGAACATAGATTGTTTTTCAAGTTATCATAATATCCTTTAATTATTTCCAAAATAAGATATTCAACTTGAAACTCAAAAATCTTGATATCCTCAACCGCAACTCTATTCAAGACAATTAATAAGCATAATCAAATAATGGTATCAACAAAACATGGTGAAATTTAAAACTACCCGGACATAAGCGTGAGTAGTAGCTATGTACGGACTCTCGTCACCTCGTGCGTATGTAGCCCCCCCCACAAATAGAAGCACATATGAACTAAGTTCACCTATGGGGTTAATTTCCTCTTGCAAGATTAGAAAAGAGACTTACCTTGTCTCAAACCTACTTTCCGGTCCAAGATTGTGCCCAAACCCTCAACTTGGTTCCAAACAACTCAAAACTAGTCAAATATTATATAAAATAATCAATACATGTTTAAAAGTTCATATCCTAACTATCAAAGTGATTTCCCAAGCCTATTTTAAGAATCCCTAAAATTCAATCCGGGCTAACGTGCCCGGATTCAGGAAAATTTTGAAGAAAATTGTCCCATAATATCATGAACTCAAATATATGATTTTCACTAAATTCCATAACCAATTTCGTGGTTAAATCACATTTTTGTCAAAACCTAGGGTTTTCATATAAACCCTTGATTTCACCAATTTTTACATGTTAATCTACCCATAATCTATGTATTTAACTCATACTGTGTAGACATTACTTACCCCAAAGTGCCAGGTGAAAACCCCTTTCCAAGAACTCCAAAAATCGCCCAAGAGATGAAAGAAAATGAGCTAAATGGCTTAAGTCCCGCATTTAATAAGGCTGTGTACAGGTCGCAGATGTTGCATTTGCGACACCTGGTTCGCAAATGCGACAAACTCATCGCAATTGCAAACCTGGGCTCCCACTGCCAAGGTCGCAAATGCGACTAATTTCTCGCAAATGCGAGCTATGCCCAGATCAGGCTTCCTCGCAAATGCGAAGCCTTTCTCGTAAATGAGAACTATTCTCGCATTTGCGACACCTGCAGCACCAACAAAGAGATTACTAGAAAACTGAAGCTTCATCCTTCCGAACATTGTCTGAAATTCACCCGAGCACTCGGGGCTCCACACCCAACATCCACACAAGTCTAACAACATCATAAAAACTCGCTCAAGCAATCAAAACACTGAAATAGCATAAAAACCCACAAATCGGACGCCAAGACGCATGGATTAACTCATGAACTCAAAAACTTCTAAAAATACTCCCGCGCGTCCGATTCCTATCAAATCAACTTGGAACAACACCCAAATTTTACGTGCAAGTCTTAAGTGACATTACTGACTTACTTCAACTTCTAGAACCTGAATCCGATCTCGATATCAAAAAGTCCACCCTCGGTCAAACTTTCCAAAAACTTAAAATTTCCATTTTTTGCCAAATGACACTAAAATAACCTACAGACCTCCAAATCCACTTCCGGATATGCCCCTAAGTCCAGAATCACCATACAGAACTATTCTCATGCTCGGAATCCCAAATGGACGTCTATAATATAAAGATCCACTTCAACCCAAACTTATGAAATTCACCCAATATGCCAACTTTTACTATTATGCACCGAAACGCTCCCGGGTCATCCAAAACCCGATCCAAACATGCTCCTAAGTCTGAAATCATCATACGAACCTATTGGAATTGTCAAATTCCATTTTCGAGGTCGTTTACTTAAAAATGTTGACCGAAGTCAAACTTAGCCTTTTAAGCCAACCTTAAGAAACCAAGTGTTTCGATTTCAACTCGAACTATTCCAAATCTCGAATTGACCATCCCCGGAAGTCATAAAACAGTAAGAGAACATACGAGAAGTCTTATTTAGGGGAACATGGTTCTAAAAAGCAAAACGAACGGTCGGGTTGTTATATTCTCCACCTCTTATATAAACGTTTGTCCTCGAACGAGTTTAGAATCATACCTGGAGTGCTGAATTGGTGTGGATATTTATTCTGCATGTCCCCCTCGGACTCCCTGGTCGCCTCTTCGACTGGTTGGCCCCTCCATTGAACCTTTACCGCGGAAATTTCCTTGGATCTCAATTGGCGAACCTGCCTATCCACAATGGCAACTGGCTCCTCCTCATAACCCACTCTCTCATCTAACTGAATCGTGCTGAAGTCCAACACATGTGACAAGTCGGCATGATACCTCCGGAGCATAGACACGTGGAAAACCGGATGAACTCCCGATAGACTGGGAGGCAAAGCAAGCTCATAAGCAACCTCCCCAACTCGTCTCAACACCTCAAATGGGCCTATAAACCTTGGGCTCAACTTTCCTTTATTTCCAAATCTCATAATCCCCTTCATCGGCGAGACTTTCAAGAGAACCTTCTCGCCCACCATAAATGATAAATCACGCGCCTTCTGATCCGCGTAACTCTTCTGTCTGGACTGTGCTGTGCGAAGTCGCTCCTGAATCAACTTTACCTTTTCCAAGGCATCCTTCACCAAATTAGTACCATATAACTTAGCCTCGCCGGGTTCAAACCACCCGATGGGAGAACGACATCGCCGACCATATAATGCCTCAAATGTGGCCATCTCGATGCTGGACTGATAAGATTGTTGTAAGCAAAATCGGCCAAAGGTAAGAATCTATCCCACTGACCTCCGAAGTCAATCACACATGCCCTGATCATATCCTCCAAAATCTGAACTGTCCGCTCCGACTGCCCGTCAGTCTGGGGATGAAATATTGTGCTGAACTCTACACGAGTCCCCAACTCACTCTGTACTGCTCTCCAGAAATGCGAAGTAAACTGAGGGCCTCTGTCTGATATGATGGAAACAGGCACACCATGCAACCAAACTATCTCCTGAATATAAATCTGGGCCAACCTCTCCGAAGTATGCGTAGTCACAACTAGGATGAAGTGTACCGACTTGGTCAATCTGTCAACTATGACCCAAACTGCATCAAACTTCTGCAAGGTCCGCGACAACCCGACTACAAAGTCCATCGTTATGCGTTCGCATTTCCACTCCAGTATAGTCGTTAGCTGGAGTAGGCCACCTGACCTCTAGTGCTCATACTTAACCTGCTGGCAATTTAGGCATCTAGCTACGTACTCAACTATGTATTTATTCATCCTCCGTCACCAATAATGCTATCTCAGGTCACGATACATCTTCGTAGCACCTGGATGAATGGAATACCGAGAACTATGCGCCTCTTCTAAAATCCTCTCCCTCAAGCCCTCGACATTAGGAACACATGGACGACCTTGGAGTCACAGAACACCATCCTCACATGACACCTCATAATCATCGGACCAACGGAACAGAGCACCATTCTGGGTCAATCTAGTCAAAGGTGCTGCAATAGATGAGAAGCCCTCCACAAACCGGCGATAATAACCTGCTAACCCCAAGAAACTCCTGATCTCAGTCTCTGTAGTAGAATGAGGCCAACTCTGAACTGCCTCAATCTTCTTGGGATCTACCTTAGTACCCTCGCCTGATATAACATGCCCCAAGAATGCTACAGAATCTAGCCAAAACTCACACTTGGAGAACTTAGCATATAGCTTCTGTTCCCGCAAGGTCTGAAGCACCACTCTCAAATGATGCTCGTGCTCATCCGTGCTACGTCAGTAGATCAAAATGTCATCAATGAAGACAATGAAAAATGAGTCAATGTATGGCCTGGACACCCTGTTCCTCAAATCCATAAATGCCATTGGGGTGCTAGTCAAGCCGAAGGACATTACTAGAAACTCATAATGGACATATCTAGTACGAAAAGCAAGTCTTCGGAACATCCGAGTCCCGAATCTTCAACTGATGTTACTCCGGTCTCCAGTAGCTCTAAGAGAACACCCTAGAACCTTGCAACCGGTCAAACAAATCATCAATATGCGGCAACGGGTATTTGTTCTAAATGGCAACTTTGTTCAACAGGTGGTAATCGATGCACATCCGCATAGTACCATCTTTTTTCTTCACAAATAATAGTGGTGCACCCCAAGGTGATATACTCGGCGTGATGAACCCCTTTGCTAGAAACTCCTCAAGCTGTTCCTTCAACTCCTTCAGAGCTATACGGTACGGTGGGATAAATATAGGTTGGGTACCTGGAGCCAAATCAATGCAGAAATCGATATCATGGTCTGGTGGTAAGCCTGGAAGATCAGAAGGAAACACATCGGAGAACTCCCGGACTACTGGTACCGAATCAATCGTCGGAGTCTATGTGGTAGTATCCCGAACATAAGCTAGATTAGCCAAATAACCCTTCTCGATCATGTGTCGAGCCTTCATAAAAGAGATGATCCGACTAGGTGTGCTGATAGACGAGCCCTTCCACTCCAATCTAGGCAGCTCTGGTATTGCCAAGGTAACAGTCTTGGCATGGAAATCAAGGATGGAGTGATATGGAGATAACCAGCCCATGCCCAGTATAACCTCAAAATCAGTCATATCGAGCAGTAGAAGATTCACTCTGGTCTCAGAGCCACATAATGTATCAATGCAGGACTAGTAGACCCAATCCACAGCAACAGAATCGCCCACTGAAGTGGACACATAAACAGGAGTACCCAAGGACTCACGAGGAATATCCAGAAAACGAGCAAACATAGATGACACATATAAATAGGTGGACCCTGGATCAAATAATACCGGATTATCCCTACCGCAGACATAAATAATACCTGTGATCACAGCATCTGAGGCCACTGTATCTGGTCTGGATGGGAAAGCATAGAACCTAGCTGGGGCACCACTGGCTGGACTCCACTTGCCTGGCCTCCACCTCTAGGACGACCCCTACCCACTTGCCTTCCGCCTCTGGGCAGCCGGACGGCTGGTGCGACTATTGGTGCTGAAATCATGGGCTGCTGACTCTGCTGCACCGCCTTGCCCCGGAGTCTGGGACAAAATCTCTTCATGTGACCAGGATCTTCACACTCGTAACAACCCCTCAGAGCGGTGGACTACTGCCCTGAAGTGTAAACCTGATGTCATGAATACCTACCGGAAGAACCCTGAATAGCTGGTGGGTGATAAGAACTCTCTGGCATACCACTAAAATAGGGTCGCGCTGGATCAATTCGAGGAGGAGGTGGTGCTGGATATGTGGGCTTGCTAGGCTGACCCCTCTCAAATTGACCTCGGCCCCCAGCCGGGGCACCTCTAATCGCCGGAGTCTCTGTGGTAGTATCCCGAACATAAGCTAGATAAGCCAAATAACCCTTCTCGACTATGTGTCGAGCCTTCATAAAAGAGATGATCCGACTAGGTGTACTGATAGACGAACCTTTCCACTCCAATCTAGGCAGCTCTGGTATCGCCAAGGTAACAGTCTTGGCATGGCAATCAAGGATGGAGTGATATGGAGATAACCAGCCCATGCCCAGTATAACCTCAAAATCAGTCATATCGAGCAGTAGAAGATTCACTCTGGTCTTAGAGCCACATAATGTATCAATGCAGGACTAGTAGACCCAATCCACAGCAACAGAATCGCCCACTGAAGTGGACACATAAACAGGAGTACCCAAGGACTCACGAGGAATATCCAGAAAACGAGCAAACATAGATGACACATATGAATAGGTGGACCCTGGATCAAATAATACCAGATCATCCCTACCGCAGATAGAAATAATACATGTGATCACGGCATTTGAGGCCATTATATCTGGTCTGGCCAGGAAAGCATAGAACTTAGCTGGGGCGCCACCTGGCTAGACTCCACCTGCCTGGCCTCCACCTCTAGGACGACCCCTACCCACTTGCCTTCCGCCTCTGGGCGGCTGGACTATTAGTGCGACTACTGGTGCTGAAATCATGGGCTGCTGACTCTGCTGCACCGCCTTGCCCCGGAGTCTGGGACAAAATCTCTTCATGTGACTAGGATCTCCACACTCGTAACAACCCCTCAGAGCGGTGGACTACTGCCCTGATGGCCTGAATACCCACCGGAAGAACCTTGAATAGCTGGTGGGCGGTATGAACTCTCTGGCATAGCACTGAAATAGGCGCTGGAAGAACCCTGGATAGCTGGTGGGCGATAAAAACTCTCTGGCATACCACTGAAATAGGGTCGCGCTGGAGCAATTCGAGGAGGTGGTGGTGCTGGATATGTGGGCCTGCTAGGCTGACCCCTCTCAAATTGACCTCGCCCCCCAGCCGGGGCACCTCTAAACTCTTCAGAAAAATGGAACCGCTTGTCCCGCTGTATCTTCTCTCTACCTCATTGACAGTAACCCTCAATCCTCTGAGCTATCTCCACAAACAGCTGATAGAATACCTATCTCGACCTCTCGGGCTATAGTGGCCTGAATACCGTAGTGCAATCCTGCAATAAACCTCCGTACTCTCTAAGCATCAGTAGGAAGTATCATAAGTCCATGGCGAGACAACTCAGAGAATCTTGCCTCATAGTCGGTCACTGATATCTAACCCTAGTGGAGCTGCTCAAACTGACACCGCAACTCTTCCCTCTGGAAGTGTGGAATATACCTATCCAAGAAAAGGCATGTAAACTCATCCCAAGTCATGGTAGGAGAACCTGCTAGTCTGCCGAGAAGATGTGACTGCCACCACTTACGGGCCCTGCCCTCCAGCTAGAAAGTAGTGAAATCCACCCCATGGGACTCTAATATACTCATGTTGTGCAGTCTGTCCCTGCACCTATCAATGAAGTCCTGGGGAACCTCATGTCGCTCACCCCAAAGACAGGAGGATGAAGCCTGGTCCATCTATCCAATAGCTTTTGTGGCTCGTCGGTCGCAGCTGGTCTAGGATCAGGTACAACTGCTACAATTGGCTGGGCTACGCCCACGAGTAGTGTGCCCGGGTTCTGATATACGGCAGCTGCATGCCCAGGAGCCTAAGCAGTAGGGGTCTGTGCTCCCTCTCCAGCCTGAGATGTGGCCTGCTCTGCTGGCAATAAACCAGGCTGTGTCATAGAATCCCTGAACCGTAACATACGACCCATGACCTCCTGAAAGCCAGTTGCTGACATGAAGTCGACCGGGGCTGGCTCTGCTACGGGCACCTCGCCCTGCTCCTCAATAATGGGATCCTCTACTGGGTCCGCTGGCGGTATAACTGGGGCAACTCTGGGATGTCCTCCTCCCCTACCTCGGGCCGGTGCCCTCCCCCGGCCTCTGCCTCGGCCTCTAACAATAAGGGGTAGCCTCTCCCAGGTCTGGAACGTCAGCCGTGCGCGTTCTCACCATATGTGAGAGAACATGAGAAAGAAACTTAGTACACCATCAACTGCACGATAGGAGATGAATAAAGAGTAGTTTCCTAACACCCTATAGCCTCTCGAAGATAAGTACGGACGTCTCCGCACTGATCCGCAAGACTCTATTAGGCCTGTTCATGACTTGTGAGACCTACGTGCCCGGATTCCGGAAGATTTTGAAGAAAATTGTTACCCATAACCTCATGAACTCAAATATATGATTTTCACTAAATTCCATAACCAATTTCATGGTTAAATCCCATTTTTTCAAAACCTGGGTTTTTCATCTAAACCCTTAATTTCACCAATTTTTACATGTTAATCTACCCATAATCTATGTATTTAACTGATGTTGTGTAGAAATTACTTATCTCAAAGTGCTAGGTGAAAACCCCCTTCCAAGACCTCCAAATATCGCCCAAGAGATGAAAGAAAATGAGCTAAATGGCCTAATTCCCATATTTAATAAGGCTGTGTACAGGTCGCAGATGTCGCATTTGCAACACTTGGTCCGCAAATGCGAAGGTCACAAATGCGACAAACTCATTGCAAATGCAAACCTGGGCTCACACTGCCAAGGTCGCAAATGAGACTGATTTCTTGCAAATGTGAGCTATGCCCAGATCAGGATTCTTTGCAAATGCTAGGTTCGCAAATGCGAACTATTTCTCGCATTTGCGACACCTACAACACAAACAAAGAAAAAACAAGAAAATTGAAGCTTTATCCTTCCGAACATTGTCCAAAACTCACCCGAGCCCTCGGGGATCCACACCCAATATCCACACAAGTCTAACAACATCATACAAACTTGCTTGAGCGATCGAAACACTAAAATAACATCAAAACTCATGAATCGGATGCCAAAATGCATGGATTAACTCATGAACTCAAAAACTTCTAGAACTACTCTCGCGCATCCGATTCCTATCAAATCAACTCGGAACAACTGTAAATTTTGCGTGCAAGTCTTAAATGACATTACAAACCTACTCCAACTTCCGAAATCGGAATTCGAACTCAATATCAAAAAGTCCACCCTCGGTCAAACTTTCCAAAAACTTCAAATTTCCATTTTTCGCCAAATGACCCCGAAACGACCTACGTACCTCCAAATCCACTTTTCTAAGTCCAAAATCACCATATGGAGCTATTCTCAGGCTCAGAATCCCAAATGGGCGTCTATAATGTAAATATCCACTTCAACCCAAACTTATGAAATTCAACCAAAATGCCTACTTTCACTATTAGGCACTAAAACGCTCCCGGGTCATCCAAAACTCCATCCGAACATGCGCCCTAGTCCGAAATCATCATATGAACTTATTGGAATCGTCAAATCCCGATTTCGAGGTCGTTTACTCAAAAATGTTGACAGAAGTCAAACTTAGCCTTTTAAGTCTACCTTAAGGAACCAAGTGTTCCGATTTCAACCCGAACTCTTCCAAATACCGAACTGACCATCCCCACAAGTCATAAAACAATAAGAGCACTTATGGGAAGTCTTATTTAGAGGGACGGGGTTCTAGAAAACAAAACGACCGGTTGGTTGTTATAACCGGCAAGTCACATAAGCATAAGATGATACAAGGAAAGCAGTAAATAGAGGGATCAGGTCTATTACTCTCAAAACTACCTACCGGGTCGTTACATCCTCCCCCTCTTAAAACAATCGTTCGTCCTCGAACGAGCATAGAGACATACCTGAAGCGGTGAAAATATGAGGATAACGACTGCGCATATCATGCTCGGTCTCCCAAGTCGCTTCCTCAACCGGCTGACCCCTCCACTGAACCTTCACTGAAGCAATGTTCTTTGACATCAACTTTCGAACTTGCCTGTCCAAACTAGCCACCGGTTCCTCAACATAAGATAAATCCTTGTCCAACTGGACTGAGCTGAAATCTAGCACATAAGACGGATCGTCGTGATACTTCCGAATCATAGAAACATGGAATACTGGATGAACTCCTACTAGACTGAGAGGCAAGGCAAGCTCATAAGCAACCTCCCCAACTAGCCGTAACACCTCGAATGGGACAATAAACCTTGGGCTCAACTTACCCTTCTTCCCGGACCTCATGACACCCTTCATGGGCGAAACCTGGAGCAAGACCCGCTCTCCAACCATGAATGCAATATTGCGAACCTTCCGATCTGCATAACTCCACTGTCCAGGCTAGGCTGTACGAAGTCGATCCTGAATCATCTTAACCTTCTCCAAAGCATCCTGAACCAAGTCTGTACCCAATAGTCAAGCCTTGCCCGGCTTGAACCAACCCACTGGAGACCAACACCGCCTACCATACAGATCCTTATATGGTGCCATATGAATGCTCGACTGATAACTATTGTTGTAGGAAAAATCTACAAGTGGAAAGAACTGATCCCAAGAACCCCAAACACCATCACACATGCATGGAGCATATCCTCCAGTATCTAAATAGTACGCTCGGACTGTCCGTCCATCTGAGGGTGAAATGCTATGCTCAACTCAACCCGAGTACCTAACTCATGTTGTACGGCCCTCCAGAACCGCAATCTGAACTGCGTACCCCAGTCATAGATGATAGATACCGGCACGCCATGAAGCCTGACAATCTCGCGGATATAAACTCGAGCCAACTATTTGGAAGAATAAGTAGTAATCACAGGAATGAAATGAGCTGACTTGGTCAGCCTATCCACAATCACCCAAACTGCATCGAACTTCCACCGAGTCAGTGGAATCCCAACAACGAAATCTATAATGATCTGCTCCCATTTCCAATCCGAAATCTCTAGCTTCTGAAGCAATCCACCCTGGCCGTTGATGATCATACTTCACCTGCTGGCAATTTAGACACACATCTACATACTCTACGATGTCTTTCTTCATTCTTCTCCACCAATAATGCTGCCTCAAGTCCAGATACATCTTCGCGACACCCGAATGAATGGAGTACCGCGAGCTGTGAGCCTCCTGGAGAATCAACTCACACAAACCATCTAAATTGGGAACACATAGCCTGCCCTGTATCCTCAATACACCATAATCTCTAATAGTGACCTCCTTAGCATCACTGTGCTAAACCGTGTCCTTGAGGAGAAACAGATGGGGGTCATCATACTGACGCTCCCTGATACGATCATAAAGAGAATACTTGGGAGACCACACAAGCCAAAACTCAATTCGGCTCAGAAATATCCAATTTAACAAACTAGTTGGCTAAGGCCTGAACATTCAATGCCAATGGTCTCTCTGCTGCTACTAGATACGCTACGCTCCCCAAACTCTCTGTCCTGCGACTCAAGGCATCAGCCACCACATTGGCCTTCCCGAGATGGTATTGAATAGTGATATCATAATCCTTAAGCAGCTATAACCACCTCCGCTGATGCAAGTTAAGATCTTTCTGTTTGAATAGATGCTGCAAACTCCGATGGTCAGTGTAGATCTCACAAGGGACATCGTTCAAGGCATGAACAATAGCTGCTAACTCAAGGTTGTGGACATGATAGTTCTTCTCATGCACCTTCATCTATCTAGACACGTAGGCAATCACCCAACCGTCCTGCATCAACACCACGCCGAGACCAATCCGCAACGCATCACAACATACAGTATAAGACCCCGAACTTGTAGGCAATACCAATACTGAGGCTGTAGTCAAAGCTGTCTTGAGCTTTTGAAAGCTGTCCTTACACTCCTCTGTTCACTTGAACGGAGCACCCTTTTGGGTCAGCCTGGTCATAGGTGCTGCAATAGATAAGAAACTCTATTCAAATCGACGGTAGTACCCCGCCAAACTAAGAAAATTCCATATCTCTGTAACTGAAGATGGTCTGGGCTAACTCTACACTGCTTCAACCTTCTTTGGATCCACCTTGATCCCTTCACTCGACACTACGTGACCTAAACATACCACTAAATCTAGCCAGAACTCACATTTTGAGAATTTTGCATATAACTTCTTTTCCCCCAAGGTCTGAAGCACAGTCCTCAGGTGCTGCTCATGAACCTCCCGACTCCGGGAGTACACCTGAATGTCGTCAATAAACACAATGACGAATGAGTCAAGATAGGGTCGAAATACACTGTACATCAAATACATGAACGCTTCGGGGGCATTGGTAAACCCAAATGACATCACAAGGAACTCATAGTGACCATACCGAGTCTTGAAAGCAATCTTCGGGATATCTGGCTCCCAAATCTTCAACTGATGATTGCCTGAACGCAAGTCAATCTTGGAAAACACTCTAGCACCCTTTAACTGATCAAATAGGTCATTAATACGAGGTAATGGATACATGTTCTTCAATGTAACTTTGTTTAACTGGCGATAATCAATGCACATACACATAGAACCATCCTTCTTCTTCACAAACAAGACTGGGGCACCCCAAGGTGACACACTGGGCCGAATGAAGCCCTTATCAAGCAATTCCTGTAACTGTTCCTTCAACTTCTTCAATTCAGTAGGAGATGGAGGAATAGAGATGGGCTTAGTGCCTGACAACAAATCAATACCAAAGTCGATATCTCTAGCGGGCGGCATACCCGAAAGATCAACTAGAAATACATCGAGATAATCTCTCACTACTGGAACTGACTCAACTGTAGGGGTATCAATATTGACATCTCTCACATAAGCTAGATACGCATTACACCCTTTCTCAACCATTCGTTGAAGTTTAAGAAATGAAATAACTCTATTGGGAATATAATCTAAGGTACCTATCCACTCTAACCGTGGAAATCCTGGCATAACCAGCGTCACGGTCTTGGCGTGATAATCAAGAATAGCATAATGGGGGCGATAACCAGTCCATGCCCAAAATAATATCAAAATCTACCATACTGAGCAATAACAAATCGGCTCTGGTCTCAAAACCACTAAGAACAATCAAACACGACTGATACACACGGTCAACAACAATGGAATCACCCAAAGGTGTAGATACATAAACAGGAGAACTCAAAGAATCACGGGATATGCCTAAATATGGAGCAAAATAATATGACACATAAGAATAAGTGGAGCCTGGATCAAATAAGACTGGCGCATCTCTATGACAGACAGGAACAATACCTAAGACAAAGTCGGATGCAATTGCCTCTGTACGAGAAGGAAGGGCATAGTATCTGGCCTGGCCTCCCCCTATAGGGCGACCTCTACCTACTTGACCTCTACCTCGAGCTGGCTGAGCAGGTGGAGTGGTAGTTGGTGTTGTAATCATAGCCTGGGGGCCTGGTGGAGCACGCAGTGCCTGAGTAGTCTTTGGAGGTGCACCCCTCCTAAGTCTAGGGAAATCCCTTACCATATGGTGAGGGTCTCCACACTCAAAATAAGCTCGCGGAGGGCATGGCTCATGAGACTGGCTCGAGTCAGGTCATCTGGACTGACCAATTAAAGCACCCCGTGCAAGAGGTACACTAGACACTAGCGGTGCATAATTAGGCTCTTAGGGCCTAGTGGTAGCCAGAATACCACTGGAAGTGCTGAATGAACATGGCGACTCACATAGCCCCTACCATAATGAACTGCAGCTGGGGCACGAGCACCACTATAAGTGCCAGACTCTCGAGACCTCTTGACCTCCCTCTCCTCTCTCTCCCGAGCAAGCATACCCTCCAATATCCTAGAAATCCCCACAACCTGCTGGTATGCAATATCCATCTCCAACTCCCGAGCGATGCTAAGCCTGATATTGGGGTTGAGCCCCTAGATAAACTGATAGACCCTCTCTCGAACTGTAGCAACCAAGGCTGGCACATGCCTAGCCAAATCACTGAAGCGAACCGCATACTCTGATATAGTCATAGAACCATGGATCACTGTTCAAACTCTGTGCGCCATACATATCTGAGACTCTAGGTAAAATACTCCCTCAAGAACATATCCGAGAACTGAGTCTATGTGAGTGAAGTTGCCTCAGCCAGACTACCCAACTCATAAGCACGCCACCACTGATAGGCCGTTCCTCTAAGCTGGAACGTAGTGAAAGAAACCCCAGTTGACTTCGCTACACCCATGGTATGGAAGATACGGTAACACTCCTCAAGAAAACCCTGGGCATCCTCTGATGCCAAGCCACAGAAAGCAGGAAGGTGGTACTTCTTGTATCTCTCAAGCCTGAGCTGCTCTGCCTAAGAAACTGTTGCCCTAACCTCAGGCTGAACTGGAGTTACCGGCTGCATCGGTATGATCTCTGGAACCTGGTCGACCTGAACCAGCTGCTCTGGGGTATGGGCGGCGGGAGTCTGTACTCCTCCCCCATCCTGAGATGTGGCAGGAGCAAGTGGGATGCTCAGAAACTGGGCTAGAGTCTCTTGGAGGGCTGGTGCAGGAACAAGTATCTCAAGTTTCTGCCCTCCAGCTTGAGCTACTGGGGGCTCCTCTGTAGCAGCTCGTGCGGGTGCTCTGGCTGCACCACATGGACGTCCTCGGCCTCTACCCCGGACCCGGCCTCTCGCGGCTCTAGCAGGGGGCGCGGGTGCCTGGTCATATGATCTACATGTACGTGTCCTCACCATCTGTGAGAGAATAGAAGACAGAAGCTTAGAATTCCAAAGTCAACAATTTCGTAGGACAAGGAATCAAAGAAGTGAAATTTTTCCTAACAGTTCCATAGCCACCCGAAGATAAGTACAGACGTCTTCGTACCGATCCGAGAGACTCAACTAAACCTGTTTGTGACTCATAACACCTATGAACATAGAGCTCTATTACCAACTTGTCATGACCTAATTCTCCCTCCGTAAGTTGTCATGACGGCACCTAGTCTCTACGACTAGGTAAGCCTAACAATTGCAGAATAATCAAAAAATAGAGACAGAAACAACCACTAATTTCAACAGATATCTATATAACGAAAAAATGCCGCTCGGCATGTACAAGAAACCAACATTCGAGTATAAACAATTCCCAAAGTCCTGGTAGTCACAAGTCACAAGCTTCTAATAATTTGTCTAACTGTTTCTATACATCGGTAACTAGAAGAAATAAAGGAGGAACAACATGAAAGGGATAGAGGGGGACTCTGAGATCTGCGAACGCTGGCAGATATACCTTGATGTCTCCGGAGCAGCAGCAAGTACGCAACTAATAGCGTGGCTGGTAGGAGGTTCCTGGATCTACACACAAATTATGTGCAGAAGAGTAGCATGAGTACACCACAACGGTATCCAGTAAGTGCCAAGCCTAACCTCAGTAGAGTAGTGACGAGGTCATGTCAGGGCCCTACTGGTATATAATAATTTAAGGCAGAAAATATAGCAATGCAATAAGAAACTGGAAATTTAACGAGGAGAAACTTCAAAAATATAACAGCACAACACATAGGGATAAACAACGGGGTCACTCCCGAGAAGGGGATCTCCCGAAAGTCCCAAAAGTAAGTGCTCAATAGGGGATCTCCCGAGGTATCGCCTCGTAGTTCCAAAGGTAAATATGCAGGGGGATCTCCCGAGGTACCACCTCGTAGTCCAAAAAGTAAACACACATCTCGAATGATGGAAACAACAATTACAGCAAGAAATCCTACAGCTTATGACTAAATACAACTCAAGGAAAAACAGGAAATCAACTAAGCATGATGTACATGTTTCAAATAATCAATTAAGATACATAGACATGCGATATTAGGCTAATATGATAACTACACATGCTGGTATAACTCAATTAAGATGTAACAAGATACTGCTCAGTAAAAACCTGGTTTTATAACAATTAGAACATGTACGCACTCGTCATCTCACGTACACGGCACTCACATATCACAGAAGTATCACAACAGTACCAAATCCTAAGGGAATTTCCCCCATACAAGGTTAGGCAAGCCATTTACCTCGAACCAAGCTCAATCAATCAGTAAGAATGCTTTTTTCACGACTTTCTGACTCCGAATGGCCCAAATCTAGTCAAAAGAAATTACATACCGTAAATATAACTATAAGAAACTATTCCAATTAATGAAATCAAAACTTTAACAAGAAATTAGAAAATCGCCCCAAAATGTCGACCCGGGCCCAAATCACATAATCGGGTAAAAGTCACAAAATATGAACACCCATTCAACCACGAGTTCACTCTTACCAAAATTACTCAAATCCGATACCATAATCCCAATCAAAACCCAAAAATTCGGTTGAAGAACTTTCTAACTTTTCCCAAATTGTATCAACCCAAATCCTTAATTAAATGATGATATTAATGATAGGTTAGTAGAATATAATCATAAATGAGTTAATAATCATTACCCAATAGCTTTCTCTGAAAATCCCTCAAATTATCGACTAAATCCGAGCTCTCAAAGTCCCAAAGTGAAAATGAGATCAAACCCTCGTAATTTCCCCTTTTCTGCCCAGTGATCTCGCACATGCAGATCCATAATCGCACCTGCGGAAATTCCATCGCAGGTGTGGAATTTACTTACACACCTGGGTGCGCTTCTACGATCAAATGGTCGCACCTGCGAGTGCGCGCCTGCGAACAAATGTCCGCTTCTGCGGACTCCCCTTCCGGCTCACTCTCCGCATCTGCGAAACTTCAAGCGCATCTGCGGGCTCACAGATGCGGAAATTCCCTTGCACCTACGACCCCTGGACATTTTCTCAATCCCGCTTCTGCACTTGGCCTCTCGCACGTGCGTGTCCGCACCTGCGGCCGACCCCACCTTAGGTGCGATAACACCAGAAGTTGTGATGCTTCAGCAATACTCCAACTCAAATTCTAGTCCCCTAACCACCCGGAATCCACCCGAGGCCCTCGGGACCTCAACCAAATATACCAACAAGTTCTAAAACACCATACGAACTTAGTCGATCCCTCAAATTACATCAAACAACAATAAAAACACGAATCGTACCCCAATTCTAGCTTAATGAACTTTGAAACTTCAAACTTCTACAACCTATGTCGAAACCTATCAAACCACGTCCGATTGACCTCAAATTTTGCACACAAGTCATATTCGACATTGCGAACCTACTCCAACTTTCGGAATCAAAATCTGACTCCAATATCAAAAAGTCCACTTCCACTCAAACTTCCCAAAAATTCAACTTTTGTCATTTCAAGGCTAATTCATCTACAGACCTCCAATTCACAATATGGACACACTCCTAAGTCCAAAATCATCCAACGGAGATAACAGAACCGACGAAACTCCATTCTGGAGTCGCCTTCACACAATTCCAACTACGGTCAACATCCTAGAACTTAAGCTTCCTGTAACGACCCGGCTGATTGTTTTGAGTGTATTAGCCCCGATCCCTTATTTAATGCTTTCCTCGTATCTATTCCTAATTATGTGACTTTCTGAGAGGTCTTGTTTTTGGTTTCAAAGTGTTTTGAGACACTTAGTCCATAAAACGGAAGCTTAAGTCTTAAGATTTTGACTGTAGTCAGAATTGTATGAAGAAGACTTCGGAATGGAGTTCTATCGGTTTTGTTAGCTCCGTTGGGGTGATTTTGGACTTAGGAGCATGTACTGACTGTGAATTTGAGGTCCATAGCCAATTTAGGCTGGAAATGGCGAAAGTTAAATTTTTGGAAAGTTTGATTGGGGGGGTTTACTTTTTGATATCATGGTTGGATTGGAATTCGGGAAGTTAGAGTAGGTTCGTGGTGTCATTTATGACTTGTGTGCAAAATTTGGAATTAATCAGACGTGATTTGATAGGTTTTGGTGTCGTTTGTAGAATTTGGAATTTTCAAAGTTTATTAGGGTTGAATCCATGTGTAATTCATGTTTTTGGTGTTGTTCGAAGTGGTTAGAGGATTTGACTAACTTTGTAGCGGGTTATAAGACTTGTTGGCATGTTTGGTTGAGGTCCCGGGGACCTCGGGTTGATTTCGGGTGGTTAATAGATCAAAGTTTGATGTTGAAGGGTAGCTGAAGTGTTGTTCCTGCTGGTGTAATTGCACATGCGAGTGGGGAACCGCAGGTGCGGACACGCAGAAGCGAAGAGGAGGCCGCAAATGCGGGCAAGGCCAAGAAGGGAAGGGGGCACATGTGCGAGAAAGGATGCGCATCTGCAAGTCAGCAGATGCGAGGATGGGCCGCAAATGCGAAAAAGGAAAAGTTTGGCATTTCCGCAGAAGCGGACGAAGGGTCGCAGGAGAGACTCCGCAGGTGTGAGACCTAGAGCGCAGGTACGAGCCCAGTGTTTTTAGTGGGTTCTGCAGGTGCAGATGTTTTTGGGCAGAAGGTTTAAAAAGTAAGGGTTCACGATTTTAGTCTTATTGCACCATTTGAGACTCGGACTTAGGTGATTTTGGAGAAGATTTTCGAGGGGATTATTGAGGTAAGCTTCTTGTACTCGTTTATGATCATAAATCTTGATTCCCCACTGATTTCCCCACCTAATTAGCGAGATTTTGAAGTGAAATTTGGGGGTTTAGGGCTTGAGAATGGGAAAGTGGATTTTGGGGATTTGGAGGACCAAATGATGTCGGATTTTGATGAATTTAGTATGGTTAGACTTGTTAGTGAATGGGATTTTGGCTTATAATTTTGCGTTTTTCTTGTGGAATTGATTCTTTTAGCCTATATTAATTATATCGTACTGTTTGTGGCTAGATTTAGAGCGTTTGGAGAATGATTCGAGGGGCAAAGGCATTGCGGAGTAGGATTTTGCGCGGTTTGAGGTAAGTAATAGTTTTAAATCTGGCCCTGAGGGTATGAAACCCTAAATTATTGGATTATGTGAGTATTTTGGAGGTGACGCACATGCTAGGTGACAGGCGTGTAGGCGTGCACCGTAGGAATTGGGACTTGGTCCATTCCGTGAAACTGTAAAGTTGAATAACTTATTGCTAGCTATATGCTCTCCCTGTGTTATAGAAATTTGGCTGCAAATCATGTTAGAAATCATGCTTAGGCTAAGTGATGGTACCATTGGGACCCACAGAGGTCGCGTACTTGTTAAATTACTTGTCGATTGTTGTCTTGAACTCACTCATGGTTTTACTTGCGTATTATATCTCATCCTCTTCTTGATTCTTGTTTCACCCCTATGTTATCTTTATTTGGGCCGATCTTTGTGATTTCTGAGAGCCCGAGAGATTAGAGAGGTTGATGACTGAGTGAGGCCGAGGGCCTGTCTGTGAGGTATTGATACTGTGGCACGTGAGTTGTCCGTACAGCACATGAGTTGTCCATGCGGCGTGATTTGTTCGTGCAGCACGTGAGTTGTCCGTGAAACTCACGTGTGGTTCCACATATTGATACTATAGCACGTGAGTTGTCCGTGCGTGTATAATGCTTTGGCTGAAAGGAGCCCCTCCGGAGTCTGCACACCCCCAGTGAGCGCAGGTACCTATTGAGTGTGAGTACTGAGGGCTGAGAGCCGAGTGATTGAGCTGTTGTGACGAGTTGAGTGATTGTTGCCCTGAGAGGCTGTACTTGCTTTATTTTTTATTTGTTGATACACTTAGTTGCTATCTGTAATTTTTGTGAAATTTCTAAAATATTCTATATCTATATTTACCTGCACTGTAATTGTATAAAACTGATTTGATTTGAACTGCCGGATTTAAAAGCATGTCTATTCTTTGCTGGAATTATTGAAAATGAACTGTATTTGTATAGCTTGTCACTACCTTCTCAGTTCCTTATTTATTTTTGTTACTTGTTGAGTTGGTTGTACTCATGCTACACCCTGCACTTCATGTGCGGATCCAGGTGTGTTTGATCATGGAGGTCGTTGAGTTCGTGCGCGATCCACTACCGGAGACTATGAGGTAGCTACCGGCGTCCGCATACCTTGTTTCTCCTTCTATGTTTTCTTTCTTTCTTGTATTGATACTTAGACACTATTTTTATTAGACTCGATATCTAGATGCTCATGACTTGGTGACACTCCGATGTTTGGGGCTATCTTTCCGCATTTTATTTTGAATTCAACTCCATTATTTTTTAAATATTTCTAGTATGAAAATGTTTTGAATTATACTTTTTATGAAATATTGAAGTATTTTGAAAGGTCGGCTTGACTAGTACCATCGATAGGCGCCATCACGACAGGTTAGAGTGTTGGGTCGTGACAAGTTGGTATCAGAGCCTAGGTTACATAGGTCTCACGAGTCATGAGCAGGGTTAGTAGAGTCTTGCGGATCGGTACGGAGACGTCTGTACTTATCTTCGAGAGGCTGCAGAACCCTTAGGAAAAACTTCACATTCTTGAATTCTTGTCGTGCGAACCTATTGATTCTTGTGACTAAATTTTTGTTGTTCTACTTCTCTCACAGATGGTGAGGACGCGTACTACGGGGCAGGATGGACATCCACCAGCCAGGGCCGTGGGAGGCCGAGGTCGCGGTAGGGGCAGAGGTGCAGCCCGCACAACAGCTGGATATCTAGATGCTCATGACTTGGTGTTTGGGGCTATCTTTCCGCATTTTATTTTGAATTCAACTCCAATTTTTTGTAAAAATTTCTAGAATGAAAAAGCTTTGAATTTTCCTTTTTATGAAATATTGAAGTATTTTGAAAGGTCGGCTTGCCTGGTACCATCGATAGGCGCCATCATGACAAGTTAGAGTGTTGGATCGTGACACTTTCGTTAAAGGGACTAAGTGTCTCAAATCACTCCGAAACGAAGAACAAAACCTCCCAGCAAGTCACATAAGCATAAGATGATACGGGGAAAGTAGTAAATAGGGGGATCGAGGCTATTTATCACGACCCAGAATTCCCACCTTCGGGACCGTGATGGCGCCTAACATTTCACTTGCTAGACAAGCCAACGTTAGAGGATACTTTAAACCAATTTTTAGTCAATTTCAATAGCATAATCAATTAAGATAAATAGATGCTAAAACTAAAATGCGGAATAACATAAATCCCATAATATTTGATACAATACAGATCTGGAGTCACAACTTACGAGCTTCTAAGATTTGCTGCAAACAGAGTCTGAATGAAATACAACTGTTCTAAATGAAAAGAAACAGTAAAATAAGGAAACTAGAAAAGGACTCCAAGGTCTGCGGACGCCAGCAGATCTACCTTGACTCTCCGATAAGCAAGTCCAGACTGTCGATTCTCACGATCAGCTAGGGCCGGTACCAAAATCTTCACAAGAACTGTAGAGTGTAGTATGAGTACAACCGACCCCATGTACTCGTAAGTGTCGAGCCTAACCTCGACGAAGTAGTGACGAGGCTATGACAAGACAACCACATAATAAACCTGTGCAGATAACATTATATGTACAGGAAAATAATAATAACAACTAAACATGTACTATTGGGAGGGGGACATGCTAAAGTTAATGCAAGATACGAGAAATACAGCGGAAATGATAGCCAGAACAGTCAATATGCCTTTAACCAGTGAAAAATAATTAAACACAATAAAGAAAATTACACACCATCAACCTTCGTGCTTTTACTCTCACTCTCAATATAAATCAATAGATATGGCATGACATCGCCCTTCGTGCATTAACTCTCATAACATGGCACATCATCACCATTCGTCCTTTAACACTCACAATATGGCATGGCATCACCCTTCGTGTATTAACACTCACAATATGGCACGGCATCACCCTTCGTGCATTAACACTCACGATATGGAATGGCATCACCCTTCGTGCATTAACACTTTCCCTTACCACGTAACAATGAAAAAGTAATAGCAAGGAGATAGAATCAACAAGAACAGGCCTTACTTCAACTATGGTTCCACAATACCAATCTCAACTATGGAATCAATACTCAATTTTCACAAAAGCCCGTAAACACGATAAGAACGATCAATTTAGTAAGTAACTAGTCTAAGCATGGATAACAAGATCAAAGTAAGCAATAAACTACAAGGAACAAGTCCCCACCTGCATACTTTAACTCGACAGCAACGCATAAGTACTCGTCACCTCACATATACATTGTACCCAACATCTAAACATGTAGCAAATAGACAAATAAGTCTTAATCCCTCAAGTCAAGGTTAACCACGATACTTACCTCGCTCCAAAGGTCCACTCAAAGCTCAATCACAGCTTTGCCTTTCAAACAAGCCTCCAAACCAATAGAATCTAGCAAATTACCAACCAAACGATTCAAATTAAGCCTTAGGAACTACCCAAGATTGCAAAGGATTCAATTTAGGTCATTATTAAAAACGTCAACAAAAGTCAACCCCCCATGCCCGCGTGGTCCAAACCCGAAATTTGGACCAAAACCCGATTACACATTCACCCTTGAGCCTGATTATGTAATTTGCTTTGGAATACGACCTCAATTTGAGGTCTAAATCCCCATTTTACAAAAATCCCTAATTCTACCCAAAACCTCCAATTTCCACCATGAAAACATAAGATATTTGGTTGAAATTTTAAGAAATGTAGTGAAAGATTGAAAGAAACTAGTTTAGAATCACTTACCAATAATTTGGGGAAGAAAGGTTCTTTGAAAAATCGCCTCTAAGGTTTCTTGTTTTGAAAATTTGAGAGAATGAACCAAAATCCCATCTAAGTCCCATTTTGATCAATTGCAGATATCGCATTTGCGACCTGAGGTTCGCAATTGCGAACCCCAGAAATGCGAGAATTGCTTCGCAAATGTGAAGTCTCACCCATCTCTGCTAACATCGCATTTGCTATGGTTTGTTTGCAAATGTGAACTTCGACCTTCCGCAATTGCGACCGTTTGATCGCAATAGCGATCACTGTACCCCCTTGACCCACTTCGCAAATGTGAAGTTTTGTTCGCAAATGCGAACTTGAGGTGCCCCTACTACTCTTCTCAAATGCGATGAGTTGCTCACAAATGCGAACCCATCAGAGGTCACAAATACGAAGCCTGACCTTGCAATTGCGAGGTCTGAGGCCTGCACCAAAAACTGAAGCACACCAGCAATGTTCTAAGTCAAATTCCACTTTGTTGCCTATCTGAAAATCACCCAAGCCCTCGGGCTCTAAACCAAATATGCACACAAGACTAAAAATATCATACAAACTTGCTCGCGTGATCAAATCGCTAAAATAACACCTAAAACTATTAATCGAACACCAAAATCAAATAAAATTTTCAAGAAACTTTAGAATTGCTACATTAACAACCGGACATCCGAATCACGTCAAACCATCTCCGTTTCTCACAAAATTTGATAGACAAGTCACAAATATAGTATTGGACCTATACCTAATTCTGAAACCAAAATACAGACCTAATATCTAAAAATTCAAACATTGGTCAAACATTTCAAAGTCATTAAGCCTTTAACTTTCAAATTTCAACAAAGTGCGATAACTCGAGCTAGGGACTTCGAATTAGATTCCGGGCATACGCCCAAGTCCCAAATCATGATACGGACCCACCGGGACCGTCAAAATATGAATCTGGGTGAGTTTACTCAAAACGTTGACCGAAGTCAACTCAAATGGATTTTAAGGCAAAAATTTCATATTTTTTCAATTTTTTTAAAATAAAAGCTTTTCGAAAAAATACTTGGTTTGTGCACGCAAATTAAGAAAGGCTAAAATGAGATATTTAAGGCTTCAAAGTACAGAATTAGGTTCTAAAACATAAGATGACCTATCGGGTCATCACACTATTACTCTCAATATGACCGGCCGGGTCAATACAAGTATGTTTTAAGGAATTCAGCAGGGAATCCATCTATACCTAGTACTTTTTCATTAGGCAATTCTTTGAGGGCCTGATCTATGTCCTTTTCTGCTATTGGGCTATTAAGTTCTCTTTGTTGTTCTTTGGTAAGACAAGGTCCATTTCTGGCTGTATCGATATCAATACATGGCAATTCAGCAGCACAAGTTCCCAATAAAGATTGGAAGAATCCTGTGAATTCTTGCTCTATTAGTTTTGGCACAGTGATTCTGGATCCTTGATCATTGTAGATGGAACCAATTCTGTTCTTAGCCTGCCTAGCCTTTAGATGCACATGAAAGAATTTAGTATTTTGGTCTCCAGCTTTTATCCACATTGCTCTAGATCTCTGCCGCATCACTTGCTCATTAATTCCCCCCTCCCCCCCCCCCATTTTTCTATCTGCAGCAATAACTCTTTTTCTTCTGAGATCGACTAACTATTAAATGGATCCACATCAAATTTCCCTTGAGCAATCTGCAATTGTACCCTCAAATTATCAAGCTTCTTCTCTAATGAAGATACCTTTTTGTTCAGCTGTCCTGCTTTGTCTTTTAGTCTCTATAACTTTACCCATGTAGAGTACATAGTATGCCCCTATATTTGTTGACACCACACATCGTGCACAACTTTCTTAAATTTCTTATTATTCAGTAGCACATTGTAGAGTCTAATGGTTTTGGCAGATAGGACCTGACTACTTCTGTGTTAATGATAATAGGAGAATGGTCTGATACTCTAGGCTTTTCAAATATAGCTTCAAGGCTGATATATCTTTTAAGCCAAGAGGCATTACCAAAAGCCCTGTTGATGTTGTTATAAATTCTATGTTTGGCCTCTATCTTATTACACCAGAACCATTGGCAACCCTTCCTGTTAAGTTATCCCAACCCAGTATCAGCTATACATATTTGAAAATCCATCAATTCAGCTTGCTGCACAGGTTGCCCATTGATTCGATCATCAACAGATAATACATTATTGAAATCGCCTATAACCAACCAGGAATCTTGCATATTACTATGTATTTGTCAGATTGTTTCCCATAGGTTCCTTCTTTCAGGTATAGTATTCTTTCCATACACAAATGTTATGTCGCATGTAAATTGTGAACTCTTGTCTTTCACCTTGCAATGTACCAGTTGATCGCTAGCCATCACTATATGAACCTGAACCATTTTCTCTTTCCATAATAGCCAGATCCTTCCCCTCTCATTTATAGCATCATCGGTATACACCTTCCAATATTTTCTAAATTTAGCTCGAACTTTTGTAACCCTGCTTGAAGGTCTTGTTCAACCCTCTTATATTCCATGAGCTTATGATCATGGGGGATTTTCCTCATTGAGGCCAACCCCTTCAATCACCTTGTCAGTGCTGCTCTCAGCTTGAATTCTCAAAGGACTGTATCTATTCCTTCTCAGCAAATTTTCAAAGTTTGCATCTGATAAGGCTCCCTTCTGTTGTACATGTCCTTGAGGCTTCAGCATCTGCTTCCCTCTATCCCTTTATTGTGGAGGTACTACTGCTATTGTTTCCTCCTGATTCTTAGAGGATTGTTCAGGTTTAACCTCTTGTTGTATCTATGATTGCTCAGACACAGACTTCACTCTCCACTAGGCTGTTGGTTGTTTCCTTTTCTGTTGTCTCGTTACTTTCACTTGTTGTTGTTTGGGTGGCATATGGTTTTCTTGAGTAACGGATTTGGGCTGCCTCTGGGCTACTTTTAGCTTTGTGCACTCCTTTGTATGTTGCCCTATATGTAGGCATTCCTCACAATATGCTGGTTTCCATTCATATTCCATATTTTGTTCCCTGCATTTTCCACCCGCCTCTTCAATCAGCATCTTATCAGGCAACTCCTGCGAGATGTCCATTTCTACAAGCATCCATGCATAGGAACTTCTATCACCCTTAGTTGTTAGTTTATCTGAACATATAGGTTTCCCTAGGTAGCTAACAATTCGAACCAAATTCTCCTTTGTCCAGTACTGAATTGGTAACCCTGGGAAGATTACCCAAATTGGGACAGTTCTAGTCATTTTCTTACTTAATTGAAAGTCAGGCTCCCACTATTTTAAGATCATAGGTCTATTTTGAAACGTATAGGGCCCTTGCTGGATAATTTTGTTCCTGTCTTCCTCCGAGTTAAATCTACAAATGAAATAACCCTCATAGAGTAGGTATACCTGTGGAGTAGTGACTGAATTCCACACACCATACACGAACTTAAGCATCTCTTTGAATGAGGGTGAGCCGCCCAGAACATACCCAATTAGAGCTGCCTTCCATTTCTGAGTTTGTTCATCCACTTCAATTTGATTCAATTTGACAAACTTAACCCCTTCCTTCATTATTGGCGGATAGTACTCCAATTTAAGCCCTTGTTGTTGAGATCGATTCCCTTGCAATACATCAACTATCATTGGTATTGGATGGCTAGGGTTTACTTTCTGCATCGAGAAAGTCAATTCCCTTGCCGTTGTGTTTGTATCTACTTCTGCTGGCTTGGGAACTTCCATTTCAGTACATTTTGAAGCTTGCATCAGCATAGGGGCACTTCCCATTCTTGTCATCCATTGGACCAATTGAATTTGCCCTAATTCTTGAGGTGCTCCAGATTCCAGTGTTACCAATCTACTTCCTCCTTCCATCTCAGTTACTGTAGGCGGTGCCGTGACCTGTGATTTCCGTCAATCCATGGTTGTGTGCGTACGTTAGCTAACACTGCTTACCATGCGCTTGCAGATCCACGGCTCACTTCAAGATTTTCCTTCTCCACACTAAGATCTTCCCTTATATTCAACTTTAAAAAACTGAGTTTCACTTCTATAATTTGATCTACTCAACTTCACAAGTAATCATGCTTCCCTTTTAGTTTCACATCATATTATTTGAAATGTCTTATAAAAATTATTATTGTTTAAGTAATCTAATTCTGAATTCAAAACTACCATATTTTGTTTGAACTTGTTTTTTGAAAAACTTCGTTTAGTTAAATATTTTGTGTGACATACTTTTATTGCAAATATTAAAAAATTTGTCAAATAATAAGAATAAAGAAACCGATAATTTTGGTATTTTAGAAATTTGAAAGGGAAGGTTGGTCCTACAACTCCTTGAAAAGTAAAAACCTAAAATTATTAAATATGAACCAATATTATATCAAATAATTTGATATTAGACACATCTAATAAAAAAAGTCCAATAAAATAGTTGATGAGAACTTTAAACTTATCTAAGTCATGATTAAATTATTATTTGGCTTTATAAAAAAAAGGTATTGTTACACAAATTGCCATCCAAATTCCATGTTTACTTTTCATAGCCGGTATATAAATTATATATATTACATCCGCGGAATATTTTTAGTTGAAGAGATTAGATGAGCGGCTATTTGTGTTGACTCTTCATACAAAAATACTCACGTTTAGAAATCACAAATCATACAAAAATACTCACGTTTAAAAATCACAAATAACAATATAAGTTGATCTAAGAAGTCTCGTATAATGCAAAGAGTTTAGCATCTAATATAACTTTTAATATGGTTAATATTACGTGTTTTAAAGAATTAACTTAAAATTTTAACTTTTAACATAGTTTACTTTGTAAAATTATTGCTAAGGAAAGTATTTTTAAAAGTATAATTTGTCGCGCCCCTTTTTCTCGTGAAAGAGGGCTTCGACATTGTGACAACTCTTTTGAGTGGGAGGTAAAGTGTTAAAAGAAGTAGAGTCGCCACCTAACGATTTTTAAGGTGCGCTATTATGCAGATAACTTTGTTTGACTAGTCAGCGCCACCAAAGATCGGGTAAGGGCTCAAATTACCTCAAAGAGAAGGTGTTAGGCACTCTTCAGGCCCACAACTGTGGGTCCCAACCAAACTTAAGACTATGTGGATTATAATTAGGCAAGATAATTAATAAACAAAGAGAATAAAAGGTCAAAGAGTGTCATTACAACACAATGAGAATTGGTACAAATCTTAAGGACTACAAGGATACAACTATAACGGTCTATATTAGATGACTAAGTGTATAAAGAAAAAAGGGGGGTCCTATATTTTTTAGCCTAAAGGATCACCCCGTGCAACATAAATAATATTTCGTAACTCCTTTTAGATAGGAGTTTCTCATATTATTCAGCGGGCACAAACTATCATCTCCTGCTACCCGATTACTATATTGAAGTTGTTTACTTAGAGCGTTCTAATTCAATTCCCGGTCGCGTCCTATACGTGCACTACTCGTCCCATGCCTATGGTCCAGGAGGCGTTGGACCTCTATTTGGGTGGTTTTAGACTTTACTTAGGCTGCTCAAAATGATAAAACTAAGTGACATTCAAAATAAATAGGACTTCACTTAAGGATAGTTAAAGGCTCAAGTTAGCCTCCACACTTAGACAACAAAAGCATGCAAACAGATTTCTACATTAGGCACTAGACAGTTTCAGAATTGAGGCAAATTGGAGCAAACCAAGAAGCCAACTAGCAATCACCGATGCCGTCCTCGACCCAACTGGACAAGCAGGGGACTAGCAAAGATGATGATTATGGGGTTCCTCGATCCTTCATAGCCCCCGATGATTCCGATGCTACCAAATCAACGGTCGAAGAACTGGAGCAGGTCATACTGATCGAACATCTGCCCGATCGAAAGGTATACCTGGGCACGGGGCTAACTTCTGAGCTCAGGAAAAAACTCATTCAATTTCTTATAGCTAACATGGATTGTTTTGCTTGGTCCCATCTCGACATGACAGGGATCCCACCAAGATCACCACTCATAAACAGATCCTGGACCTGAAATTCCACCCAGTGAAGCAGAAGAGGATCAACCTTCATCAAGGACGAGGTAACTAAACTCCTTAAAATAGGGTCCATCCGAGAAGTCAAATACCCGAAATGGCTAGCAAACATAGTAGTAGTTCATAAAAAGGGAACAAATAGAGAATATGTGTGGATTACAAGGATATAAATAAGGCATGCCCTAAGGACTCTTTCCATTTGCCTAACATCGATCGCATGATTGATGCCATGACCGGCCACGAGATACTTAGTTTTCTCGATGCCTACTCCGGGTTCAACCAAATACGAATGAACCCGGATGATCAGGAAAAGACCTCATTCAACACTAAGTGTGGCACATATTGCTATAACGTAATGCCATTTGGATTAAAAATCACGGGTGCCACTTACCAACGCCTAGTAAACCAGATGTTCGAAGAACAAATAGGAAACTCTATGAAAGTTTACATTGACGATATGTTAGTTAGGTCCCTGTGAGCAGAGGACCATTTAGAGCATTTGCAGGAAACCTTCAGTATATTAAAGAAGTACAACATGAAGATGAATCCGGAAAAATACGCATTCGGAGTCGGATCAGGTAAATTTCTAGGATTCATGGTATCCTGTAAGGCCTCACAAAAGTTTTTCTAAAAACCCGGATTCCGTGATGTCGAAGTAGGCGTAGAGGTTAATTAAAAATGAACAGTGCATGGGGAGTTAAAGGAAAATGTTAGGCAGAAGTAGGCATTTCTGCGGCCTGTTCTGTGACCGCAGAACCACTGTGTGGACCGCAGAAAGGCCGTAGAGTGGAGCAGTCTTTTGGGCCACTTTTAATGTCATTTTTGCGGCCCATTATGCGAACGTATAACCATTTCGCGGGCCACACTCTTGTCGCATATCCCGCTTTGGGATTTTTCGGAGGGAAGTTTTGCGGTGCACTATGCGACCGTAGAACCGTTCTGTGGTGCAGTATGCGATCGCAGAACATGTCTGCGGGCCGCATAGTGACCGCAGACCTTGTCAGTTCCTTTCTAGTTTTGGCACCCTAATTTCGCGGACCGCATAATCATTATGCAATCGCATATGCGACTGCAAAACCTGTTCCGAAGCTTCATTTTTGGGGTTTTTAAACCCGACCCTATTCCGTTAAAACACATCTCATAGACCACTTTAAGCTTATTTCTGATATCTTTCGAGTGAGAGAGAGAGTCCTAGAGGGAGAAAGTGATCTTCATCAAAAAAAATTCTCTTCAATTCTTGATTAAACCTTTGAAGATTATCAAGAGAAGCACCCTAGGTCTTCATCTTAAGAGGTAAGATTCTATCACCAAGCTCTTAATTTCGCAATATAACTAAAATGGGCAATTAGTAAGGTAGTTCATGGGGATAGGAGTGCTTACCTTGCATGCATATATTCTTAAGGTACGTGGGGAGGTTGTGAGTTAAATATAGAAAAGATTGGGGTGTGTGAGGGTGAAGTCTTTCATAAAAGGGCCATGGAACCTTAATACACACATAGTGTTTGATAAAATACTCAAATGAGCTAGAACCATAATCATCCTCCTAATTGTGATTCAATTTGTTACATTTTCAAGATAGATTGAAGTTGCTAAGATTTTCGAAATATTTTAGAGTGTAAGGAAGCTCAATTGAGGTATGTTGGATAAACTTTCTCTCTTAGAATCGAATTCCATAATATTCCCATGAGTTTCAAAGTCTGGGATGCGTATTAGAATGTTATGGCTTTGAATCGTATTTTAAATGAAAGCTAGTATGCCAAATTGTGTGAGAAAATCTCAATATTCTTAAGACTCTTAATTGCTCATATGTATACCTAAAGTTTTGATTGGAAATGTCTTATTGCCGATAATCAATAAAGATGGTTAGAAATGAAATAATTGGATCGGGGGTATAGTGTGTGGCCAACGTGCCAACAATTTAAGTTATGATTGTGGCTAGTAGTACAAATGATTTGAGAGGATGCGATAAAGAATATGAAATGAGCCTCAATTTAATTGTTTAAAAATGATTTCGAAAATAGAATTGCCTAAAAGCTTTTGTACTCAATTCATGACCATAAGTGGCTGCTTTAACTAATGCTTTGCTTTATAAATATATCCAGTGTGATTTGAGTTCTTACATACTCAGGTGTTGAAATTGTATATTGTTATTTCTGGGAAGGAGTATTGCAAGAATAAATGGTGTATTGATTGCTTATGATTTGACGTGTGCTTGCATTGCTGGTCGGTATGCCCCATTATTTGGGAAGAAACCTTATGTATTTAAAGTTTCCATTACTAATAAATTTGAGTTATATTATTGCTAAAATATTTTGTATATTGATATTTGATGGAGACCTTTGAAATTGAAAGAGGTGAAAGTGTGGAATATGAAATACGGCCACCGTGCCAGGAATAAAGAATATTGTGAATGGCTAAATGAGCCAAGGAAATATTGTTGTTGTGAGTGACTAGAAATACTATTAAGAATTTATACAATGTGAAAATGTTGAGGTGAGTACAATTGTATTTATGTTACCTTTGTGTGCAAATTAAAAAAATATATTTTTGGGAGCATCATTAGCATGGATTGTGATTATTCCCCTTACTTGGAATGAAATTGAAATATTGGAGAAATTATGATATTATTCCCCTTAATTGGGATGAAATGGGTAACAATTATGGATTGGAAAAGTCAACCCACACGACATATGTGGGAAGGCGGCCTAGCTGATCGGGTGGAGATCGGATACCATATTGCGCACATGATGGTACTACTCTTGGTAACAACTTTCTTTCACATCACTCATCAAACCACATTTTTGACTCAGTTTAAGAGTATCTGGTATTGTTATGTTGTTTATTGAGATTACAAACTATAAGTTATTAAAACCTATAGACATGGTTTCTAAGTGATTTACGCAATAGGGGGAGTGAAAACCATTAGGAATACTCAGAATTACTCGTGTTTGATCCTATTGGCATGCTTTCTAAGTAAGTAGCAGTATTTTATAGCTAGGTTCTAATATTTGGCAGTTAAAAACTGATTCTGTAACACATCGTCCCTATAGGCATGTTTTCTAGGCAACTGATAGATATAATAGCAGTTGATGAATCAATTAAGAAACTATGGACATAATATCTAGAAGAGGACCAGTAGAGAATAAGCTAGTATAATCCTATAGGCATGGTATCTAATGAACATGTTGCCGTTATGCAAATTGAAGGATGGTTATTGGCATTTGTTTCCTATAGGCATACTGTCTAGTGACATATAGGAGTGGACATAGGAATAAATAGAGTATTTAAGCTCATGCTTTGATAGTAAACAAGTTGTGAGAGTGTGTGATTCCCCTAATGACATGATTTCTACTAGTGTACATGGAATTTCAAATAGCATATATGGCAGGTTGGATAAATTAACAAGTAAATCATATGAATCTTATAGGCATGTTTTCTACCCTTTCATGCAAACATTGGAATATACCGTTTTCTCAATTTCACTAACACCCCAATTGTTTATTACAAAATTATTATAGACCATATGAGAAATATAAGTACAAATATTACACAAGAAATTATAGTAGGCCAATAGCATGCCCAAAGGAGATACACAGTATTGCCTGGGCCTTCAACAAACTCCTTCTTTGCAAATAGCATGCCCAGATCCAAACAGAGGACTATGCCCATCAGCACAGCCCAAAAGTCATAGAGGAACTCAAGCCAAACCAAACAGTCACAAATTGACCATATGACCCAAATATTGAATTACACAGAAATTACTTACACAACCCAGTTTGCAGATTATACAAATAATGTGAGGAAGAAAATCTAAATGCTAGAGACAGCTCAAGCTCTAGCAACAAAGAGAGTGATCAAAGAACCCCAAATCCTAGTGTGTCAGAGTTCACAAGGGTCTCAAATGGACCCCGAGCAGTGCTCACACTAGGAAGGTCAATAGAGAGAGTTTTGGTGGCCTTGGCTTTCAGTCAGCCAAGAGTGATAGATTCAGAATAGTGTAGGTAACCAATGAGAGTGAGAGAACAGCGATCAAGTGATAGAATTTGAAGAGGTGCACTTATATTTTAGAAGCAGACATATAAGGGGTGATTAAACAAAGAACATACAAGAAAAGAGAATCAACAAAAACTCAAAGGACATGTTGATATCACAAGTTCAAACACTTAGCATATTGGGCGGAAAACATTTTGTAAGAAGCAGGAGAATCAAGTTTTCTGAGACTACAAGATTAACATACAAAGGTGCACAATGCCAAACGAGTCTAAAGTAGAGCACTAACTTAAAGGATTTAAAGCCTAGGGATCCAAATTATGTTGAATATCCATTGTCGTGACCCGTTTTCTCTCGCGAAATGCGGGCATCGACGTATGACAACTCTTTTAAAGGAGGTATTAAAAGAGGAGAGTCGCCACCTAATAGTTTTTAAGGTGTGCTAGGGCACCTATTATGCAGATAACTCTATTTTAACTAGTCTATGTCACCAAAGATCGGGTAAGGGCTCAAGTTATCTTAGAGAAAAAGTGTTAGGCACTCCTCGAGATCCATAATTGTGGGTCCCGACTGAACTTAAGATTATGTGGATTATGACTAGGCTAGGTGATCAACTAAACAAAGGAGTTCAAAAGTCACAGAACTTTATTACAACATGATTAATACAGATCGTAGTGCAAATATAGGGATACAACTATTTAGATCTAATATTGGCATATAAAGAGGGGAGGTCCTAAGTTTTTTAGCCTAAAGGATCACCCCGTGCAACATAAATAATACTTCATAACTCCCTCAAGATGGGGTGTTACTCATATTATTCAGCGGGCACAGACTATCATCTCCTGCTGCTACCCGATTACTATGCTAAATTTGTTACCTAAAAGCGTTCTAATTCAATTATAGGTCGTACCCTATGCGCGCATTACCCGGCTCATACCTATGGTCCAGGAGGTATTGGACCTCTATTTAGGGTGGTTCCAGACTTAAACTTAGGCTACTCAAAAATGATAAAACTAGGCGACATACCAAATACATCGGACTTTCAAATATAGGCAGTCAAGGCTCAAGTTTACCTCCACACTTAAGCAACAAATGCAAGCAAACACATATGCCGATCAGAAATCTGCAGAATCCTATAGACATGCTTTCTAGGCGATCAAAGTATGCAAGTGATTTCAGATGTAGGATATAGCTTATAGACAGAATCATGCAGGTATCATAAGCTAATTGTTGAGAGTTTTAAGTTACCAATCCTATATGTGCAATGCCTAAGTGATCTACGCAGTTGGGTATAACAGAATCTGCTAGGGAAAGAGTACCAGAATTATTCATGCGACGAGCATGAAGTAGTGTTTGAATGGTCTAGCATTAACCAATTATAGCAAGCAATTACTTCCTATAGGCAGGATCTCTAACGCATAGTACTTTGGAGCTTGTTTTATTTATGCTTAGTCCTATGAACAAGATTTCTAGTGAACGATGTAATTCAATAGCAAATGAAATGATCAAAATCTTGTAGGCATAATTTCTAGTGAGTAACTGAAGTGAATTGAAGGAAAGTTCTTTTTGTTCTTATAGGAAGTTTTCTAATATATTTGAAAGTAATCATGCAAATTGAAAGGGTGCCTGCTCCCTATAATCATGCTGTCTATAAACATGTAGCTCTAGACATAGCATTTGGACTCATGATTAATAGTAAACAAGTAATGTGTGTGTGTGCTCCCCTAATTTCATGATCCCTACGATGCTCATGTAATCGAACAAATAGCAAACATATTACCAAATCCTATAGGCATGTTATCTACCCATTGCATGCAAATATTAAAATCTACCCCATTCCCTTTTACTAACAACCCCAATTATTTATACAAAGATTATTACAGGCCCAACAATAAAAAAAGTAACAATGTTACATAACAATAACAATAGGCCCACAGCAGACCCAAATAAAATAACTAAATACCCAGCTTTACTAGGCCTTCAATATCTCTCACATAGCATACGCAGGCCTTCAACAAAAAGCCATATTCAATACACGACCCAGGGATCCGTAGAGGAGTCCATACCAATTCAATGAGCCATAACACAAGTGTTGCACCACTTGGAACAACCAATATAGATATATAGTACATGAAAGGAAGTAGAGTACTAGGGGCAGTTTTGGAGGTTGAAAGAATGACTAGGACCAAGCCTTAGTGTGTTAGAGTTCACAAGGGCCTCAATGGACCCCGAGAAGTGCTCACACTAGGGAGGTCAGTAGTAATCCCTTGGTAGCCTTGGCTTTCAGCCGGCTAAGAATGAGAGGTTAAAGATAGCATAGATAACAAATAAGGGAGATTGGATAATGGTTGAGGGACAGAAATTGAGGGAATACACTTATAACTTAAATCAGACATAGCAAGGATGAGAGCACAAAGCAACTAATCAAACATGTCACAAAAATTAAACGTAGGTTCAGCAAGGAATTAGAAGCAGGTTCAACACTTAGTAAAATAACACATAGACGGCCACATATTGATAGAGTTAAGGGAAAAACAAGTTTGCAAGATTGACAAAGATTATCACGCACAAATGCATAATACTAACAAATTGAAACCTAAAAAGTCCAAATCATGCTAAGTATGCATCCTAGTGTCATAAGACAGACATGTTAACTCTCATCAGGGAACAAGACAACATTCAGACATGATAGGGGAACACACATTGTGACAAATCAAGTAATCACTGAAGGAACAAAGAACTAAGTAAGCCAAAGACATGTTGGGAGACATATTAGCAGGGAAGCAATGTCATAGTTGATAGAAAGAAAGAATCTTAATACATATTAGAATACATTACATATGCAAGATAATCATTGCAGAGGTTTAGAATAGAGTGAAAATAACCTCATGTCAAATGGCAAACGTAGGCATTCAAGTATTGACCAGTAGGCTAATTAACTAGGGAAGCTCAAATTTATGTTAGGGATTCATCTTTAAACAGTTCAAACATAGTAGGGAAAATAAGTTGAGATAATTGTTCTATAATTTAAAGCCATCATTAAAGGGATATGAGATCAAGTGAGCATGTTGAGTAACACAATAGCAGAGAAACAATTCATAGTTAATAGTAAAGGTCTTAACATAGGTTATTACAGATGTGAGGCATTCATTACAGAGATTCAAGACAAAGCAGGTAAGCATATTCATGAACATTCAGACACCAATACACTAGCTAAACGAGCTTAGTAGAGTTCAGATTATCCAAATTAGACATAGACAATCTCAGAACTAGCAGCATTAGGAGGATTTCAATGCTAGAGAGATTTAAAATGAGTGTAAAGCTAACAGAGTTGTGCATAAAAGTAGCCCAGAAACACATTAAGCCATATATTTCAAAAGCGAGAGCACATGCAAATCATAGACTCATAAAAAATAAAATTGCAAAAGATCAAGCGACTTACCAGTTAAACGAACAACAACAAAGAACAAAAATTCCACAAGAACCTAGAATCTCAATGCGTCAAAGTTCCCAAGAGCTTCAAAAGAACTCCGGACAATGCTTGCACCAAGGGAAAGTTCGAATAACAGAATCTCAGTGGCCTTGGCTTTCAGCTGGCCAAAATGAAGTACAAAACAAGAAAATGAGGGAATGACAGAACAAAGCTCCAATTTTTAACTGAAAGTATATCGTTTTCGTCCGTTTCAAAAGGGGGTTGGGAGGGGTTTATATAGTGACAGAAATTAAACCAATAAACAAGGAAAACTATAAAATCAAACATAAATACGGAAGTATTAACATACAAACTCAATAAAAATCGAATTAGGGAAAAAATAGGTAAACCCTAATTGACAGAAGTCAAAGATTGGCCAAAAACTTGGCTAATCGGACCCATATAGCCATGGTCATGATGTATATGGACTAAATATTATCCAAATTCAAGCGATTGAAGTCAAATGGCCGGATTATGAGAGATAGTACTTTCCATGTTTAGGAAAGTACTAGGTGATACCATAGTTTTGTAGAAAGTAACGAGATAACACACAGAAGGTAAGGAAATAATGCAGAGAATCCATCGTTGAGACGAATTTGGTGAGGTTAATTTAAAAGGAGAGGATGAATGAGGGTCGTTGATCTTTGGTTTGGGTGAGGTTAATTTAAAAGGAGAGGATGAATGAGGGCCGTTGATTTTGAAAGATCAACGGCCAGGATTAAAAATTTGAATGGGGCGGGTCGATTAACGGGTACCGACCGGGTTTTGGGTTAAGAGGTTGTTTGGCTTTGGGATGGGGTGATTGGGCTGGGTATCTGAGTGTTTAGGCCATTCATTTGGTCCGAAATTGGTTTAAAAATTGGGTTGCTGTTTAAATATCAAAAATTTATCAACGACGACTGTCTTTTTGATTGATACCGCAGTCGCCCTTTGGTTGGCCATTGGTGCAACATTACCTATTGATAAATCCCTAAATTTAGGTCTTTTTAAAAAATTTAAATTGGTTCAATTGTGAAATAACACAAAAAATAATTAATAAAAGTAATTAATAAATAACAAAAAATATTATTTGTGCACTAAAATGATTGAAAACAATAACTTAACATTATAAAAAAAAGTTATTTTGGCATAAATAATGTAATTACACATGAATATAGGCTATTATTGTAAAAATTGTGAAATTAGCCTAAAAATGCAAATGCAATTATAGAAAAAATGAAGTAAAATATTATAAAATATACATGTTGTTGTAAATAATAAGTTTGGATGATTAAGTCATCATAAAATAATTTAAAGGATAATTATTATATATTTATATAATAAAAATATAGAAAGAAATTGATTTAGAGCTGTAAAAATTATGAAAAATGCTTATATAGGTTTGTAAACTAAATAATGATGCAGGTATGCCATTTTGAAAGTATATATACATTTTTAAAAAATATGAGGGAAAATTGGGTATCAACAGTTTCCCCTCTTTACCCGGGAATGATGAAAAAATTGTCGGGTAAAGAAATGATGACCGATTTTGACCGAATGGGATGATTTTAAAAAATGGAGGCCGAACTCTGATTTCTGAGTTGCCTACATATCCCTGGTGTTACGGGAATCAGGCCGCGTGTAGTTCTGGATCCAACAGTAAACTCAACCGATGGAATTGTTATAGGAATAGTCATATGCTTCGGAAAGGCTCTTTTAGATAGGACGAAATCATGAATGGATGTATCTTAGAACGAGTATCTGAACAGTTATCAAGTAAAAATGGGTAAATGATAGTGGTTGGTTGCGTTTGAGATAATTACAAGATTTGAACGTTGAACGAAAACCGGAGCGAAGATTGCTCCCGTTAGGAGAACGGTTACTTCCTGGATTACCTCCAAAACTTAAAACACGATGCACGCAAGTATATATGGATTATTGCGAGAATTTAAACATGATGCAAATTCCCTTTGGACCATGAAAGTTATCTTTGGACGGTGAGTATGATTTCCTTAGACCATGACATCCTGGGCCATGTGATAAGGGATTCGCAGGCCATGAAATGATGTCCACGGGCCATGAAAATGGTGCCTCTAAACCATGATGCCTTTGAATAATAATGTGCAGTACTGAGAGATCCTCATGCCATGGAAAGGTGTCTTCCGGCTATGAGGATGATGCCTTCGGACAATGACGTCTTTGGACAAAATGGAGATATTTTAGCCTATGAAGTGCAAAGATGTGATGCTTGGTCACATGCAAAGATGAGACAAGACAAGGATTAGCCCTTGGTGAACAGAGGATAGTGCTAGGTCTTAGATGGCGTAGTGGAGATAGTATTTAATCTTGAGGAAAAGGCAGTGCTTAGTCGTATGCAAGAGGGGGAGGTGAGGATTAGCCTCATGCAAAATAGGAGACGGTGCTTAGTCTCATGCAAAGAAGGGGAAGCGGTGCTTAGATTCATGCAAAATAGGAGACAATGCTTAGTCTCATGCAAAGAAGACAGTGTTTAGCCTTGTGCAGTTAAGGAGGCAATGCTTAGCCTTATGCAGTTAAGGAGGCGATGCTTAACCTCGTGCAAATAGGAGACAATTCTTAGTCTCATGCAAGGATAGACAGTGCTTAGCCTAACGCAGTTAGGGAGGCAGGGCTTAGCTTCATGCAAAATAGGAGACAATGCTTAGTCTCGATGTAAGGAAAGGTAGTGCTTAGCCTTATGCAGTTAAGGAGGAAGGGTTTGGCCTCATGCAAAATAGGAGACAATACTTAGTCTCATGCAAAGAAGTCAGTGCTTAGACTTGTGCAATTAAAGAGGCAATGCTTAGCCTTATGCAGTTAAGGAGGCGATGCTTAGCCTCGTGCAAATAGGAGACAATGCTTAGCTTCATGCAAGGAAATGAGACAATGCTTAGTCTCATGCAAGGAAAGGCAGTGCTTAGCCTTATGTAATTAGGGAGGCAGGGCTTAGGCTCATGCAAAATAGGAGACAATGCTTAGTCTCATGCAAAGAAAGGGGACAATGCTTAGTCTCATGCAATTAGAGAGGCAGGGCTTAGCCTTATGCAAAGAAAACGATGAGTGATAGAAAAGTATTTCTTAACTGGAGATGCTTGGGATAAATAATCTACTATCTTGAAGGTAGAGACCTGACGTGTCTATAGATATTATTGTCTTACTGTGCCTGCATCCAAAGAAAAATTGTGAGTTTTGTAGGGGAAGGTTGGTTCGCGCTTTTGTCTTTTGCTTTGCCTGTGCTCCTGTCTTGAGATCCTGTTTGAGTCACCCTAGGTAACATCTCGTTGTTTATAGAAATAAAGTTTTTTGAACGAAATGCGTGCATTTTATGAATGTAGTTATTTAAAATATAGTAGTATGCAACAATGACTAAGTTAGATGAACCAATGACTGTGACATATTTTAGAGACATTGCGGCTTCCATGCTCTAGAATTTTGAGGGTCCTTCTCAAAATTCTGCCCCAGTTTAAAAGCAATTCTTTAACTGTTCTATGTGTGATGAAGTTGGCTGGACTTGCTTTAGAATTTTAAGGGTCCTCCTCAAAATTCTGCCCCAGTTTCTGACCATGGCAAAAATGATTTTATTGAGATGTGACCGAACCCACATGGCTGCCTACGTATCCCTTCTTAAACAGAAACCAGGTCAAGCGTAGTTCAGTTACATCAGATGAAGAAATGTAAACAATCTAAACATAGTATCTCTTGACTGCGTCTGAGTTGATAGGTTTTGGCCAAACTTCTTCGTCCATCTCTGCGAGTATGAGCGCTCCTCCTGTGAGTACTCTGTGAACCATGTAGGGCCCTTGCCAATTGAGTGAAAATTTCCCTTTAGCTTCATCTTGATGCGGGAAGATCCCATTTAGCACCAACTGCCCTGATGTGAATTGTTCGGGCCTAACCCTTTTGTTGAAAGTTCTCGACATTCTATTCTGGTAAAGTTGACTGTGACATACTACATTCATTCTTTTACTATCACTGAGAGCCAGTTGCTTATAACGACTTCATATCCATTCTGTATCACTGAGTTCAGCCTCTTGTATGATTCTCAAAGAAGGAATTTCTACTTCGGCGGGAATAACGACTTCAGTGCCATAGACCAGCAAGTAAGGAGTTGCCCCAGTTGGTGTGCGAACCATGGTACGATATCCAAGCAGGGAAAATGGTAACTTCTTGTGCCATTATTTGTGATTATCTACCATCATCCTTAATATCTTCTTGATGTTCTTATTGGCAGCTTTCACAGCTCCATTCATTTGTGGCATGTATGCTGTGGAATTCTAATGCTTGATCCTGAAGGTTTCACACATGAATTTCATCAAATCACTATTAAGGTTGGCGGCGTTGTCGGTGATGATTGATTCCGGTGCCCCGAATCGACAGACAATACGATCCCTGAGAAAATCTGTGATGACCTTTTTAGTTACAGCCTTGTAAGATGCGGCTTCAACCGATTTTGTGAAATAATTTGTGGCCACTAAAATGAACCTCTTCCCATTTGAAGCGGCGGGTTCTATTGGACCGATGACATCCATCCCCCAAGTGGAGAAAGGCCAGGGTGCACTTGTTGCATTGAGTTCATTGGGTGGCACTCGTATCATATCCGCATGTACTTGGCATTGATGACACTTTTGGACATACCTGATGCAGTCTGTTTCCATAGTCATCCAGAAATATCCAGCTCTTAATATCATCTTGGCTAAAACAAAACCATTCATGTGTGGTCCGCAAGTTCCAGCATGTATCTCTTCGAGCAATTTGGATGCTTCCTTGGCATCGACACATCGCAATAATCCTAGATCTGGAGTCCTTCTGTACAGAATTCCTCCACTTTGGAAGAAATGGTTGGACAATCTTCGGAGTGTGCGTTTCTGAGTATGATTTGCGTGCTCCAGGTACTCTCCTTTTGCCAAGTATTCTTTGATGTCATGGAACCACGGATTCCCATCAGTTTCTTCTTCAGCATGAGCACAATAAGCTGGATGATTATGGATCCCTACTGGAATAGGATCGATGAAATTCTTGTTTGGTTGTTGTATTATGGAATATAGAGTGGCCAACGCATCTGCGAACTCATTTTGGATTCTCAGAACATGTTTGAACTCTATTTTTTTGAACCTCTTCATCAACTCTTGCACGTAGTACAAATATGGCAATATTTTGGTATTCTTTGTAGCCCATCTCCTAAAACCTAATGTACAAAAAGCTTTGAATCTTCAATTACCAGCAATTCTTGAACGTTCATGTTAATGGACAACTTGAGCCCCAAGATGCAAGCCTCGTATTCTGCCATATTATTGGTACACGGAAATCTAAGTTTTACAGATACCGGATAGTGTTGACCCATCTCTAATACCAAAACTGCTCTAATACCTACTCCTTTGAAGTTTGCGGCTCCATCAAAAAATATTCTCCAACCGTCATAGGTTTAGGTGATATCTTCTTCTACGAATGATACTTCTTCATCGGGAAAATACATTTTTAGTGGTTCGTATTCTCCACCCACAGGATTTTTTGCCAAGTGATCTGCCAATTCCTGTCCCTTGACCGCTTTCTGAGTTACGTAGACGATGTCAAATTCACTCAATAGTATTTGCCATTTTGCCAGCTTCCCTATAGGCATGGGTTTTTGGAAAATGTATTTCAGAGGATCCATCTTTGATATGAGATACGTGGTATAGGCACAGAAGTAGTGCCTCAACTTTTGAGCTATCCACGTCAGGGCACAGCAGGTGCGTTCCAGCAAAGAATATCGTGCCTCGTAGGGTGTGAACTTCTTACTCAGCTAGTATATAGCCTGTTACTTTCTTCCCTTCTCGTCGTGTTGTCCCAAGACACAGCCGAAAACCCCATCCAATACAGATAAATAGAGTAGCACATGTCTCCCAGGTTCTGGTGGGACCAGAATAGGTAGTTTGGATAAATATTCCTTGATCTTGTCAAAGCTTTTCTGGCACTCTTCAGTCCAACTTGTTGCAGCATCTTTCTTTAACATTTTGAAAATCGTTTCACAGTCTCACAGTTGATTGTGCTATGAAATGACTGATGTAATTGAGATGCCCCAAGAAATTCATCACATCTTTCTTGCTCTTCGGAGGTGGCAAATCCTGGATAGCCTTGACCTTTGACGGGTCTAGCTCAATTCCTCGGCAGCTGACGATGAACCCTAATAACTTTCCGGTAGGGACTCCGAAGTCACGTTTTGCGGGATTTAATTTCAGGTTGTATCTTCGAAGTCGATCGAAGAATTTCCTCAAATCTGCTATATGGTCTGTGTTTCTCTTGGATTTGATGATGACATCATCCATGTATACCTCTATCTCTTTGTGTATCATGTCGTGAAAAATGGTTGTCATGGCCCTCGTATAGGTGGCTCCAGCATTCTTTAGGCCGAACGACATCATTTTGTAGCAATACACTCCCCATTGTATAATAAAAGTTGTCTTTTCGGTATCCTCTTCATCCATCCAGACCTGATGATATCCCGCGAAGCAATCCACGAAAGATTGGAGTTCATCCTTGGTACAATTATCGATCAGTATATGTATATTGGGCAACGGGAAATCATCTTTTGGACTTTCTCTGTTTAAGTCCCGATAGTCGACACACACTCTGACTTTCCCATCTTTCTTTGGAACTGGCACAATGTTTGCCAACCAGGTCGGATATTCAACCACTCTGAGAACCTTGGCTTTTATCTACTTGGTGACCTCCTCCTTTATTTTCAAACTTATATCCGGCTTGAACTTTCTGAGCTTCTGCTTTACAGGCGGTCACATAGGGTTGGTTGGTAGTTTATGATGCACTATGGACGTGCTCAAACCGGTCATATCATCATAGGACCATGCAAAAATATCCTTATACTCCTTCAAGAACTGGACGTACTCTTCCTTCTCTGACGGTGATAGGTGAATGCTTAAACGCATTTCCTTGACTGTTTCGGAGTCTCCCAAATTAACTGTTTGGGTCTCATCCAAATTGGACTTCGGCTTGTTTTTAAAATTTTACCCTTCTCTAACAATTTCCTCGGGTATTATATCCTCTTCCAGATCCTCTGAATCATTATCCTTATGTTGCGTTGTCTCATTACATGTCACAGTCGTAGGTTCATCGGGATAGGTAATATTAATAGAGTATAGAAAAAAATTTAAAGAATAATAATAAATACTAAAATAACAATGCATTAGATAAATCTTAAAAATGTCAAACAAGTACGGCTCAATGACTCGAGAAATTATTTCAAAACAAAATATGCTTGAACCAAAATACTAAAAATGTCTTAGATGCTTATAAAATTGCTTTCAAAATAAATGATGCTAATTGCCAGGCTACCCAGGAACTCGACGGGCCCTTGATGGTGCAGCAGTCCAGTTCTTGAGAATATCTCCCTTCTCCATGGTCTGAATAATAAGGCCTTCCTCCTCCTCCTCCTCAACTATCGCACCGCAATCCATGTCTTCATCATCCAGAAACAGATTCCTTATGCCAGCTAGAACTATATTCTTCTTAGAACTTCATCACATCATGTCAGCTTGATGAAATGACTGGCTCAAATGTGGTACTGGTTGCTCTAGAGGGTAATAAGGACCACGCCATGGTGGCAACCAATTCTGATACTCGTGCCAGGTGTATTCATACCCAAGCCCAAAAGTTGTGTCGTGACGCTTTAGCTGTATTGATTTGGTGATCCCCTGGAGATTCTTACCGAGACCTTTGCCAGGCTCATAACCTGTCCATGCCAATATGCCTTCTATCTTACTACTTCACCATTTGTCCTTTTTAATTGCGTTGACGCTCTCGATACGATGGTATATTTCTCCACCCAACTTCCTTCTATTCTAGATGACCGGAACAGTTTGACTAGTGTAAATGGGATTAGTTCCGTCCCCATGGATGATCACTTCCTGATGGTTCCACTCAAACTTCATGACCTGATGTAGAGTATAAGCTACGGCCCCAGCGGCATGTATCCAAGGTCTTCCTAATAATAGGTTGTAGGTGGAAAATATGTCCAACACTTGAAACTCAACATCAATCCAAGTTAGGCCCACCTGTAGGCTGAGATTGGTTTCCCCAATTGTGGCCCTTTGAGACCCATCAAATGCTTTCACATTCATATTTCCTGCTCGTATCTCGTGCAGGCCTTTACCCAATATTTTTAGAGTAGTTAGTGGGCAAATGTTGAGACTCAAACCCCCATCTATCAGAACTCTGGCAATGAACTTGTCTTCAAACTGCACTGTGATATGCAGGGCCCTTTTGTGACTTAATCCTTCTAGTGGTAGCTCATCTTCATGAAAAGTGATCTTGAGGCTTTCTAACACTTGCCCTACCATGTTGGCCATCTCTCCACTGGTGATGTTGTTGGGTACGTAGGCTTCATTCAACACCTTCATTAGGGCATTCCTATGTGCCTCAGAGTTTTGCAGCAATGATAAAATGGATATTTGAGCAGTGGTTTTGTTCAGATGATCAACCACAGAATACTTTCTTGCCTGCACCTTTCTCCAAAGATCATCTGGGACAGTCTCAATGACAGGCGGTTTATAGGCGGCTTCTTTGCTTGTTCCTCCCAAATACTCGGATGTATAAATCCTACCAGTTCTGGTCATGCCTTGCGCTGCACCTGTTTCTTCCATTTTTTCCTTTCCTTTCCTTCTTGCTTCCACAACATAATCCCATGGTATAACATTAGACTTATAAGACGGTGTAGGTGCTACCATCACGGTGAAGGGTGTTGTTACTTCAACCTCAAACGGAGTTGGTGCAGCTACTTTAACTTCAATTGGTGCCTGAGTTTGTACCACGGTCGGTGTGAGAGTGACTGGAGATGTTTTAGGATTATCCCCCTCTCGGATCAGTCCAATCGACCCTTCCGACACCCATTCTTCATTGGTCTCTATCACGTTTACTCCTCCACCCCTGTGATCCGGAAGAGGATTGTTACAGACATTGGGTGCAACCACCTTTGCCTGTATGACTTTGGTGTCAATTAATGTCTGAATCTTATCCTTCAAAGTATGACACTCATCAACAATATGACCCTTTATGCCTGAGTGATAGGCACATGTCTTATTTGGATTAATCCATTGGGAGGAGTTTTCCATAGCAACAGCGGGAATGGGAGTGATATAACCGGCAACCTTCAGTCTCTTGTACAGTTGGTCTATAGGTTCAGCAATTGGGGTGTATTGTCTGGGTGGTCTACGGTCAAAATTTGGTCTAGGTTTTTGGTAGTTTTGGCGGGCTGGTGGTGAGTGGTAATATGCGTGTTGGGTGTTATAGGTATGGTAAGTGGTGGCGGGTTGTTGGTATCTGGAAGGTGAGGGCTGATATGTGGGTGGAGGTGTTTGGTATGTGAGAGAAGACTTCGGACCTTGGGCTACCATTACTACACCTACTTCTTTCTTCTTGGAGATACCTCCTGACTGCAGGGCTTTATTTGTGGCTTGCAGTGATTCAAAATTTGTCACTATTCCGCTTTTGATCCCTTCTTCTATTCTCTCTCCCAACTTGATGATATTAGAAAATTTATGGTTTTCAATAACCATTAATCTTTCGTAGTATTGCGGATCCTGAGCTCTAACGAAGAACTTATTCATTTATTCTTCTTCCAGCGCTGGCCTTACTTTTCCAGCTTCAGACCTCCATCGAGTAGCATACTCGCAGAAAGTTTCCGTTGGCTTATTCTTGAGATTCTGAATGTAGAAAATGTCTGGTGTGCTTTCTGTGTTAAACCTGAACCGATCCATGAAATCTGATGCCATGCTCACCCAATTAACCCATTTCTTTGGGTTCTGACTGATGTACCAAGACAGGGCATCTCCGGTGAGGCTTCTCATGAATAGCTTCATGCAGATTCTTTCATCCTTTCCAGCTCCTACAAGAGTGTCACAATATGTTCTCAAGTGCACCTTCAGATCACCAGTTTCGTCGAACATTTCAAACTTACGAGGTTTGTAACCCTCTGGCAGTTCTACATCTGGCTGAATACACAAATCTTCATAATTCAAACCCTCAATGCCTTTTCCTCCTTCGACACTTTGAACTCTGCCAGTAAGTTTCTTGAGTTCCTTCGCCATATTCTTGATGAGCAGGTCCTTCTCGGCGGATTCGGGTATGTATAGGGTCTGTTGTGGGGCGTGGGGTAAGATTTTCACATATATGGGATTACTTTGGTGGACTCCGGGAATCTAGGCATAATGGTGGTTATTGGTTGAGTTTTGCGGGTCAGGAGTAGGCTGTGGTGCATTCTGAGGGGTGTGGTATGTGGTTGTTTGTGGGTATTGATTTGGGTGGTGATGGTGTTGTTGAGGAGTAGGTATCGGCAGAGGGTTGGGGTTCTGAGGAGGTGTGGCATATTGATGTGGTGCGGGAGGATTTGGCGGATTTTGTGTGTTTTCGGGAGGTACCGGGTTTTGGGTGTTTGTGTTTTGTTGGTTAAGCTCGGGGACGTTTAGGGTGAGGGAAAGGTTTGCCAAGTTCCGAACCTGCTCAAGTTCCCCTTGTAGCTCCAATATTTTCTGTTCCAGACGTAGGACTAATTCGTTATGTGCTGTAGTATTCCGACTGTCCTAGGTTTCAACGTTCTCTACATTGTCCTTTCTGATACCGCTTAAATCATCTATTTTTTCTTTCCTTTTTCTTTTGCCTTTAGGATCACTTGGTGGAGGAGGAGGTGGAGGACCTCTGGATCTAGTATGATATGCGGATGATGCCAGTATGCATGAACCAACCTTTGGTGAATAGGAATAAACAAAAGAAAACAAAAACAAAAAGGTAACCAAGTCAGTAAGGGATATTGAAAGAATGCTTGCAATATTGAACATGTGTTACAGAATTAGTAAATAAATTTGCATCCTAATTTAGGGGACCTCGTTGTGCCCGCAGTAGGCCTAAACGACACATATACTTGGAGAAAATTGATGCCAATAATTATGTCATTTCATTAATGCGAAGATGAATCAGACCCATACTAAGACGACAATAATAAGAAAATTACTAATGGTATTTGCCTTATTACATTCGAAATCTAAAACTAAGCTAAAAGCAGTAAAGAACATCATTTCCTAATCTACTTGGTCCCAGAAGGACCTTTTCCATGCTTGGCCTTCTTGGATCCATCAATCAAGTTCCCTAGGTCGCGCATGTCCAATCAGGTTCCCTAGGTTGCGCATGTAGTCATTCAATGGTCGTCGCAGAAGCTCTTGATGATATTCACCTCTCTGGAAATGTTCTAATAACCAAACCTGTAGCAACAGATTACAACCCTCGAAGTGCCCATACCTATGCTTGCATCGATCTAGAGCGCGATACATTTCGACCAAGACCATGGGGCCGATAGTGTAAGTTTTTTCCTCAATTCCTTCCATTAGAGTCCTAGAGACCATGGCTAAGCGAGTGTGGATGCTCCCCCCTTTCATCGAAAATATCAGCAACCCCAAGAAACAGACAATGAACACAAAAACTCGGCAGTGTGTCCAACCCAAAGAAGTAATGGCAAGTTCATCACGGTGAAGGCGATATGACTTGCTATGCCCATAACGTTCAGAAAGAAATTCAAATGGTATGTATGACTCCTTCAGACAGAGTAATTCATCATTTTTCTTGAAACCCATCATTTTCAAAAAACCGCGGGGAGTGCGATTTTCTAGCACTAATAAACCCGGACTATCCCATAGCAGCCTAGCGAAGCCTCCTATTTCCTCTAAGAGAGGGGTCATATTTACATTACCAAAGCGAAAGACAACTCTTTTCTCATCCCAAAACATAGTGGCGGCCTCAATCAATGCGTTATTTGGATGAATGTCCAATAAGGAAGGTAAATTTTCGAGGACCCTTTTCACATGATTATGGTCACTAGGTGAGAGGTTCTTCCACAAATCAAGCCGCAAAGGTGGGATGTTTTGAACCATGCCGAACCTGGGAACTCCGTGCCTCATTTTCTGCATAACAAATAGAGGTAGCTCTTTCCCCCTCCAGGTCTAACTATTTACACATTAATGATCAACATACCGGCGTGTTTTCTCGAAGTAATGCACATATCGTGATGGTATACATTGGTATTACGGAAATCCCGGCGGACTTTGGATAAGGATTGCCTTAGCGGGTTATCACGCGGACAACGTTCTAACCCATACTAGGTTTGGACATGATGCATGCACAGTTAATATTAGAGTGGGGTTTCTAGAAGAGTCTAGACAGGAACCCTCAAGCGGACAACTTGAGAGGAAAAGGCACGGAACCGTCGACTTCACCGCTGATTGACTAGTTTTACCGCAAATAAGCCTTTCCAAATTTAAAGGGTGATTTCGGAAGAGCGCGGACACTTATCAAATGCCGCTATGGTATTAGTTGGGCACTAGTGGAATATGATGTGGAGCATGCTTGATGCAAAGATAATAACACATTGCCAAGTATTTGCATGATAAATATATAAAAAGAGGTAAGTACAGTATTAAGGTAAAACATAAAAGATAGACAAAGGAAGAAGTTAGTCCGTGGAAGATATTCGAGAATGTAATAAAGCAAATAATATAGTAGTCTTTAAACAAATAAAGAGCAGTTAGGGAAAAGAAGGGCGAATAGGGAAAGGGATGTACATGTCGTAACAAATTTAAGAAAATAAAGGCGGCGAAGGGAAGGGACGTGCATGTTATAACGGGTTTAAACAAGTAAAGGCGAACGGGAAAAATTTAGCAAATAAAGATGGAAAAGGAAAGAGCGTTTAATAGCAAAGAAAATTAATCCACTTAATCCAAGTTCATTATGGGAAGAGCCTAAGTGTAAATCACCAGTAGAGTCGTCATGCTGTCGCGCCCTATTTTCTCTCACGAAATGCGGGCTTTGACGTATGACAACTCTTTTAAAGGAGGTATTAAAAGAGGAGAGTCATCACCTAACGGTGTTTAAGGGGTGTTAGGGCACCTATTATGCAGATAACTCTGCTTTAACTAGTCTACGTCACAAAAGATCGGGTAAGGGATCAAGTTACCCCAAAGAGAAGGTGTTAGGCACTCCTCGAGGTCCACAATTGTGGGTTCCGGCTGAACTTAAGATTATGTGGATTATGACTAGGCTAGGTGATCAACTAAACAAAGGAGTTCAGAAGTCACATAACTTTATTACAACATGATTAATACAGATCGTAGTGTGAATATAAGGATACAACTATTTAAATCTAATATCGGCATATAAAGAGGAGGGGGGTCCTAAGTTTTTGAGCCTAAAGGATCACCCTGTACAACATAAATAATACTTCGTAACTCCCTCAAGATGGGGTGTTACTCATATTATTCAGCGGGAATAGACTATCATCTCCTGCTACCCGATTACTATGTTAAAGTTGTTACCTAAAAGCGTTCTAATTCAATTATAGGTCGTACCCTATGCGCGCATTACCGGTCCCATACCTATGCTCCAGGAGGTATTGGACCTTTATTTAGGGTGGTTCTAGACTTAAACTTAGGCTGCTCAAAAATGATAAATCTAGGCGACATAAAAAATACATTGGACTTTCAAATATAGGCAGTAAAGGCTTAAGTTTACCTCCACACTTAAGCAACAAATGCATGTAAACACATATGCCGATCAGAAATCTGCAGAATCCTATAGACATGCTTTCTAGGCGATCAAAGTGTGCAAGTGATTTCAGATGCAGGATATAACTTATAGACAGAATCATGCGGGTATTATAAGCTAATTGTTGATATTTTTAAGTTACCAATCCTATATTTGCAATGCCTACATGATCTACGTAGTTGGGTATAACAGAATTTGCTAGGGAAAGAGTCCCAGAATTATTCATACGACGTGCATGAAGCAGTGTTTGAATGGTCTAGCATTAACCAATTATAGCGAGCAATTATTTCCTATAGGCAGGATCTCTAACGCATAGTACTTTAGAGCTTATTTTATTTATACTTAGTCCTATGAACAAGATTTCTAGTGAACAATGTGATATAATAGCAAATGAAATGATCAAAATCCTGTAGGCATGATTTCTAGTGAATAACTGAAGTGAATTGAAGGAAAGTTCATTTTTGTTCCTATAGGCAGGTTTCTAATATATTTGAAAGTAATCATGCAAGTTGAAGGGGTGCCTGCTCCCTATAATCATGTTGTCTATAAACACGTAGCACTAGACATAGCATTTGGACTCATGATTAATAGTAAACAAGTAATGTGTGTGTGTGTGCTCCCCTAATGTCATGATCCCTACGATGCTCATGTAATCGAACAAATAGCAAATATATTACCAAATCCTCTAGGCATGTTATCTACCTATTGCATGCAAATATTAAAATCTACCCCATTCCCTTTTACTAACAACCCCAATTGTTTATACAAAGATTATTACAGGCCTAACAATAAAAAAAAGTAACAATGTTACATAACAATAACAATAGGCCCAAATAAAATAACTAAATACCCAACTTTACTGGGCCTTCAATATCTCTCACATAGCATATACAGGCCTTCAACAAAGAGCCATATTCAATACACGACTCAGGGATCCATAGAGGAGTCCATACCAATTCAATGAGCCACAGCACAAGTGTTGCACCACTTGGAACAACCAATATAGATATACAGTACATGACAGGAAATAGAGTACTAGGGACAGTTTGGGAGGTTGAAAGAATGACTAGGACCAAGCCCTAGTGGGTCAGAGTTCACAAGGGCCTTAATGGACCCTGAGAAATGCTCACACTAGGGAGGTCAGTACTAAGAGCCTTGGTAGCCTTGTCTTTCAGCCGGCTAAGAATGAGAGGTTCAAGATAGCATAGATAATAAATAAGGGAGAGTGGACAATGGTTGAGGGACGGGAATTGAGGGAATACACTTATAACTTAAAGCAGACATAGCAAGGATGAGAACACAAAGCAACTAATCAAACAGGTCATAAAAATTAAACGTAGGTTCAGCAGGGAATTAGAAGCAGGTTCAACACTTAGAAAAATAACACATAGACGATCACATATTGAAAGAGTTAGGGGAAAACAAGTTTGCAAGATTGACAAAGATTATCATGCACAAGTGCATAATACTAAAAAATTGAAACCTAAAAAGTCCAAATCATGCTAAGTATGCATCCTAGTGTCATAAGACAGACATGCTAACTCTCATCAGGGAACAAGATAACATTCAATCATTATAGGGGAACACACATTGTGACAAGTCTAGTAATCACTGAAGGAACAAGGAATTAAGTGAGCCAAAGACATGTTGGGAGACATATTAGAAGGGAAGCAAGGTCATACTTGATAGAAAGGAAGAATCTTAACACAGATTAGAACACATTACATATCCAAGATAATCATTGCAGAGGTTCAGAACAGAGTGAAAATAACCTCATGTCAAATGGCAAACGTAGGCATTCAAGTATTGACCAGTAGGCTAATTAACTAGGGAAGGTCTAAATTATGCTAGGGATTCATCTTAAAACAGTTCAAACATGGTAGGGAAAACAAGTTGAGATAAATGTTCTATAATTTAAAGCAATTATTAAAGGGGTATGAGATCAAGTGAGCATGCTGAGTGACACAATAGCAGAGAAACAAGTTATAGTACAGTTAAGGTATTAACACAGGTTATTACAGATGTCAGGCATTCATTACTGATATTCAGGACAATGCAGGTAAGCATATTCATGAATATTCAGACACCAATACACTAGCAGACATAGACAATCTCAGAACTAGCAAAATTAGGAGGAGTTAAATGCTAGAGAGATTTAAAACGAGTGTAAAGCTAACAGAGTTGTGTATTGGTGTCGAATAACAGAATCACAGAACAAACCTCCAATTTTTTAGTGAAAGTATATCGATTTTCAGAGTACTATCAGTTGGATACTATCAAGGTAGTTGCTTGGCGTCCGCTGACCTTGTCTCTCTTTCCTTCAGTTATTGTACTGTTCTATACTTTCAGACAATGGTTTTTATCATTCAAACATTGTATTCATAATAGATTCTCATGTACTCAGTGACACTGGGTTTTGGGAGTGTTATATTTGAAATTGTGAGATTTCTCCCACTGAATTTAATTATTTTGTTTTCAAATTTAAAATAAATGGTGGTTTATTGAGATTTTCGGCTTGCCTAGTATTGAGATAGGCGCCATCATGACAGGTGAGATTTTGGGTCGTGACAAGTTGGTATCAGAGCTTTAGGTGACATAGGTCTCACGAGTCATGAGCAGGTTTAATAGAGTCTTGTGGATCGGTACGGAGACGTCTGTACTTATCTTCGAGAGGCTGCCAAACCCTTAGGAAAATTTCACTTACTTGTATTCTGTCGTGCGAATTTGTTGATTCCGGAAACTAAAAATTATGTTATTCTATTCTCTCACAGATGGTGAGGACACGTTCTATCGGATGATGGTCAGCCACCAGTGCCACCAGTTAGGCCCACGAGAGGCCGGGGCTGAGGTAGAGGTCGAGGTATAGCTCGTGCAGCAGTTGGAGCAGCACCTGTAGTACCACCAGTTGCTCCAACTCAGGAGAAGATTCCAAATATAGTTGAGCCGGCGGGACCAGCTCAGGTACCAGCTGTGCCCATTGTGATTCCAGGCTTTCAGGAGACTTTGACCCAGATATTGACAGTTTGCACTGGACTTGCTCAGGTGGTTTCGGCTCGGGCGATTTCTGCTCAGGCCGCACCTTCCACTTCTCAGGCCGGGGGAGGTAGTCATACCCCTGTTGCCCATACTCCAGATCTGGTAGTGCAGGGACTTCAAGTACCGGGGGCACTACCAGCCTAGCCGGCTATAGCTGCCCAGGCCCCGGTAGTTCCTGCTATGACTGAGGATGAGCAGAAGAGACTAGAGAGGTTCGGAAGACTACGACCTCCATCTTTCAGTGGGGCAGAGTCGGAGGATGCCCAGGGCTTCTTGGACAAGTGTTAGAGGATTCTCCGTACAACGGGTATTTTGGGGACCAATGGGGTCTCGTTCACCACTTTTCAGTTTTCTAGAGATGCCTTTAGTTGGTGGGAGTCTTATGAGAGACGCAAGCCGATTGGTGCAGTACTACTTACATGGCGGGAATTCTTCGTTCTCTTTTTGGAGAAGTTTGTGCCGCAGTCTCGTAGAGAGGAACTGTGCGGGCAGTTTGAGCAGCTACATCAGGATGACATGTCTGTGATGCAATACGAGATAAGATTTTCTGAGTTGGCTTATCACGCAGTTTGGTTGGTTCCCACTGATACGGAAAGGATTAAAAGGTTCATTGATGGCCTCACATATCAGCTGCGGTTACTTATAACTAGGGAGAGGGTATCTGGTGCCATCTTTGAAGAGGTGGTTGACATTTCTCGGTAGATAGAAGTGGTCCGTAGCCAGGAATGTGTTGAGAGGGAGGCTAAAAGGCCTCGAGGTTCGGGCGGTTCTGGTGGGGTACCTTCTGGAGGACAGTCCTACCGCAGCATGGGTCGTCATTACAGACACGCTCAGGAGGATCGTCCAGTTCACCGGGGTGCATCATCCAGCCATGGTTCATACGGTTCTCATCAGGGTCAGTCATCTCTTAGTAGAAGCCCTTCACGTGTGAAACAACCTCCAACTGGCTCGAATGTAGCCAAAATAACTTAATATCATAAATAAAAGCCATAGGAAACAATTCCGGATAATAAAGCTTCGATCTTTAATGAAAACCAAAAATACAACCCTGGGCCCGCACCTCGGAACCCCACAAAACCAACAAAATTTGAACACCCATTCCGATACGATTCCAACCATCCAAAAATCATCCAATTCCGACCTCAAATCGGCCTTCAAATCACCATTTTATCTTTTAAAATGTTATTACTAAAATCCCCAATTTCGGGGGGGTGGGGAGGGGTTTATATAGTGACAGAAATCGAACCAGTAAACAAGGAAAACTGTAAAATCAAACATAAATAAGGAAGTATTAACATACAGACTCAATAAAAATCGTATTATGGAAAAAATAGGTAATCCCTAATTGACAGAAGTCAAAGATTGGCCGAAAATCTTGGCTAATCGAACCCATATAGCCATGGTCATGATGTATATGGACTAAATACTGTCCAGATTCATGCGATTGAAGTCGAATGGCCGGATTCTAAGAGATAGTACTTGCCACGTTTAGGCAAGTACTAGGTGATACCATAGTTTTGTAGAAAGTAACGAGATAACACACAGAAGGTAAGGAAATCATGGAGAGAATCCATGGTTGAGACGGATTTGGAGAGATTCGAGGGGGCGGCTAGGGTTTATGTGGAGAGAGGAGAAAGTTCGAGAGGATTTGGGGGCGGCGGACGGGCGAAATAAGGGTTAGGGTTTGGGTGAAGTTAATTTAAAAGGAGAGGATGAATGAGGGCCGTTGATCTTGAAATATCAACAGCCATGATTAAAAATTTGAACGGGGCGTGTCAATTAACAGGTACCGATCGAGTTTTGGGTTAAGGGGTTGTTTTGCTTTGGGCTGGGGTAATTGGGCTGGGTATTTGAGTGTTTGGGCCATTCATTTGGTCCGAAATTGGTTTAATAATTGGACTGTTGTTTAAATACCCAAAATTTATCAAAAAATAATTTATAAAAGTAATTAATAAATAACAAAAAATATTATTTGTGCACTAAAATAATTGAAAATAATAACTTAACATTATAAAAATAAAAATAAAAGCTATTTTGGCACAAATAATGTAATTACACATGAATATAGGCTATTATTGCAAAAATTGAGAAATTAGCCTAAAAATGCAAATGCAATTATAGAAAAAATGAAGTAAAATATTATAAATTATACATGTTCGTGTAAATAATAAGTTTGAATAATTAAGTCATCACAAAAAATTTTAAAGGATAATTATTAGATATTTATATAATAAAAATGTAGAAAGAAATTGATTTAGAGCTTTAAAAATTATGAAAAATTATATAAAATGCTTGTATAGGTTTGTAAACTAAATGATGATGAAAATATGCCATTTTGAAAGTATATATGTATTTTTAGAAAATACGAGGGAAAAATTGGGTATCAACATCCATCACAACACCGGAAAGTAGACATGCCAACTTATATCACTAAGACAAAACAGTATCAAACATTTTAAGGAAACACACGTTAAGATGGCTACTCTAAAGGTCCTAACTAATCACCAGGGGATATAGGATTAGGCAAACCGAAGACATAATGAGTGACAAAATAGCATGGGAGAAGGTCATAGCTAGAGTGAAGGTCTTAACATAGATTATGACACATTATAGATATGAGTCAGTCATTACAGGAACCCGGAACAAAGCAGGGAAGCAAACGCATTCCAAGCAGCAAATGTAAACATTCAGGTACCAACACATTAGGCTGAACGAACTTAAGAGAGTCCAAATTATTCAAGTTAAGCATAAACATATCTCAGAACTGGCAGTTTTAGGTAAAATCAAATGCTAAAGAAGTTCAGATCATAAAAACGAGTTCAATGCCAACAAGGCTGCACATAGAGATGGTCTAGAAACACATTAGGTCATGAAATTTCAGAGGTATGAATATGCAAATCATGAACACAGGAGAATAAAATTGTAAAAGCTAAGGAACTTACCAGTTATTACTTGACAAATAGACAAACAAGAAAGAACAAACTCCACAATACTCTGAACGTCAGCAAAGAGCAATAGAACCCAGAATCTTAGTGCGTCAGAGTTTCCAAAGGCTTCAAATGAACCCCGGGCAGTGCTCGCACCAAGATAAGTTGAAAAATCAAATTCCGGTGGCCTTGGCTTTCAGCCGGCCAAGAGCCAAAGTATAGAACAAGAGAATGAGAGAATAATAGAGTGACAACCTTTAGTTTTTAGTGAATCTCGTGATTAAAAGTCTGTTTCAAAGGGGAATCAGATTAGGAGAAAAATTAGGTAAACTCTAGTTCATGATGGAGAACCAAACAATAGTCAAAACTCTCACTGAATCGAACCCGTACGACCTTGCCATGATGCATATGGACGAAATATCATCCAAATACCGAAGGGTGAAGCTAATCTCCCTTGATTTGAATAGTGATATTTGCTAACCAGTAGCGAAGGAACATAAGTATGGTAAGTAAATAACTGTCACGACCCAATTCTCCCTCCGCAAGATGTCGTGACGGCACCTAGTCTCTACAACTAGGTAAGCCTAACAAAAATGCTGAAATAAACAAATGGAAGGAAAACTTAACAACTAACAGCAATAGATAACTGATAATTATGCCGCTCGGCATGTACAATAACCAACACTCTAGTAATACACGGTATTCCCAAAACTCGAAACATCATAAGTCAGAAGCTAAGAAGGAAACTAGAATCTCTATACATCAGAGTCTAAATAAAGAAATACGGAAAGTAGATGACATAAAAGAGAATAGAGGGGGACTCATAGGTCTGCGGGCACGGCAGATATACCTTGAAGTCTCCGTATAGAAACAAGCACTCTCAGCTAGTAGCGGGGCTGATAAGAAGTATCCGGATCAGCACACAAAACATGTGCAGAAGAGTAGCATGAGTACACCACAATGGTACCCAGTAAGTGCCAAGCTTAACCTCGGTAGAGTAGTGACGAGGTAAGGGCCGGGCCCTACTGGTATATAATAATAAGACATATGCTATAATAAACATAAAGTAAAAAACGGAGAAGACAACAACAAGTATTCACAAAGCAATAACAACACCGCACAATGATATAACAACAGGGGCGCTCTCGAGATACCGTCTCGTAGTCCCTAAAGTAAATATACAGGGAGAACTCCCGAGGTCACGCCTCGTAGTCTCAAAAGTAAATGTGCAGGAAAACTCCCGAGGAACCGCCTCGTAGTCTTAAAAGTAAATGTGCAGGGAGAACTCCCGAGGAACCACCTCGTAGTCTCAAAGTAAATATGCAGTACAGGGGGATCTCCCGAGTAAACGCCTCGTAGTCCCAAAGTAAATATGCAGTACAGGGGGATCTCCTGGGATACCGCCCCGTAGTCCCAAAATAAATACGCAACTCAAACAAATAAATATAACAGTTACAGCAAGAAAACCTACAATTTAGGCTAAGTACAAGTCATGAAAGAAACAGGACATACTAAACATGTTGCAAAGAGTTCAAATAGGCAATTAGGACACGTAGACATGTTATTCTAGGATAACAGGATAACTATACATGCTAGTATACTCAGCTAAGATGAAAACAGGCTATTACACAATAAAAATCAGGTTTTTCCACAAATAGCCTGTGTACGCACTTGTCACCTCGCGTACACAACGCTTACATATCATAACAACACCAAATCCTAAGGGGATTTCTCCCACATAAGGTTAGGCAATCCACTTACCTCGAACCAAGCTCAATCAATCGGTGACAATGCCTTTTTTACGAATATCCGACTCTGAATGGCCCAAATCTAGCCAAAAATAATTATATATCATAAATACAACTATAATAGACTAATCTAATTAATGAAATCAAGACTTTAACAAAAATTTCGAAATCCGTCCTAAAAGGCCGACCCGGGCCCACGTCTCGAAATCGGATAAAAGTCATAAAATACGAACACCCACTCGACCACGAGTTCACCCATACCAAAATTACCAAAATTCGATGCCAAATCGCCACTCAATTCCTCATATCAACCCACCAAATCCCTAACCTCCAACTCCCAATTTTTACCTTAAATACACCCTAACTAGGTGGGAAAATAAATAGGGAAGCAAGATTATTAATCAAAAATAAGCACAAGTGACTTACCTCAAGATATCCCTTGAAAATGCTCTCAAGAAATCGCCAAACCCGAGCTCAAAATGTTTAAAATGAGCAAAAATCGCGAACCCTTGCATTTAAGTGTTCTGTCCAGCATATCCGCACCTGCGGACCTCTAGTCGTACTTGCGACGCCGCACCTGTGGAAAAACAATCACAGGTACGGATTCCACTTATGGCCATGGTTTCCGCTTCTGCGGTCCAGGGATCGCACCTGCGATCTCGCTTCTGCGGAGACCCTTTCGCTCCTGCGATCCCAAACCTCCCAGGCCTCTCCGCTTCTGCGTTCAAGCTTCCGCAGAAGCGATTTTGCTCTTGCGGACTTCATGTCGCACCTGTGACCCCAGGACAAACTCCTCCAACCTGCATCTATGATCCTCCTCTCGCACGTGCGAGCCTGCACCTGCGGTCACCCCACCGCAGGTGCGAAAATACCAGAAACTTCAGCAATTTGCATAAGTCCAAATTCAATCTGTTAAGCATCTGAAACACATCCGAGGCCCCCGAGACCTCAACCAAATATACAAAATAGTCCTAAATCACCATTCGACTTAGTCGATCCCTCAAATCACATCAAACAACGCTAAAAACACGAATCACCCTCCAATTCAAACTTAACGAACTTTAAAACTTCAAACTTCTACAACCGACTCCGAAACCTATCAAATCACGTCCGATTGACCTTATATTTTACACACAAGTCATATTCGACATTACGGACCTACTCCAACTTCCAGAATCGGATTCCGACCCCGATATCAAAAGTCCACTACCGGTCAAAATCTCCAAAAATTCTACTTTCGCCATTTCAAGCCTAAATCAGCTGCAGACCTCTAAAATACAATCCGGACACGCTCCTAAGGCCAAAATTACCCAACAAAGCTAAAGGAAGTGCCGAAACTCCATTCCGGAGTTGTCTTCATACAGTTCTAACTACGGTCAAAATCCTAAGACTTAAGCTTCCGTTTTAGGGACTAAGTGTCCAAAATCACTCTGAAACCAAAAAATAAGACCTCCCAGCAAGTCATATAAGCAGAAAAGATACGGGGGAAGCAGTTAATAGGGGATCAGGGCTATTACTCTCAAAACGATCGGCCGGGTCATTACAATAACGGGTGAATCCCATTGTTAACGGGATTAGGAGAGGGATTGGTGAAGGGCTGCGATTAGGGTTCTTTAGAGAAGAGGGGGGATTCTAGAGATTTCAGGGCGGCGGGTTGGTAAGAAATGGTCTAGGGTTTTGGGTAAGGGGGAATATAAAGAAACGGGTAGGTGTGTTATGGGTCGTTGATCATTTGAGATCAGGATCGCAAGGGAGATGGGGCAGGTTATTTGAAACGGGTTCCGCCTGAGTTGAGGTTAAGGGGTCGTTTGGATTGGGCTGCTGGAGAGGAGGGTGAGTGGGCTAAGTGTTTTGGCCATAATTGGTCCGAAAATTAGCCAAAAATAGGTCCAGTTTTTAAATAAGAGATTAAGGAAAAATAATTTAATAAAAATAGTTTTAAAAAAGTGCTATCTATGTAACTTAATATTTTAAAACGATAGTTGAAGATTATAAAAAATGTAGAAACTTATTTTGACCTTGAATAAAATGACAAATGCAATAAAGTTGTAAAATATTAGCTATTATTGCAAGGTTGTGCAAATAGCCTAAAATATTAGTATAAAAAATGAAGTAAAAATATTTGAAACAATGTGTTATGGATGCAAATAATAATTTTAGATGATTAAGTCATCAAAAAATAATTTGAAGGAGTAATTAATAAATATTCAAGTAATTTAAATATAAGAAAATCAATTTTAAAGCTCTAAAAATTATGAAAATATGGTTAATATTACGTGTTTTAAATAATTAACTTAAAAGTTCAACTTTTAATATAGTTTACTTTGCAAAATTATTGCTAAGAAAAGTATTTTTGTAAGTATAATTTTACTCAATAACTTTAATTTCCTAAATATTAGGAGTTCCTACATTATTCAAATAAGGAAAGATTTAATAGCCATAATTTTAGTTGATTTTAAATAACTCAATTTTAGGAAAATAATTAAATGACTATTTTGTCTAGTATGAACTATATTTTAAGAGGGTAAAAAAGGCGAACGACATTTCGCTAAGGGCCTTCGTGTTTTTAATATAGTACTAGTTTTTCGACACGTGCGTTGCACGTGAATGTCGAACTCGAGTCAAACATATGTTTTTATAAATAATATTATCAAAATAAGGCTTTGGAAATTGTTTAACGTTGTGCTTTATTAAAGTATTTAGGTATTCTTTGTGATTGTAGTTCTTAGGGAATTGACAGTTTTATATGAATTTTATAAGTTGATATTTGATCATTGAAACTTGATTTCTTTCCCATTCATATCTTCAATTTAATATTAAATTCGCGTGTGAATTAATATAAAGGTTAAGGATACAAAATCCCAAATGTCTATCGTGGAGTTGGCGTTTCACCAATTGAGAAACTAAAATAGTTTCCTCGGAATTAGTTGAAAACTTCATGATATATACTTTAATTTAAAAAGAGGTGATTTACAGACGTAGGACACTTTGGGTGCCACTCTTTGTTTTTTATTTCGTTTGCCCTGTGATCTTAAAGGTTTGCCCATGAAGTAAGAGCGGTTTAAGAATATCAAGTGTGGCCATTTTCATGGGTCATTTGGATGTAATTTTCTGTTTAAAAAGTATTCATCCCATCCCAATGTAATTTGCAAATTTCATACTTTCCCATCAGACACTTGGCATTTCCAAGATGGAAGATATCATAGTGCTTATTGCCAAATAGAAGAAATTTGGCATCCCTTTTCTCCTTATCTAATCTCTATTACAGTATTTTCTCATTATCATAGAAGTTCATATGAATAGCTGGACATAACTGAGCGCAACAAATTAGACTATTAGTAATATATGTGCAATGCTATAGCCTACTTGACATAAGTTGGAAACAAGAAAGGGAACACAAATATCAAACTTTAGGACAGGGAACATTGTTTCCTCAAAACGGGATAAAAGAGAGACATTAATTAAGAGAAAAGTATAAACCATATCGAATGAGAAAATGAGGATGACTATATTATAAGAGTTACAATAAGCAAGTAAACTATCGTAAAAATAGTAAAATTTACACCATGGCATTGAACCGTTGAAACTTTTGTGATGAAGGCAAGGTTCAGCGGTTCTTGCAAAATCGTCATGGTGTATGATCATTGGGGAGGGTATGTGTACGCAGACCTTACCCCTATCCTGGGATAGAGATGCTGTTTCCGATAGACTCTCGGCTCCCTCCCTCCAAGAACTCCCGACCTTGCTCTTGTCGCCAATGCTAATCAAACCCTGCAAATCACATGAAGGGAAACTTGAGGTTGTGCCTCAAACATATACGAAGAAAACGTTCAAGAGAATAAATACCCGAACATTTACAAATATTTCATCAAAAGGCTTGAGCGGCATGAAGTATGACCAAACTAACATATAGTCAGAATAATATATCTTGTTCAGCAACCAAAGTAGTAAATCATGAAATATCTCGTCAAAAAACTCTACAAAGACCACAAACTGAAAGAATATTAACCATTGTTTTTTAACTCGATCAATTAGGCATTTATCACTTGTAGAACACAAATATAAAGACAAATTCATACAAAAACAATCTGAGCATATGTATGTGTGTGCTGTATAAACTTGCACGGATAGAGATAGAAGACCGAAGAATATACTTTTTTTATAGAAGGAATTCAATAAGTGACAGGTAGTTTTTCAAATGCGACAACCATTTTCGCTATTTATCTCATGCGTTTCGACTATGATTAAATTTTTATAATGACTGAGTAGCAAAGTTTGATTCAGACTTTATCATCATCAATTCGCAGTCGTTATTCTTCTCGGCGGTTATTTGTTGTGAATCAGCTCCAACCCAATATTTGGCTGAGAAGAGAGAGCTATTGGGCCGAGAAGAAGCCAGAGGTCCAGAAGGTCTTCAAAAAGGTTAATTTGGGATCCATGCTAGGAACGGTTAAAAGGGACTAGAGATTAGCAAGAAGGGGTTATGCGAATTGTTATCTGAAAAACTCCTCTCCTAGTCTCTCTCCCTCGTCTATTTATTTATGTGGCTCTGTCTCCTCATCTCCTTTATTTCTGTTAATATTTCCTTAGTTTATGACTATATCCTTTGCATTTCTATTGTAATCAATTTATTTGGAAGTTTAATCAAGGCATCGTTTTGTTGTGTTTATAACATTATTATTATTCTTCAACTCTAATTGTTATATTCCGATCCCTTCACAATTTTACTGAAATAAAAAAATAGAAAGGGTGGGAATAAAATGAAATAAATACCACATTCAGATACAAAAAGAATAAACCTAACATGTCCAGTAAGAGCAGAGAAGAGAAGTACAATATTTTCTACCAAGACTATAACTGCTACTGTAACGACCCGGCCGGTCGTTTTGAGTATTATAACCCAGTTCCCCCTTTTACTGCTCAAGTTATGCTTTACAGTTGTTTCATGACTTACCGGATTAGTTAGTTCGGGTCCGGAAGGATTTCGTAGTAAAATAAGACACTTAGTCTCATAATTGAAAACTTAAGTTGGAAAAATTGACCGGATGTTGACTTATGTGTAAACAACCTCGGATTTGAATTTTGATAATTTCAATAGCTCCGTATGGTGATTTTGGACTTAAAAGCGTGTCCGAAAAATTATTTTGAGGCCCGTAGTAGAATTAGGCTAGAAATGGCGAAAGTCGAATTTTTGGAAAGTTTGACCAGGGTTGACTTTTTGATATCGGGGTCGGGATCCGATTCTGGAAATTTGAATAGGTCTTTTATGTCATTTATGACTTGTGTGCAAAATTTGAGGTCAATCGGACTGATTTGATAGATTCCGATGTCATTTGTAGAAATTGAAAGTTTCAAAATTCATTAGGCTTCAATCTATGTGTGATTCGTATTTTTAGCGTTGTTTGATATGATTTGAAGACTCAACTAAGTTCGTAAAATATTTTTGGACTTGTTTGTGTATTTGGTTGAGGTCCCGGGGGGCCTCGGGTGAGTTTCGAATGGTTAACGAATCAAAAACTTGGACTTGAGAAAATCTGGAAATTTTGCTTCTAGTGTAACCGCACCTGCGAAGCTTTGCCCGCAGGTGCGACACCGCAGGTGCGCAAGAACCATCGCAAAAGCGGCCAGGAGTGAAGGGCAGGGGAGGTTGCGCATGTGCGAAGATTTTGCCGCACCTGCGAGGTCGCAGATGCGGCTGATTCATCACAGAAGCGAAAGGGGCAGTTTGGACTCGCCGCAGAAGCGGACCAGTCGTCCGCAGAAGCGAAAAGGGGCTCAGAAGCAGATGCCAAAACCACAGAAGCGGTTGCGCAGAAGCGGTTAAAATACCGCAGATGCGGAACCCGTGGCAATATACATTTCAAAGGGGTTCCGAGCCTTTTTCATTTTGGGGCATTTATAGCTTGGGTCGGGCGATTTTTTAGCGAGGTTTTCTCGGGAAATCTTTATGCAAGTCACTTGTGATCATTTCTACTTCATAATATTGAATTATTATCGAATAATCCGAGTAGATTGCATGTTTTTTAGGTGTAAATCGGGGATTTGAACTTAGGGATATGAAAATAAGATTTGAAGATTTGAAAATATCGAATAGCCAGATCTTTCCCCTCTCATTTTTAGCATCATCAGCATACACCTTCCAATCTTTTCTAAATTTTGCTCGAACTTTTGTAACCATCCTAGGCTTTATCGTTGTCTCAAGGCAGCCCAGTAGAGTGATATTATTTTTTAGCATAAATGCCTTGAGTTCTTTCTGCTTGAAGGGCTTGTTCAGCCCTCTTATGTTCCATGAGCTTATGATCATGAGGGATTTTACTTATTGAGGCCAACCCCTTCAGTCACCTTGTAAGTGCTACTCTCATCTTGAATTCTCAAAGGACTGTATCTATTCCTTCTCAGCAAATTTTCTAAGTCTGCATTTGATAAGGCTCCCTTCTGTTGTACATGTCCTTGAGGCTTCATCATCTGCTTCCCTCTATCCCTTTGTTGTGGAGGTACTGCTGCTATTGTTTCCTCCTGATTCTTAGAGGATTGTTCAGGTTTAACCTCTTGTTGTATCTATGATTGCTCAGACACAAACTTCACTCTCCACTGGGCTGTTGGTTGTTTTCTTTTCTATTGTCTTGTTGCTTTCACTTGTTGTTGTTTGGGTGGTATATAGTTTTCTTGAGTAACAGACTTGGGCTGCCTCTGGGCTAGTTGTAGCTTTGTGCACTCCTCTGTATGTTGCCCTATCTATAGGCATTCCTCACAATATGCTGGTTTCCATTCATATTCCAGATTTTGTTCCCTGTATTTTCCACACGCCTCTTCAATTAGCAGCTTATCAGGCAACTCCAGCGAGATGTCCATTTCTACAAGCATCCGTGCATAGGAAATTCTATCAGCCTGGGCTGTTAGTTTATCTGAACATATAGGTTTCCCTAGGTAGCTAACAATTCGACCCAAATTCTCCTTTGTCCAGTACTGAATTGGTAACCCTGGGAAGATTACCAAAATTGGGACAGTTCTAGTCATTTCCTTACTCAATTGAAAGTCAGGCTTCCACTATTTTAAGATTATAGGTCTATTTTGAAATATATAGGGCCCTTGTTGGATAATTTTATTCTTGTCTTCCTCCGAGTTAAATTTGAAAATGAAATGGCCCTCATAGTGTAGGTATACTTGTGGAGTAGTGACTGAATTCTACACACCATACACGAACTTAAGCATTTATTTGAATGAGGGTGAGCCGCCCAGAACATACCCAATTAGAGCTTCCTTCCATTTCTGAGTTTGTTCATCCACTTCAATTTGATTCAATCTAACAACCTTAACCTGTGATGACCCAAAATATCATATTTAAATTTAATAATTAATTATGTATTCTAAGACCTCTAAAAGTACTATTTATCATTCCTTGACTTGCGTGCGCAATTCGTAAAATTTCATGAAAAATTTTTATGTGAAAAATGGATTAAAATATGGATTAGAGCTTTAAAACTCAATTGAGTAGACTTTGGTCAATATTTTTGAGCAAACGAACTCGGATCAGTATTTTGACAGTTCCGGTAGGTCTGTATCGTGATTTAGGACTTGGGCGTATGCCCGGAATCAAATTCCGAGGTCCCTAGCCCGAGATATAGAATTTCGAAGAAAAATTAAAATATTTAAGTTAGAATAGTGACCGGATGTCTAATTATATGAAAAAGACCCCGGAATAGAATTTTGATAATTCCAACAGCTCCGTATGGTGATTTTGGACTTAGGAGCGTGTTCGGAATTTTATTTGAAAGTCCGTAGTTAAATTGGGCTTGAAATGGCTAAAAACAAAAAATTAAGTTTGGAAGTTTGACCGATGAGTTGACTTTTTGATACGGAAGTCAAAATCTAGTTTCGAAAATTTTTATAGCTCAGTTATGTCATTTATGACTTGTGTGTAAAATTTGAGGTCAATTGGAGTTGATTTGATAGGTTCCGATATCGAATGTAGAAGTTGAAAACTCTTAGTTTCATTAAGCTTGAATTGGGGTATGATTCATGGTTTTAGCGTTGTTTGATGTGATTTAGAGGTTTGACTAAGTTGGTATGATGTTTTAGGACTTGTTGGTATATTTGGTTGAGGTCCCAAGGGCCTCGGGTGAGTTTCGGATGGTTAACGGATCAAAAATTGGACTTAAAAGCTGCTGCAGTGTTTCCTCTTCTGTTGGATATTCTGAGTTGATATCGAGCCCAGGTATCGAGCCCAGGGTTGACGAGGCTCAGGCTTGAGCTTGAGATCGAAGCCAGGATCGAAGGTCCAGCTCGAGGACATGATCGAAGGTAAGGCTCGAGGGCTAGGATCGAGACCCATGCTCGATGCCCTGATCGAAGGCACATGCTCGATGCCCTGATCGAAAGCACATGCTCGATGCCCTGATCGAAGGCCCAGCCTCGATGTCCTGATCAAAGGCAGGCCATGACTGAGGTCCAGGCTCGAGCCTGTGATCGAAGCCGCGATCGAGGCCCAGTTCGAGGACCAGTTCTAAAGGCTGCTGGTAGTTTTATAAAAAGAGGGCATTCGTCCCATTTGCCATTTTTGACGAACTTGAGCTTGAGTAGAGACGACTTTTGGCAGATTTTCAAGGGAAAAACATTGGGGTAAGTGATTCTAACTCAGATTTAGTCTACATATACAAGTATATCATTATTTTCACCATAAATTAGTGTTTTGAGATTTAAATTTGGGAAAGTTTTAGAAATCTCATAGAAACGAATTTTTTTGAGTTTTCGGTATCGATTCGGAGTCGGATTTGAGTGAAACTGGTATCATTGGAATCGTAATTGAATGGGTTATCGGATTTCATAACTTTTTTCGGATTCCGAGATGTGGACCCCGCGGGCGAATTTTTAATTAATTTCGGGATTTTTTCTTTAAAATATAGTATTTTCTTATAGAATTGATTCCTATAATATTTAGTGATTGTATCAAATTATTTTGGCTAGATTCGAGCCAGACGGAGTTGGATAATCATGAAAAGGCCTTATAGTGGATTAAATTGGAGCAAGACGAGGTAAGTCTCTTGTCTAATCTTGTGAGGGGAAAATTACCTCATAGGTGATTAAGATTAAACAATTGTTGCTAAATTGTGGGGGCTACGTACGCACGAGGTGACGAGAGTCCGTGCGTAGCTACTATTAATGCTAAAGTCCGGGTAGTTTAGGACTCAAAGCATGCCTTACTTGTGTAAATTGTATTCTTTGATTAATTAATATTAATTGATATATATGAATATATTGTGAATTGTTAGATAAAGATATTAAAGGATGAAAATCTCATATGCTTAATTTTTGTTTAAATCAATTAATTGTTAAAAGAAATTATTCTCCTCCCAAATTTATCTTATAATAAACATACTCTCCTTCCGGAGGCACATAAAAAATGTCCTCCTTTCTTGTGGAGCGGGCCGAACGCCTCGGCAGGATAGATGCATCTATGGATCGCGCCGCACGTCCCTCAGTAGTGTATACGACACTCTGGATCGGGTCGTACGTCCTCGGCAGAAATCGTGCTTAATAATAATAATTACACGATACTTTAATAATTTATTTCAGCTTGTGAAGCTAATTAATAAATTGGAAAAATCTTTGAAATTTAATAAATTATTATTCTTGCTTGTTAATGAATTAATTGTTACTCCTGTAAATGAGGTTTAATTGTTAAATTGGAAATTATTTGAATTGAGGGAATTTAATTAATATATTGAGAATTGTTACATTTGAAGGAAATTTGATTATTTTCGCTGATTAAATAAATTATTGTAAATTTTGCAAATCATGCTGATTTAAATATCCTAGTTTTATTTCAGTTATTATTATTGACCCTTAGTGAGTGTCAAAGTCGGCCATCTCGTCTCTACCACTTCGAGATTAGGCTTGATACTTACTGGGTACACGTTGTTTACGTACTCATACTACACTTGCTGCACTTTTTGTGCAGGACCTGAGACAGGTACTAGTGGAGGACCTATCATCACATACCCACGTCATCCCGAGGCATAGTGGTGAGCTGCCTTTCTGAGCCGTTCTGCAGCTACCAGTGTCTCTTCTTATATTTACATTCTGTCTATTTCATTTCAGACAGTATTTGGAGTTTTGTATAATCTACTAGATGCTCATTCACTTGTGACACCAGGTCTTAGCACACACATTGGTAGAGTTTGTGTTTATATTTTTTTGGTTTTAAATTTTATCAATGTATGCTTAATTTATTAGTTGGCTTGCCTAGCTGTAGTGATGGGCGCCATCACGACCTACAGGTAAAATTGGGTCGTGACATAACCCCTTCCTTCATTATCGGCGGATAGTACTCCAATTTAAGCCCTTGTTGTTGAGATCGATTCCCCTGCACTACATCAGCTATCGTTGGCATTGGCTGACTAGGGTTTACATTCTGCGTCGAGAAAGTTAATTTCCTTGCCGTTGTGTTTGCATCTACTTCTGCTGGTTTGAGAACTTCTATTTCAGTACATTTTGAAGCTTGCATCACCGTAGGGGAACTTTCCATTCCTGTCATCCATTGGACCAATTGAATTTGCCCTAATTATTGAGGTACTTCAGATTCTAATGTTACCAATCTGCTTCCTTCTTCCGTCTCCTGTACTGTAGGCGGTGCCGTGACCTGTGATTTCCGTCGAGCCATGGCTGTGTGCGTACGTTAGCTAACCCTGCTTACTGTGCGCTTGCAGATCCATGGCTCACTTCAAGATTTTTCTTCTCTACACTAAGATCTTCCCTTATATTCAACTTAAATAAACTAAGTTTCACTTCTATAATTTCATCTACTCAACTTCACAAGTAATCATGCTTCCCTTTTAGTTTCACATCATATTATTTGAAATGTCTTATAAAAATTATTATTGTTTAAGTAATCTAATTTTGAATTCAAAACTATCATATTTTGTTTGAACTTGTTTTTTGAAAAACTACATTTAGTTAAATATTTTGTGTGACATACTTTTATTGCAAATATTAAAAGATTTGTCAAATAATAAGAATAAAGAAATCAATAATTTTGGTCTTTTAGAAATTTGAAAGGGAAGGTTCGTCCTACAACTCCCTGAAAAGTAAAAGCCTAAAATTAGTAATTATGAACCAATATTATACCAAATAATTTGATATTAGACACATCTAATAAAAAATTCCAATAAAATAGTTGATGAGAACTTTAAACTTATCTAAGTCATGATTAAATTATTATTTGGCTTTATAAAAAAAAGGTATTGTTACACAAATTGCCATCCAAATTCCATGTTTACTTTTCATAGCCGGTATATAAATTATATATATTACATCCGCGGAATATTTTTAGTTGAAGAGATTAGATGAGCGGCTATTTGTGTTGACTCTTCATACAAAAATACTCACGTTTAGAAATCACAAATAACAATATAAGTTGATCTAAGAAGTCTCATATAATACAAAGAGTTTAGCATCTAATATAACTTTTAATATGGTTAATATTACGTGTTTTAAAGAATTAACTTAAAAGTTCAACTTTAAACATAGTTTAATTTGTAAAATTATTGCTAAGGAAAGTATTTTTATAAGTATAATTTTACTCAATAATTTTAATTTCCTTAATATTAGGAGTTCCTACATTATTCAATTAAGGAAAGATTTAATAGCCATAATTTTAGTTGATTTTAAATAACTCAATTTTAAGAAAATAATTAAATGACTATTTTGTCTAGTTGAACTATATTTTAGAAATGTAAAAAAGGCGAACGACATTTTACTAAGAGCCTTTGTGCTTTTAATATAGTACTAGTTTCTCGATACGTGCGTTGCACGTGAATGTCGAACTCGAGTCAAACATATGTTTTTATAAATAATATTATCAAAATAAGGCTTTGGAAATTGTTTAACGTTGTGCTTTATTAAAGTATTTAGGTATTCTTTGTGATTGTAGTTCTTAGGGAATTGACAGTTTTATATGAATTTTATAAGTTGATATTTGATCATTGAAACTTGATTTCTTTCCCATTTATATCTTCAATTTAATATTAAATTCGCGTGTGAATTAATATAAAGGTTAAGGATACAAAATCCCTAATGTCTATCATGGAGTTGGCGTTTCACCAATTGAGAAACTAAAATAGTTTCCTCGGAATTAGTTGAAAACTTCATGATATATACTTTAATTTAAAAAGAGGTGATTTACAGACGTAGGACACTTTGGGTGCCACTCTTTGTTTTTTATTTCGTTTGCCCTGTGATCTTAAAGGTTTGCCCATGAAGTAAAAGAGGTTTAAGAAAATCAAGAGTGGCCATTTTCATGGGTCATTTGGATGTAATTTTCTGTTTAAAAAGTATTCATCCCATCGTCAGAAATGTTTACGAATATCATGGATTGCGAATCTCATACTTTCCCATCAGACACTACTCCAAGATGCAACATGACAAGGTAGAGAGATGTGGAAAAAAGCTCTCCAGCTTTAACCATTTCCAAGATGGAAGACGATTATAAGTATATACAACATTGTATGGTTCAATGTGAAGTAGATATCAATTAATGAAATCATAGTGCTTATTGCCAAACCACGAGAAGAAAAAATGTTTAAAAAAAACTCTCAGTGTCACCTCTAATAAGTACAAGCTCGTTGTCAAAAATAAAAGAGAAAAAAAAATCAGCTACTAATCATTATTTACAGACTTGATGCAAATAGAAGAAATTTGGCATCCCTTTTCTCCTTATCTAATCTCTATTACAGTATTTTCTCATTATCATAAAAGTTCATATGAATAGCTGGACATAACTGAGCGCAACAAATTAGACTATTAGTAATACATGTGCAATGCTATAGCCTACTTGACATAAGTTGGAAGCAAGAAAGGGAACACAAATATCAAACTTTAGGACAGGGAACATTGTTTCCTCAAACCGGGATAAAAGAGAGACATTAATTAAGAGAAAAGTATAAACCATATCGAATGAGAAAATGAGGATGACTATATTATAAGAGTTACAATAAGCAAGTAAACTATCGTAAAAATAGTAAAATTTACACCATGGCATTGAACCGTTGAAACTTTTGTGATGAAGGCAAGGTTCAGCGGTTCGTGCAAAATCGTCATGGTGTATGATCATTGTTTAGTCAATAAATTTGTTGCCAATGCTAATCAACGACAACAACATCAACCCAGTATAATCTCACTAGTGGGGCCTGGGGAGGGTATGTGTACGCAGACCTTACCCCTATCCTGGGATAGAGATGATGTTTCCGATAGACTCTCGGCTCCCTCCCTCCAAGAACTCCCGACCTTGCTCTTGTTGCCAATGCTAATCAAACCCTACAAATCACATGAAGGGAAACTTGAGGTTGTGCCTCAAACATATACGAAGAAAACGTTCAAGAGAATAAATACCCGAACATTTACAAATATTTCATCAAAAGGCTTGAGCGGCATGAAGTATGACCAAACTAACATATAGTCAGAATAATATATCTTGTTCAGCAACCAAAGTAGTAAATCATGAAATATCTCGTCAAAAAACTCTACAAAGACCACAAACTGAAAGAATATTAACCATTGTTTTTTAACCCGATCAATTAGGCATATCACTTGTAGAACACAAATATAAAGACAAATTCATACAAAGACAATCTGAGCATATGTATGTGTGTGCTGTATAAACTTGCACGGATAGAGATAGAAGACCGAAGAATATATTTTTTTTTATAGAAGGAATTCAATAAGTGACAGGTAGTTTAATTTCTCAAATGTGACAACCATTTTCGCCATTTATCTCATGCGTTTCGACTATGATTAAAAATTAAAAATTACTGATGATTCAGACGTTATCATCATCAATTCGCAGTTGTTATTCTTCTCGGCACTTATTTGTTATGAATCAGCTCCAACCCAATATTAGGCTGAGGAGCTATTGGGCCGAGAAGAAGCCAGAGGTTTAGAAGGTCTTCAAAAAGGTTAATTTGGGATCCAGGCTAGAAACGGTTAAAAGGGGCTAGCGGTTAACAAGAAGGGGTTATGCGAATTGTTATTTGAAAAACTCCTCTCTCCTAGTCTCTCTCCCTCGTCTATTTATCTTTGTGGCTCTGTCTCCCCACCTCCTTTATTTCTGTTACTATTTCCTTAGCTTATGACTATATCCTTTGCATTTCTATTGTAATCAGTTTATTTGAAAGTTTAATCAAGACATCGTTTTGTTGAGTTCATAACATTGTTCTTCTTCTTCAACTCTAATTGTTATATTCCGATCCCTTTACAATTTTACTGAAACAAAAAATAGGAAGGGTGGGAATAGAATGAAATAAATATCACATTCAGATACAAAAAGAAACCTAACATGTCCAGTAAGAGCATAGAAGAGAAGTACAATATTTTCTACCAAGACTATAACTGCTACTCTCAATAGCTACCAATTCGAAATTTTTGTGAAGGATTACATCTGTTCATACGAATGAGGGAAGTGCATCCCTTCATACCGTGTTTTATTTTTAATTTATTGATAAGTAGGATTATTAGAAATTGGACAAAACTACGAAAAAGAAGATGATTGATGAAAGGATATGATAGTTTGGTGAAGGGTAAGAGGCAAAACCTGTTGTGTCAACAAAGAAGATCAAAGATTCAAGGAATAGTGCCACAGGAGTTTCTATTTCTTATAGAATTGGAAATAAAACGGTGCCACTGTTTGAAAGATGATGTTCAGGCGTCTGTAGAAGAGGAATTAAAAGGTAGAGGGTTTCTTTGAACAGGGTCTGTAGGCGTTCTTTCGTTAGGTTGTATTTTTTAAAATTAATAGGGCAAGGGTAATTTCGTAATTTGACTTTTAACTTAATAGCTTCCTGTTTTTAATGTATTACTAGTTATAGTGTACGTGCATCACGTATATTCTGTGTTTGTTAATAAAAAAATATATGGAATATAGAATAAGAATGAATCATGCGTATAGCAATTGATCATGTCAAGACAGATGCAATGTTCATTTAAAAAATGTTAATACACTGGCACACTAGTTGAATTTCAAGTAATCGGGTATATTTTGAACCTACAAAGATGAAAGGTGGTGTATTAGTTATAATACTGTAATCATAAGTATTTTATTATATGAGATAATAATATGTCAAGTTGTTGTATCTGACAGACTGACCTTATACTTTATAGATGATGTTCTTGTATTTGGTGTATCGTCGTATTAAAGATTTTATTAATAAAAATTTGGGTGTAAGTGATAAAAAGGACTAATTAGTGGCCATCAAGCTCGAGTATTAGTCGAAAACATCAACAACACCCAACACTACATACTGCTAAGATCTGAAACCAGTTAAATAGGATAGAAATAGAGTTTTTTAAGCCAATTGACAAGCTTTCACTTCAAAATTCCTCTACAATGCATCTCTTGAACAATTTGCTTTATGACGATGCAAAAGTCATTCTTTGTATTTTGAAATACCCTTTAATTCCTCTAGCGCCAAACATAATACACCATAACCGTCATAGACATTCTAAACACTTTAGCCCCCGAAGATTTTTCTTTAACACACCCCTCGTAAAACTAATTCCAACATTAAAATAATTATACTAAACATCTTGGGAATTTAATCTAGACCATAGATATTCTATCATCTTTTCTTCATCAAGTTTATATACGTGGGGCTTTCTTTTCTTTATTCACATACTTAACAAGTAGGTGCTTTAATAACGATATATAACTATTGACGATACTCATAGACACATTTTCAATGCACCGTAAAACTTCTTCTGCAACTGTCAGTTTTATTTAAACGTCTCGACTTCAACTATCACATATCGTCTTAATTACTGATAAATCTTATTCAAATAAGTATATTATTATTGAGGTTAAGAAAATACATACACTCCTTAAGAGTATGTTCTCTGCTTGACAAAATTATAAAGAAAATTACTCGACATATTTATGAAATACTTCATAGATGTGCGTACAAAAAGTCTAGGAGAAGAAGAATGTAAAACATTTTGATTATTTGTTTAAGGTTGGGTAGTTTTAACTTAATTAATGAAGGGTAGTGATTCGCTACAATTTAAATGTATTAATGTAATAATAACTTCAAAGTAAAAAAAAAGTTAATCACGAACCTACAAAGAGAAATCCTCTAAGTGATTGGAATTTTAAATAAATTCAAAATTTTGAAAGCCATAACACAACAAATCATTAAGATGCTGAAATTCAAATATTATGAGGCTACTTGATTATGTGCAATCAGCTGCTATTAGATTTGTAGAAAATGCACATTTGTATTAGTAGAAGTACAAATTAATAACTTATAACTATTAAAAGTACAAAACAATCAAAAGAATTCGAAAAAAAATTATAAATTTCTTTACAATAGTAGTCGAAAATATCAAGCTCGGATACTAAATATATCTGAGATAAGCAATATAATAAACAAATCAAACTGGAAATAGAGAGATTATGATTTTCCATATCCCATATCTAGGTAGGCATCTAGCAGCATTAGCCTTTGATTATATTGGTTAATAGATCACTAATGAGTGACATGTTAGAAGATATTATGCACATTAAGAATGGTACTTCTACTTTATTTTATGCCCGTTATGTATTTTCTCAAAGAGCCATGCATGAAAGTTTCAAACAGATTATGCAAATAATAAAGTTGGTCTGCCATATTTAAGCAATGTCGACATCTCAAAAATTACCCTGCATATGTATAAAAAAAAAGAATCATAAATTTCTAAAAAGTAAAATACCAAGGGCAACAACATTGGAACTAAATTGCACACAAATTTTTTTTAACATGAGTTAACTTGAATATGCTGATAGTTTTAAAAAGTTGTATATTATTAGGTCATCCAAAAGATCTATAGGTAACACTCCATAAAAGTGAGATTTTGTAACCTAATAAAAGTGACCTAGTTATATTTAAAAATTTTCTATTTGATATAATACTCCGTATAAGTTAAAACTCTTTTAACATTTTATTTAACGGTCCTTCAAAAGGTTTGAACTTGTGACGTTCTTTTTAATCTTTACAATCTGTGTACTTAGAGAAGAAACTTTTTGATGTGAGAAGAATTAAGGTTGATTGATTTTTTATGTCATGACCCAAAATTCCACCACAGGCGTCGTGATGACACCTAGTCTGTAAGACTAGGTAAGCCGATTTTAATGACATTTTTAAGCCTTTTTTTGGATTAAATAAGTAATCAAAACTAACAGCGGAACAAATATGAATATACAACCTCCCAAGACTGGTAGTACTGAGTCATGAACTCTAACTGAATATATGGAATGATCACGAGGACCGAATATACAATATTGTTTGATTAAAAATTAACAGTACAATGAAATGAAAAGATTCCAAGGGACTGCGACGACCAAGCAGCTCTACCTTGAATCCTTACGATCCCGCTTTAACTCTGCTCAAGTCCGATATCTTCAATACCTGACTCTACACAAAAATGTGCAGAAGTGTAGTATGAGTACACCACGGTCGGTACCCAGTAAGTATCAAAACTAACCTCAGTGGAGTAGAGACGAGGTACAATCAAGACACTCACTAGTCTAACAGCTTGTCCAATATAATATACAAAATAATAGGAAATAGATAATAATAAGAGCAACATAGAACAACCAGTGATATGCACAATAAGACAACAAGAACACCATAAATAAATATAATTATACCCAATTAAATCAAGTCCTACAAATAATTGTCTTTCACATATAATTCTTCCAAATATAATTTTCTCAAATAATTATCTTTCAAATATAATTCTTTCAATAAATCCCTTCAAATATAATTTCCTCAAATAAAAATCTTTCAAATACAATTCTTTCATATAATACTTTCTAAATAAAAATCCTTCCAAATAAATATTTTGAATATAATTCTTTCAATTAAAAAGTCATCATGTGACACCTCATTTCATAATCATAAAAATACAGGTCTCAGCCCATTTTTATATTTTTCGTAAATACGGGTAGCCCACTTTTCATATTTCCACGGTACCTCATGCCCATAATTAAATCATCATATTTTTCCGACACCTCGTGCCCTCATTTCATATCACAACTGCAAGGACAATTCACGTGCCAAAAATCATTATCATTTAATCACAGCACCTCGTGCGCACATTTCATATCACAACTGCTCGGACAATTCATGTGCCAATATTCTCATTATTTACTCACGGCACCTCGTGCCCACATTTCATTTTAGAAACCGCCTGGCAATAGCCACAAGCTCTCAAGTTCAACATAAATCATATTGTTATCAATTCACTAACAACAAGACAAATTGCACAAGGTATAAAAATAAACACAAGAAAAATCACAACATCATATAAAATCATCAATGCAACCACTCCACATCATCACATATCATCCCTCACAATAGCCACCCTTATCTCTCCTATAGCCACCCTTATCACTCCTATAATAGCCACCCTTATCCATCCACCCTGACAATATCAATAGCCACCCTTATCGCTCTGCCAAGATAATATTCCAACAAACACAACAACAGTGAAATGCCACCCTTATACCCATATAATATCAACAGTGAAATGCCGCCCTTATATCCTCAAAATAACAACTCACACAACACAACAATTTACACGGAAAATTATCACGACAACATAATAAAATCAATTCATATCACAATTTTTCCAATGGCCATAACCAAATTTCAAAGATACAATCAAATCAATTAATTTCACAACAAATAGCCGAAGGCTCCACACAATGTGTATATCACCACAAAAATAATCAACAGAGATAGAAATTATTCAACATAAAGCAAAGCCTTCATTAATCAAAATTTAGATAATTATATTAACACATCTTCTTAAGCTTGCTTAATTAATTATTTGCATAGAAAAAATCCATAAAGAGATTAAATTCCAAAGAAATATCAAACCAAATAACTCACGGAATTATATAAATATTCAAATAACAATCACATCAAATTGTCATATAAAAACAAGTTCAACCAACAAGGATTTAGGCATGGTAAATAGATAATTAAATAAATACCAACAATTATCCAATTTACTACACAATATGTCTAAGCCTTAAACCCAATATATTTTGCACATACAAGCCCGAGTACATACTCGTCACCTCGCGTACACGGTTTTTTAAATTTCACAAACGACACATAAGACTCGATGCCTAAGGGGTAATTCCCCCACTCAAAGTTAGGCAAGACACTTACCTTTTTGAAGTTATGCCGATATTCCAAAATCACCTTCTTGCTTGAATTGACCTCCAGACCGCTCAAATCTATCCAAATTAATTGTATAACTTCATTAACATTCATCGAAAATAATTCCGGATAATAATATGTCGACTTAAAAATTTATTCCAAAAAGTCAACAAAAGTCAACACGGGGCTTGCCCCTCGGAACCCGACAAAATTTTCATGAAATTCGAACACCCATTCCGATACGAGTTCAACCATACCAATTTTTTTGAATTCCAATAACAACTCGACCTCCAAATCTTAAATTTTCGCTTTTGGAATATTTTACAAAAATCATGACTTTTCTCTATTTAAATCCGTATTAAATGATGGATTCAAAGGCATAATCATGAAAAATAATCAAAACTGGATAAGAATCACTTACCCCAAATACCCACGCAAGAATCTCTCCAAAAATCGCCTTCTACCGAGCTCCCAATTTGATTTTGTGTTATGAACTCAAACCCCCATTTTTGGGACTTTTAATTTTGCCCAGATGTGCCTTCTTCGCGTTCGCGACCATTGGTTCGCTTTCACGAAGCACAACCTCGACTGCCCAGAATTAACCCTTCGCGAACGCGAAGGTTTGCTATCCCCTCACTTCGCGAACGCGACACACATCACGTGAAGAAGGCCAAACGCCTATGGTCTCCAGCTGCTTCCTTTCTTCTTCGCGAACGCGTAACACCTTTCGCGTTCGCGATGCACACCATGTCCGCCCTTCGCGAACGCGTCCTCATCTTCGTGTACGTGAAGAGTAAATTTTTTCCAGCTTCTCAGTTTCTCTTCGCGAACGCGATCACTCGTACGCGAACGCGAAGAAGACTTGCCCCAATTCTACGCGAATGCGGACCAATATTCACGAACGCGATGAAGAAAATACTACTTCCATCCAAATACACTACGTGTTCACGACCCTTGCCTCGCGAACGCGATGAAGGATTTGAGGTACCAGATACCAGCAGATTACAACAGTGGAAAATGAAGGGGAAATGGTCAGAAATCAATCCGAAACACGTCCGAGCCTCTCGGGATCTCAACCAAACCTACCAATAAGTCTTAATACATCCTTCGAACTTAGTCGAATTCTCAATTCACATCAAACAACATCAAAACGACGAATCGCATCTCAAATCAAAATCTATGAACTTTGAACTTTCAAATTCTATATCTTGTGCCGAAACATATCAAATCAATCCGGAATGACTTCAAATTTTGCACACAAGTCATAAATGACATAACAAAGCTATTCAAATTTCCAGAATCGGATTCCGACCCCAATATCAAAAAGTCAACCTCCGGTCAAACTTTTCAAAATTCATCTTTCGCCACTTCAAGCCAAATTCCTCTACAGACCTCTAAATAATTTTTCGGATACGCTCCTAAGTCCAAAATCACCATACGGATCTATTGACATCATAAAAATTCTATTCCGGAGTCGTTTACTCAAAAGTCGACTCTCCGATCAACTCTTTCCATTTAAGCTTCTAAATAAGGATCATTCTTTTAATTAAATTCTGAATCTTCAGTAAATCAAACTCGACCACGCCCGCGGGTCATAATACATATTGCGAAGCTGTTCAAAACCTTATGTCACTGAACGGGGCGTAAATTCTTAAAACGACAAGTCAGGTCGTTACATTTTACTTTTTTTCTAATGATTAAACAATCCATGAATGCAACATATTAAAATTACTATTGAACTAATACAATAGTACTTATTCAAGCATAAACGGATTGTAATTCTGCATGAAGTGTTATTATCGTGTTGCATGACATACCTTGATACAATAGTAGAAATTTTCAAGACCTAAGCGGAGCAGTGCATATCCCTGGAATTAAAGCAACACCAACTAAAAATTATTTCTTAATAAAAGTACTAAACCATAACAATCCACGAGTAGGAAAAATATTTTTTCTTAACTTAGAGTTTAATACTTATAAAATCTAAAATGCAAAAATTTGATTTTCAACAAAGGGAATTTAAGATACACACCCATCATTTCTTCTACTTTGCTAGAAAATAGAGTTTCACGGTGAATAAATGTTCACGCATAAAAAAAATACTTTCTTAATCTTGGCATTCCCAATGTTTTCAAGTTATTATTCTCTAAACCATGAAACAGAAAACATAGATAAAATACCATGAATTGTCATAAATTAAAAACATGACACAAAAATTAAAAATAATATTCACTGAAACCAAATTGTGATGACCCAAAATGTCATCTTTAAATTTAATAAGTAATTCTGTATTCTGAGACCTTGAAATGTACCATTTATCATCCCTCGACTTTCGTGCACAGTGCGTACAATTTTCCGAAAAGTTTTTATGTGAAAAATGGATTAAAATAGAAAATAGAGCTTTAAAACTCAACTAAGTTGACTTTGGTCAACATTTTGAGCAAACGAATCCGGATCAGTATTTTGAAAATTTTGCTAGGTCCGTATCATGATTTGGGACTTGGGCGTATTCCCAGAATAGAATTCCGAGTATCCTAGCTCGAGATATGGAATTTTGATGAAAAATTAAAAGCTTGAAAGCTTAATGATTTTTAAGAAATTACTGATGTTGGATTTATTGACCTCGGGTCCGTATTTTAGTTTTGGAGCCCGGTATAGGTCCACTATAATATTTATGACTTGTCTGCCAAATTTGACGAGAATCGGAGTTGATTTGATGTGATTCGGACGTCCGGTTGTAAAAATATAAGTTTTAGAGTTTTCTTGAAAACTTTCTTTGATTTGGTGTCCGATTCGTAGTTCTAGGTGTTATTTTGGCGATTCGATCGTGCGAGCAAGTTCGTATAATATTTTAGAACTTGTGTGCATGTTTGGTTTGGAGCCCCGAGGGCTCGGGTGAGTTTCGGATAGGCTACAGGATGTTTTTGGACTTTGAAAATCTGGTATTTTGCTGCAGCAGGTGTTCTGGCATGTTTTTCTTCGCGTTCGCAAAGGTACTCCCGCGAACGCAAAGAGTAAATTGGGCAGCTGGATCTTTTTTTTTTGCGAACGCGAAGCGATGGGGGAATTACCCTTCGCGAACGCGACCATCTCCTCGCGAACGCGTAGTGTTAGGCACACCTGGGGGAGGGTCGATCATTCCTTCAGCGCGAACGCGAGCTATGCCTTGCGAACCCGAAGGTCGGGGGGGAGGGGGGGGAGAGGGGGGGAACCTTCGCGAACACGAAGGAGGACTCGCGAACGCGAAAGCCACAGGCTGCTACTCATCGCGAACGCGACAGGCCCTTCACAAACGCGAAGAAGGCCTGACCTCTGTGACTTAAAACAGAACCAAAAACGGGATTTTTCCCATTTTTTCACAAACCCTCTATTATAACTCGGCTTAGGGGCGATTTCAAAGGAGTTTTTCATGATTTCAGATAGGGTAAGTGTTCTTTATCATATAGTGATTGTATTTCACAAATCCATATCTATATTCATCATTTATTTCGGATTTAGATGGAAGAAATTGAAATTTTTGTAAAACTTTCCAAAAATGAAAAATTAAGATTTGAAGGTCCATTTGATATCGAAATTGGACAAATTTGGTATGGTTGAACTCGTATCGGAACGGGTGTTCGGATTTCGCGAGTTTTTCCGGGATTTGAGACATGGGTCCCACTGCCGAATATTTTAATAAATTTTGAATTTTTATCCGAATAATTTGTAACTTCATATGGAATTAATTCCTATGATTAGTATTGAATATATTGAATTGTTTGTGAATAGATTTGAAGGTTTCGGAGGCAAATTTAAAAGGAAAAGTTGTGGTTGAATAATTGATTTGGAATTTGCAAAGCGAGGTAAGTGTCGGGGTTAACCTTGACTTGAGGGAATAGAACCCTTAAATTATTTGTTATGTGAATTGCATGTAAATGACGTATAGGCGAGGTGACGAGTGTCTATACGTCATCAAATTAATTGTTTGCCTGCTTACTTGAAAAATCATAAATTATTTTTAATCATAAATTAATTATTATAATAATTGTTTCTCTCTTATTCTTTGCAAATATAAATTCTTGAATTCCTGCATTAATTGTTACATGCTATTTGAATTATGTGCCTTAATTGTTATTTGACATTTAGCATATTAAATATTAAACTGCCTATTTACTCCTTGATTTTCATAATAATTTGCTATTTGTCATTGTTTGCTTCATAATTAAATCATAATTATTGTATGCTTGTTGTCTTGAAATTCTATATTAATTGTTACGTTTATTGAAAAATTTTCTTCTATAAGAATTGATAAATGAAAATATTGGAGAAACGGGTTGCACGCCGCAACAGACTTATTAAAAGTCAATATTGGAGGATCGGGTTGCACGCCACAACAAACTTGTTAAAAAGTTAATATTGGAAGATCGGGTTGCACGCCGCAACAGACTTGATTAAAATGAATATGTTGGAGGAGTGGGTTGCACGCCGCAACAGAATTGAATGTGAATATATTATGAGAGCGGGTTACATGCTGCAACAGAATTGGTTAAAATAATAATGGATTATGACTGCTGGGTTGGTTTTAATATAAATGAGTTACCTATTTTATTTATATTATTTGTTGTTATTATCAATATTGCGTACAGGTTAATGTAAGTGAACCGCCTTAGCCTCGTCACTACTTCGTCGAGGTTAGGCTCAGTACTTACCAGTACATGGGGTCGGTTATACTGATACTACACTCTGTACTTTTTGTGCAGATTTTGGAGTTGGTCCTAGCGGCGTACCATAGACTTACTCGGATTTCAGCTATCAGAGGAGACTTGAGGTATAACTGCATGGCGTTCGCAGTTCTAAAGTCCCCGCCTATTGTACTTTAGATGTGTGTTTATTTCCAGACAGCTTTATTTTATTCAGACTTTTATTTGTATTTATTCTAGAAGCTCGTGCACTTGTGACACCAATTCTGGGATGGTATTTAGACACCGTTATTATTATGGATTATTTCAAAATTGCTTCCACATTTGCTTCCTTGTTATTAATAAATTTAAAAATTATTTTAAAAACGGTTAATATTATTCTAACGTTGGTTTGCCTAGCAAGTGAAATGTTAGGCGCCCTCACGGTCCGAAGGTGGGAAATTCGGATCGTGACACAAATATACAAGGTATAGCAACATATAGCATAGAACTTAAGAAACCACACGATTGGCAGTAAAGCCAAAGAATATATAACCAAATTTATAGAATTACAATGTCTAATATCAAGTATAATCAAACCAATTTAAAGTTAGATAAAGCAAATGCAGTTGATAACTTGATAAGCAATAGAGTTGTGGGCGTTGTGGCTAACTCAATTTTACATTCATTATTCTTTTATATATGTATTTTTCTAACCTAAGTAGGATTTTATTTAAATTTAATTTCAAATAAGGAAAAGTAACTTGGACTGTTTTATGGAACTTTTGTTAATTTCAAATAAGGAAAAATAACTTAATCGGAATGTATTACGGTTATTTTACCTAGTTTAAATAAGTAAGAATTTACTAAGAAAATATTATTTTGATTTGAAAGTTCTTACTATTAGGAAATTATAAAATGACTATTCAATCCAATATGAAATTTATTTTTAAAGGGTAAAAAAGGCGAACGACATTTCGTTAAGGACCTTCGTGCTTTTAATATATATATATATATATATATATATATATATATATATATATATATATATATATATATATATATATATATATATATTATTTCACAACCTTTGGTATGGTTTTAAATACACTGAAAACATGATCAATGATCACAACACTAAATTAGTATTATGATGTCATGGCAGATGTTTTGGGCATAGGTTGCTGATGTAGCTCGGAAGATAGGTTGCTAGTTTGTTCATTATGTCCAACCTTACGGGCTTTTTGTCCTGCTTATAAAATATTTTTTCCCTTGGTAACAAAGCACCCAATTACCAACAAACGAAAATGATCACAAAACTAAATTGAGTGTTCCAAGGTGACGACTCATTGGCTAAGAGATCACAATTCGAATTGCAACTGACGCAGTTCGAATTTTAATAGCAACTAAACATTCACGCCACTTTAAACCTATTTGGGCAGATGAAGCGTATTTTTTTCATTTTAGGTCTATTTTGCCTTTAGTGCATAAAAATATTAGTTGCACTTCAGACCTATTTAGCCTTAAGTGCATTGCACTTCAGACTAATTTTTTTCTTTTAACTTCACACCCGATAAATTTGAAATTGATCCTAAAGTGGATAAACTTGCAAAATTTTATGCAAAGTGCATATTGTAACCCCAAAACTGGGTATAAATGTAAATGCCCCGATCAAGTGCACAAACCTCGCAAAAATTAAATATGTAGAGGCGCAATGTCTTCTTTTTGTTATTACAATCAATATTTTCATGCACTTAAGGTAAAATAGGCCTGAAATGAAAACATTGCACTCCAGATGCACGTAAGGCCAAATAGGTCTCAAGTGCAACCAATGTTTCCATGCCCAGAAATAGAAATTTATTCTACTCCAAATTTCAACAATCAAATACACGATTTAACACCTAAATCTACTCCAAATAAGCTCAATTTTGAAACATAACCTCCAAATGTCATCAAGAACAGACCCCACCCGTCAATTTGTCAAAATAACAATAAATCTAACAAACTCATTTTGTAATTAAGAAGAAGAAATCCTAAGCAGTAGTAAAAAGTTCAACAGCTCACCGTGTAAAATACCATAAACTACCTTAAAATATGCTCAAAAATACCATATGAATTCATTGTCACCTTTATTTTCACATCATCATCATCGAAGAAGAAGAAGAAGAAGAAGGAGGAGGAGGAGGAGGAGGAGGAGAGATCCGAAGTTATCTAAATTTTGGGTATCAATTAAAAAAGTTGAAAAAATAAATACAAGTTAAATAGGACGACCAAATAGGATGTAAAAGTTTTACTACTTGATCCTATATGTTATGGCCTTTAAACTCCAGTGACCCACTGGACAGTTAATAGGCTCCCCTTGGTCGTTCGGACTTTGAGAAAATTCCAAATTTGGACCGTAATTACTCCTCTATAATGACAGGGAGATTTGCACAAATGGGATCATTTTACATTGCTATTTAACTTTTTCTTCCCATTTAAGTAAATTTTATAAGAGTTAGTTAGGGGCATTACTTGCTCGAAGTTATGCAACAGCGAATCATCAAATCACAGAGATAGCGAATCTTAAAAGGCGGAAAAAAAGGACGGTTATTGGTTGAGAACGAGAATTGAACTCTATGAGATAATCCTGGCCATTCGTCAAGGCCCAGGAATCCGCTGGACATCTCAGTGACGGGATTTGATACCCGTATGTCGATGTTGACTTGTATATAAGTCAGATGTTGGAAAGGGAAGGCCTGCCAGGCCGTATGCCCATGGATGCAGGGTTTTTTGAAAAAGTGCGGGCTGACTCGGAGACCTGAGACCTCCACATCTTTCTATATATAGATATAGTAATTTCTAATCTTTAGTACCGCTTTGAGATTGAATCTTTCTTTTTATCCATAGGTCGGCTTTGCGCAGATAGATCTTTGCCGGGGGCAATGCTAGCAACCTGGTGAGGGCTGGTTGTCTGAATGCATAACTTGCTCGAAGTTATGCAGGAGCGAAGCATAACTTGTTCAAAATTATGTGGGGGTGGACATAACTTTGAACAAGCGCGAGGCATAACTCTAAAAAGGGGAAAAACTTAAGTACCAGCGCTTAAAAAAGACTCTGAGTGATGTTGTGATAAAACTATCGTACTTTTTATTGGATGGAGGGATATCAATTATCAATTACTCCATCAATTAACAAATAACAAATTTACAATGGGAATTTGATCAACAAATTTGTCTTCTTTAATTTTGATTGAATTAAATATTTCTATGATCATAACTCATAGTGTCAATATTAAAATGATCTTCTTGAGTTCCTCCATACGTGAGAGAGGAACGTGTGAGTTTTGTTGGTTATAGGTGTAACGGTTTTTCATATTAAAATGAAGTACTTACTGTTTAATTTACTAAATTCAAAAGAGTCACCACCCAAAATCCTAATATATCGTGATGGCGTCTATCTTGATACTAGGCAAGCCGACAACCTCAATGAACAACAATTTTTTTTAAGTTTGAAAATATAATATTTAAATATAATCCACAAGTCTCGCAAATACCGATACACACACACCCAAAATCATAGCGTCACTGAGTACATGAGCATCTATACATTACAAGTCTGAAAAAAGGGGTCTATAATAACCTGAGACCAGATACAATAAACAAAAGGACAGGGAAGCAGAGACAAAGTCTGCGAAACATGGAAACTACCTCTGAATCTCCGAAAAATGGACTGTCTGAGAGAATCAACACCTACTGTATCTGGGATCACCTAGATCTGCACACGAAGTGCAGGGTATAGTATGAGTACAACTAACTCAGTAAGTAACAATAATAAATAAAGAACTGAAAGTAGTGACGAGCTTCTCAGCTAAGTCCAAATACAGTACTTTCTAATATAAAAGAGTAGGCATGCTCTCAAGTTCAACATTTAAGATTTCACTCAAATTTCATATCAAGTTTAACCAAAATAGAAAATAATGTTTTTCTGAAATTTCCAAAAGTAGTGATATATGACAGCTGAAATGCAACAAATAATGAAATCAATGCATTCTCTTAGAGTAACAGTCACTCAGTCCTCCCATTCACTCCACCCTCACAGTCACTCTTTCCCCACAGTCACTCTTTCATCACAGTCACTCATCACTTGGCACTCGGCACTCGCACTCAGTAGGTGTCACGACCCAAAACTAACCCCCTGTCGTGATGGCGCCTATCGTGGAACTAGGCAAGCCGACTCATTTCCAAAATAAAATGATATTTTCATTTCAAAGATAATTTCAAGGTTATTTAACATAAAAACCTCTATTTAAAGAGTTCAAATCAAAGAAAAAAAAAGAAGTGCGGAAAAGAAAAGCCCGACATCGGGGTGTCACTAGTCATGAGCATCTACTACGATCTGTCTAACAATGTCAAGGCTAACTCAGCTTGGAAAATAGCTAAATACAACTAGAGGAAGACAAGAGGGAGAAGAGCAGGGGCTGTGATCGCCAAACAGCTACCTTGCTATCTCCAAGAAAATCTGCAACCAGAACACTCAATAACCGCTACCGTGTCCAGCCACACCTAGATCTGCACACAAGGTGCATGGAGTAACGTGAGTACGCCAACTCAGTAAGTAACAACAATAAATAAAGACTGAGCAGTAGTGACGAGCAATAAAGCATATAACGTTCATATCAGGAAATCTTAGTAAAATACCACATGCTCTTAAAAATCAGGATTTGAATCAAACATCTCGTTTAAAACCAGTTCCAGTAAAAATCATTTAAAGACATTTTTTCCAACAGTTTTTCAAACAAAGGCTCAATGCAAGATGAGCAAAAAAATGATGAAATCATAAACAGTCACTCGGGCAAACCTCACAGTCACTCGTGCCACTCGGGCATACCTCACAATCACTCTTGCCACTCGGGCATACCTCACAATTACTCATGCCTCCCAGTCACTCAGCACTCGGCACTCAGTAGGTACCTGCGCTCACTGGGGGGGTGTGTACAGACTCCAGAGGGGCTCCTTCAGCCCAAGCGCTATAATCTGCATGGACAACTCACGTGCGATAATAATAAAATATGTTGCAGGCAGGCAGCCCCGATCCACACTCATCCTCACCAATCAGGCCCTCGGCCTCACTCAGTCACAAGTATGCTGCAGGCGGGCAGTCCCGATCCACACTCATCCTCATAAATCAAGCCACTCGGGTATTTCAGTAAAACAGGGCATTCGGCCCAAAATATTTATAAGCATCAAAATAGAGTCATAAAACTGAGTTATGCAGTAAATAAGTATAAACATGACTGAGTATAGATTTTTCAATCGAAAACAGTGAGAGGATGATACGAAACAGCCCCTAAGGGTCCAAACAGCATTGGCGCAAGGCCCAAACATGGCATTCAGCCCAATTTACATAAAATCTTTCTAAATCATATAAGTATCAATGGTTTCAACAAAGTATGCAACTTTACAGTTGCTACGGGGCGGACCAAGTCACAAATCCCCAACAGTGCACGCCCACACGCCCGTCACCTAGCATGTGCGTCACTAAAAATAGTAGAATGATACGAAATCCGGGGTTTCATACCCTCAGAACTAGATTTACAATCGTTACTTACCTCAAACCGGTCAAATCTCTACCCCGCAAGGCTTTTGCCTCTGGACTCGGCCTCCAAATGCTCCAAATCTATTCACAATCAGTATAATACCATCAATATATGCTAATGGAATGAATTTCCACAAGAAAAGCTTCAAAATTAGACCAAAACCCGAAATTGGCTAAAACAATCGCCTGTGGGGCCCATGTCTCAAAATCCGACAAAAGTTATAAAATCCGAAAGCCCATCCAACCACGAGTCTACCCATACCAATTTTACCAAAATCCGACCTCAACTCGACCCTCAAATCTACAAATCTTATTTCTAAATTTCTAAGTTTCAATCTCTGATTTACACCTCAAAATCATGAAATCTAGTCGGATTACTCGATGATTATTCAATATTATGGAGTAGAAATGATCACAAGGGACTTACCTCAAGTTTTTCCTTGAAAATATACCAAAAACCGGCTCTCCTCAAGCTCCAATTTGCCAAAAATGGCGAATGGGACGAAGTCCTTGTTTTTATAATTCTGCCCAGACATCCTTGGTCTTCGATCGAGGTCCTCGATCCTGGCCCTCGATCCTAGGCCTTGATCCTGGCCTTCGATCCTGATTCTCGATCCTAGGCCTTCGATCATGCCTCCGATCCTGGCTTTCGACCGTGACCCTCGACCCTGGGCTCGATCATATCTTCGATCGTGGCCCTCGATCCTGGGCTCGATCATGTCTTCGATCGTGCCCCTCGATTCTGGGTTCGATCGTGTCTCCGATCGTGGCCCTCGATTCCAGGCTCGATTGCTGGGCTCGATTGCTGGGTTCGATCGCTGGGCAGAAGCAATTTCCAACAGAAGGAAATTGCAGCAGCTGTTCTAGTTTAATTTTTGATCCGTTAACCATCTGAAACTCACCCGAGGCCCTCGGGACCTCAACCAAATATACCAACAAGTCCTAAAACATCATACAAACATAGTCGAATCCTCAAATCACCTCAGATAACGCTAAAACCATAAATTACACCCCAATTCAAGCCTAATAAACTTTGAAATTTCTAATTTCTACAAACAACTCCGGAACCTATCAAATCACGTCCGATTGACCTCAAATTTTGCACACAAGTCCTAAATGACATAACAGGGGTATTCCAATTTTTAGAATCAGATTCCGACCCCGATATCAAAAAGTCAACCCCCCAGTCAAACTTCTCAAAATAAAACTTTCGGCATTTCAAGCCTAATTCCTCTACGGACTTCCAAATAATATTCCGGACATGCTCCTAAGCCCAAAATCATCATACGGAACTATTGGAATCATCAAAATTCAAATCCGAGGTCGTTTACATATAGGTCCATATCCGGTCTATTTTTTTAACTTAAAATTTTTAATTATGAGACTAAGTGTCTCATTTCACCCTGAGTCCCTTCCGGACTCGAACCAACTAACCCGATATAACATAATATAGCTGAATAACACAAAAAGAAGTAGGAATGGGGAAAATAGGGTTATAACTCTCGAAACGACTGGCCGGGTCGTTACATCCTCCTCCTCTTAAACATCCGTTCGTCCTCGAACGGGTCTAGAAACATACCTGGAGTCTCGAATAGGCATGGATATCTGCTCCGCATCTCCCGCTCGGTCTCCCAAGTGGCCTCCTCCACAAGCTGACCTCTCCATTGCACCTTCACTGAAGCTATATCCTTTAACCTCAACCTTCGAAGTTGCCGATCCAAAATAGCCACCGTCTCCGCATCATAAGTCATATCACCCTCTAACTGAACTGTGCTGAAATCCAAAACATGGGAAGGATATGCAATATACTTCCGGATCATGGAAACATGAAACACTAGATGCACACTCGACAAGTTGGGTGGCATGGCAAGCTTATAAGCCACCTCTCCTATCCTCTGAAGCACCTCAAAAGGCCCAATGAACCGGGGGCTCAACTTGCCCCTCTTCCCAAACCTCATAACACCCTTCATGGGTGATACCTTCAGCAAAACCTTCTACCCAACCATAAAAGACACATCACGGACCTTCCTATCCGCGTAGCTCTTCTGCCTAGACTGCGCCGTGCGAAGCCGCTCCTGAATCAATTTCACCTTATCTAATGCGTCCTAGACCAAGTCTGTACCTAGGAGCCTAGCCTCACCCGGCTCAAACCATCCAACCAGAGATCTACACCTCCTCCCATACAAAGCCTCGTATGGAGCCATCTGAATGCTCGACTGATAACTGTTGTTATATGCAAACTCCGCGAGTGGCAGAAACTAGTCCCATGAACCCCCAAAGTCAATGACACAAGCACGCAACATGTCCTCCAATATCTAAATAGTGCGTTTGGACTACCCGTCCGTCTGAGGGTGAAAAGTTGTGCTTAACTCAACCTGAGTACCCAACTCTCATTGCACGACCCTCCAAAACTGCGATGTGAACTGAGTACCCCTATCTGAAATGATGGAAACTGGGACACCATGCAGGCGAACGATCTCTCAGATGTAAATTTCAGCCAACCGCTCTGAAGAGTAAGTAGTACCAATTGGAATGAAGTGCGCGGACTTGGTCAGCCGATCCACAATAACCCAAATAGCGTCAAACTTCCTCGAAGTCCGTGGGAGCCCAACTACAAAGTCCATAGTGATCCGCTCCCACTTCCACTCTGGGATCTCTAACCTCTGAAGCAAGCCACCTGGTCTCTGATGCTCATACTTAACCTGCTGACAGTTTAGACACCGAGTCCACAAACCCAACTATATCCTTCTTCATCCGCCTCCACCAATAGTGCTGCCTCAAATCCTGGTACATCTTCGCGGCACCCGGATGGATGGAATACCATGAGCTGTGGGCCTCTTCAAGAATCAACTCTCGAAGCCCATCTACATTAGGCACACATATCCGGCCCTGCATTCTCAGCACCTCGTCATCACCAATAGTCACATCCCTAGCATCGCCTCTCCGAACCCTATCCTGAAGAACGAGCAAGTGAGGGTCATCATACTGATGTTCCCTGATACGGTCATAAAGAGAAGACCTGGAGACCACACAAGCCAATACCCGACTAGGCTCCGAAATATCCAATCTAACAAGCTGGCCTGCCAAGGTCTGGACGTCTAATGCCAAAGGTCTCTCTGCTGCTGGAAGATAGGCTAAACTCCCCAAACTCTCTGTCCGGTGACTCAAAGCATCGGCCACCACATAGGCCTTCCCCAGATGGTACAAGATAGTGATATCATAGTCCTTAAGAAGCTCCAACCATCTCCGCTGACGCAAATTAAGATCCTTCTACTTTAACAGATATTGCAGACTCCGGTGATCAGTATAGATCTCACAATGAACCCCATACAAATAATAATGCCAAATCTTCAAGGCGTGAACAATGGCTGCTAACTCAAGATCATGGATAGGATAGTTCTTCTCATGGGTCTTCAACTAGCGCGAGGCATAGGCAATCACCCTACCCTCCTGCATCAAAACACAACCAATGCCTATCCTTGAGGCATCACAATACACGGTGTAAGAACCTGAAGCTGATGGCAAAACTAACACTGGAGCTGTGGTCAAAGCAGTCTTGAGCTTCTGAAAGCTCTCCTCACATTCATCCGACCACCTGAATGGAGCACCCTTTTGGGTCAATTTGGTCAAGGGCGATGCAATAGATGAAAATCCCTCCACAAAGCGACAGTAGTAACCCGCCAAACCAAGAAAGCTCCTAATCTCCGTGGCTGAGGACAGTTTGGGCCAACTCTGCATCGCCTCTATCTTCTTCGGATCCACCTGAATACCCTCACTAGACACCACGTGCCCCAAGAATGCTACTGAACTGAGCCAAAACTCACATTTAGAGAACTTTGCATAAAGCTTCTCCTCCTTCAATCTCTGCAATACAGCCCTCAAATGCTGAGAGTGCTCTTCCTAGCTACGAGAGTACACCAGGATGTCGTCAATGAATACAACGACGAATGAGTCCAAATAGGGCTGGAATACACTGTCATCAGATGCATGAACGTTGCTGGGGCATTGGTCAGCCCAAAAGACATCACCATAAACTCATAATGGCCATATCGGGTTCTGAAAGCTGTCTTGAGAATATCTGAATCCCGAATCTTCAGCTGGTGGTAACCGGACCTCAAATCAATCTTGGAGAACACCCTCACTCCCTGAAGCTGGTCGAATAAATCATTAATGCGAGGCAAAGGATACTTGTTCTTGATTGTGACCTTGTTCAACTACCTGTAATCAATACACATTCTCATGGAACCATCCTTCTTTTTCATAAATAGAATCGGTGCACCCCAAGGTGACACACTAGGCTGAATAAACCCCTTATCAAGGAGTTCCTGAAGCTGTTCTTTCAATTCCTTCAACTCTGCCGGTGCCGTACGATACGGTAGAATAGAAATGGGCTGAGTGCCCGGCACCAAATCAATACCAAAGTCAATATCCCTGTCAGGCGGCATGCCCGGTAGGTCTGCAGAAAACACATCCGGAAAATCACGTACCACCGGAACAGAATAAATGACAGAAGTCTCTACACTAACATCCCTCACAAAAGCCAAATAAGATAGGCAACCCTTATCAACCATGCACTGAGCCTTCAAATATGAAATCGCCCTACTTGGTACATAATCTATAAAACTGCTCCACTCAACCCTCGGAATTCCCGGCATAGCCAATGTCACTGTCTTAGCGTGACAATATAGAACAGTATGACATGGAGATAACCAATCCATGCCCAATATCACATCAAAGTCAACCATACTGAGCAATAATAGATCTACTCGGCTCTCCAGACCCCCAATAGTCACCCCACATGACCGATATACGCGGTCCACAATAATAGTATCGCCCACATGAGTAGATACATGTACAGATGAAACTAAGGACTCACGGGACATATCCAGAAAATAGGCGAAATACGAGAAAACATATGAATACATGGAACCAGGGTCAAATAATACTGAGGCATCTCTGTGGCAAACTGAGACAATACCTGTAATCACAGCATCTGAAGAAATAGCATCTGGTCTGGCAGGGAGAGCATAAAAACGGGCCTGCCCACCCCCTGATCTGCCTCCCCCTCTAGGGCGACCCCTAGCTGACTGACCTCTACCCCGAGCTGACTGGGCGGATGGTGAGGTAGCTGGGGCTGTAGTCGGAGGCTGACTCCTCTGCTGAGATAGACCTCCATGACGACGAGGACACTGCCTCCACATATGCCCAAGCTCCCCATACTCAAAACAACTCCCTGGTGCTGGCGGCGGAGACTGAAGGGAACCCCTAGCACCGGGATGACTGGTAGAAGAACCTGGCATGGAAGAGCCCTGAACAGGTGGAGCATGGGACGAACTCTGAACTGGAAGGGCACTAAGTGATGAGTGGCTCTGATGAGAACTGTGAGAACCCTGGCCAGATAATGCACCCCGATGAAATGGCCGAGCTGACTGAGCCTGTCTGAAATGACGACCTCTACCGTGCTGGAATTGACCCCCAAAAGGAGCACCACTGAATCCACCCTGACCATGAGGCCTCTTGGCCTCCCGCTCAACCCTCTCCTGACCGCGAACCATCTCAATCTGCCGAGCAATGTCGACAACCTCATCAAAGGTAGCACCCGAAACTCGCTCCCTGGTCATGAGCAACTGTAGCTGATAAGTGAGGCCATCAATAAACCTCATGATCCTCTCTCTGTCCGTGGGAACCAACCAGATAGCATGACAGGCCAACTCGGAGAACCTCATCTAATACTGCGTCACAGACATATCACCCTGGCGTAGCCGCTCAAACTGTCTATGCAGCTCCTCTCTCGGGATCGAGGTACGAACTTCTCCAAAAATACCACAGAGAACTGCTGCCAAGTAAGGGGTGTTGCGCCAACAGGCCTACGCCTCTCGTAAGTCTCCCACCATATGAGTGCAGCCCCAGAAAACTGAAAGGTAGTGAACGAGACCCCACAAGTCTCCAAAATACCAGCAGTACGGAGTATCCTCTGACACCTGTCCAAAAAGTCCTGAGCATCCTCTCTCTATGTGCCACTTAAAGGTGGTGGCTGAAGTCTCCTAAATCTCTCCAACATATGCTGATCATCCTCAGGCATAGCAGGAAACACATAATCCTGAGCAACAGCAACCGGATGGGCTGGTGGTGCCTCTGGTGTCTGAAGTCCCTGAATAACTTGCTCGGGTGTGCGAGCGATGGGAGTCTGAGTGCCTCCCCTGGCCTGAGAAGTGGTCGCGGCCGTCGAAATAGAAACCACCTGAGCAAGGCCAGTACACGCTGTCAGAATCTGAGCTAAGGCCTCTTGAAGGCCTGGAATCACAATAGGTACATGTGGTGCCTGAGCTGGTGCATCAACAACTGGAACTTGGTCCTGATCTGGGATAACCGGTGGATCTGTAGGTACTGCCCCAACTGTTGTACGGGCTACACCTCTGCCCCTACCATGGCCTCTACCGCGGACTCGGTCTCTCGTAGCCCTGGCTGGTGGTACTGGTGGCTGGCCCTCCTGACCGGTAGCACGAGTCCTCACCATCTGTGAGAGAATGAAACAACAGATGTTCAGTTACTAGAATCAACAGATTCGCACGACAAGAATTTAAGAATGTGGAGTTTCCTAAAGGTTCTGCAGCCTCCTGAAGATAAGTACAGACGTCTCTGTACCGATCTGCAAGACTCTACTAAACCCACTCATGACTCGTGAGACCTATGTAACCTAGGCTCTGATACCAATCTGTCATGACCCAAAACTAACCCCCTGTCGTGATGGCGCCTATCGTGGAACTAGGAAAGCCGACTCATTTCCAAAATAAAACGATATTTTAATTTCAAAGATAATTTCAAGGTTATTTAACACAAAAACCTCCATTTAAAGAGTTCAAATCAAAGAAAAAAAAAGAAGTGCGGAAAAGAAAAGCCCGACATCGGGGTGTCACTAGTCATGAGGATCTACTACGATCTGTCTAACAATGTCAAGGCTAACACAGCTTGAAAAATAGCTAAATACAACTAGAGGAAGACAAGAGGGAGAAGAGCAGGAGCTGTGATCGCCAAACAGCTACCTTGCTATCTCCAAGAAAATCTGCAACCAGAACACTTAATAACCGCTACCGTGTTCAGCCACACCTGGATCTGCACACAAGGTGCAGGGAGTAACGTGAGTACGCCAACTCAGTAAATAACAACAATAAATAAAGACTGAGCAGTAGTGACGAGCAATAAAGCATATAACGTTCATATCAGGAAATCTCAGTAAAATACCACATGCTCTTAAAAATCAGGATTTGAATCAAACATCTCGTTTAAACCCAGTTCCAGTAAAAATCATTTAAAGACATTTTTTCCAACAGTTTTTCAAACAAAGGCTCAATGCAAGGTGAGCAAAAAAATGATGAAATCATAAACAGCCACTCGGGCAAACCTCACAGTCACTCGTGCCACTCGGGCATACCTCACAATCACTCTTGCCACTCGGGCATACCTCACAATCACTCATGCCTCCCAGTCACTCAGCACTCGGCACTCACACTCAGTAGGTACCTGTGCTCACTGGGAGGGTGTACAGACTCCGGAGGGGCTCCTTCAGCCCAAGCGCTATAATCTGCACGGACAACTCACGTGCGATAATAATAAAATATGCTACAGGCGGGCAGCCCCGATCCACACTCATCCTCACCAATCAGGACCTCGGCCTCACTCAGTCACAAGTATGCTGCAGGCGGGCAACCCCGATCCACACTCATCCTTACAAATCAAGCCACTCGGGCATTTCAGTAAAACAGGGCATTCGGCCCATATGCATCAAAATAGAGTCATAAAACTGAGTTATGCAGTAAACAAGTATAAACATGATTGAGTATAGATTTTTCAATCGAAAACAGTGAGAGGATGATACGAAACAGCCCCTAAGGGTCAAAACAGCATTGGCGCAAGGCCCAAACATGCCATTCAGCCTAATTTACATAAAATCTTTCTAAATCATATAAGTATCAATGGTTTCAACAAAGTATGCAACTTTACAGTTGCTACGGGGCGGACCAAGTCACAAATCCCCAACAGTGCACGCCCACATGCCCGTCACCTAGCGTGTGCGTCATCTCAAAATAATAGAATGATACGAAAACCGGGGTTTCATACCCTCAGAACTAGATTTACAATTGTTACTTACCTCAAACCGGTCAAATCTCTACCCCACAAGGCTCTTGCCTCTGGACTCGGCCTCCAAATACTCCAAATCTATTCATAATCAGTATAATACCATCAATATACGCTAATGGAATGAATTTCCACAAGAAAAGCTTCAAAATTAGACCTAAATCCAAAATTGGCTCAAAAATTGCCTGTGGGGCCCACGTCTCTTAACCCGACAAAAGTTATAAAATCCGAAAGCCCATCCAACCACGAGTCTACCCATACCAATTTTACCAAAATCCGACCTCAATTCGACCCTCAAATCTACAAATCTTATTTCCAAATTTTTAAGTTTCAATCTCTGATTTACACCTCAAAATCATGAAATCTATTCGGATTACTTGACGATAATTCAATATTATGGAGTAGAAATGATCACAAGGGACTTACCTTAAGTTTTTCCTTGAAAATATACCAAAAATCGGCTCTCCTCAAGCTCCAATTTGCCAAAAATGGCGAATGGGATGAAGTCCCTGTTTTTATAATTCTGCCCAGACATCCTCGGTCTTCGATCGAGGTCCTCGATCCTGGCCCTCGATCTTAGCCCTTGATCTTGGCCCTCGATCCTAGGCCTCGATCCTGGCCCTCGATCTTGGGCCTTCGATCCTGATTCTCGGTCCTAGGCCTTCGATCATGCCTCCGATCCTGGCCTTCGACCGTGACCCTCGACCTTGGGCTCGATCATATCTTCGATCGTGGCCCTCGATTCTGGGCTCGATCATGTCTTCGATTGTGCCCCTCGATTCTGGGCTCGATCGTGTCTCCGATCGTGGTCCTCGATTCCAGGCTCGATCGCTGGGAGATTGCTGGGTTCGATCGCTGGGCAGAAGCAATTTCCAACAGAAGGAAATTGCAGCAACTGTTCTAGTTTAATTTTTGATCCGTTAACCATCCGAAACTCGCTCGAGGCCCTCGGGACCTCAACCAAATATACCAACAAGTCCTTAAACATCATACGAACTTAGTCGAATTCTCAAATCACCTCAAACAACGCTAAAACCATGAATTACACCTCAATTCAAGCCTAATGAACTTTGAAATTTCTAATTTCTACAAACAACTCCGAAACCTATCAAATCACGTCCGATTGACCTCAAATTTTGCACACAAGTCCTAAATGACATAACAGGGGTATTCCAATTTTTAGAATCAGATTCCGACCCCGATATCAAAAAGTAAACCCCCCGGTCAAACTTCTCAAAATAAAACTTTCGGCATTTCAAGCCTAATTCCTCTACGGACTTCCAAATAATATTCTGGACACGCTCCTAAGCCCAAAATTACCATACGGAGCTATTGGAATCATCAAAATTTAAATGCGAGGTCGTTTATATATAGGTCCATATCCGGTCCATTTTTCTAACTTAAAATTTTTAATTATGAGACTAAGTGTCTCATTTCACCCCGAGTCCCTTCCGGACTCGAACCAACTAACCCGATATAATATAATATAGCTGAATAACACAAAAAGAAGTAGGAATGGAGAAAACAGGGTTATAACTCTCGAAACGACTGGCCGGGTCATTATAGTAGGTACTTGTGCTCACTGGGGTGTGTACAGACTCCGGAGGGTCTACTTCAACCAAAGCGCTATATCAAGCCAATCATGGCATAAATCAATAAAAATATGTTGCGGCGTGCAGCCCGATCCATAAATATTCTCACAATTAAGCCCTCGGCCTCACTCAGTCATCAACCTCTCTAGTTTCTCGGGCTCTCAGAAATCATGATAATCAGCCCAAAAATTGATAATATGATGTTTTAATAAATAACAACAGAGACTGAGATATGATGTGAAATGAATAAACAAGACTCAGTGTGAAATTATAATTTGAACATATAATTCAACCTCAGAAATGACCCAAATGGGTACCAATAATAACAGCATATGTCTAAGCATGATTTTTAATACGAGTCACAGCTCCACTTTTCCTAACAGTTAGAGAATGTACGGATATCAACAGATAATTTAACTATATAGTCCCATGAAATTTGATCAAGTCACAATTTCTACAGTGCATGCCCACACGCCCATCACCTAGCATGTGCGTCACCTTAAAACTAATAGCACAATACATATTCCCGGGTTTCATACCCTCATGACCAAATTTAAAACTGTTACTTATCTCAAGCTGTATAATTCTTTATTTTGCAATGTCTTTTCCTCGTGAATTGGCCTCCAAACACCTCGAATCTAGCCACAAATAATTCGATTCAGTCAATAAAATTTATTGGAATTAATTCTATAAGAAAATACTAATTTTCCAACAAAACCCGAAATTTAGTTCAAAAATCGCTCGTGGGGCCTATGTCTCGGAACCCGACAAAAGTTACAAAATCCGAAAGCCCATTCAACCAAGAGTCTATCCATACCAATTTTACTTAATTCCGACATCAACTCGACCCTCAAATTTCCAGATTAAACCAAAAAGGTTTTCTAATCTTTCCAACACAATTCACCCATTAAATGTTAAAAACAACTATGGATTCGGGTAATTTGACCATTAATGAGTTAAGAGCACTTACCCCGTTGTTTTCCTTGAAAATCTCCCAAAAATCGCCTCTTCCCGAGCTCCAATCCGTCAAAAATGAAAAATGGGACGAAGTCCCATTTTCAGAACTTAAACTTTCTGTGCAGACCTCTCTTCTTCGCGAACGCGACAGGTCCCTCGCGTTCGCGAAGCACAAAGTCGTGCTGCCCAACATTTCTCTTTGTGAACGCGAGACAATGCTCGCGAACGCGATGCTTTACTGAGCTCTTCTTCGCGAACGCGAAGGCAAAAACCCATGCACACTATTTTTTTCCCTTCGCGAATGCGATGCCCAAACGCGAACGCGATGCACAACCCAGCTCCTCTTCGCGAACGCAAGGCCCCCTCTCAAACGCGAAGGGTAAATCTTGCCTGCCTCAAATTCCCCTTCGCGAACGCAAGGGCCCACTTGCGAACGCGAAGAAGGAAACTAGAAAAACCACCAACAGTCTTCAGCCAACATGACAAGTCCAAAAATAATCTATTATCCTCCCGAAACTCACCCGAGCACCCCGGGGCCTCAACCAAACATACCATCAAGTTCCAAAACATCATATGAACTTAGTTGGACCCTCAAATCACCTCAAACAATGCTAAAACCACGAATCATACCCCAATTCAAGCCTAATGAACTTTAAAATTTTAAATTTCTAAATACAATGCCGAAACCTATCAAATCACGTCCGATTGACCTCAAATTTTGTACACACGTCATAAATAACATAACGTAGGTATTCCAATTTTCAGAATTGGATTCTGACCCCGATATCAAAAATTCAACTCCCCGGTCAAACTTTCCAAAAATTCGACTTTCGCCATTTCAAGCCTAATTCCACTACGGACCTCCAAATAATTTTTCGGACAAGCTCTTAAGTCCAAAATTACCATAAGGATCTATTGGAATCATCAGAATTCAATTTTGAGGTTGTTTACACATAAGTCAATATCCGATCAACTTTTTTAACTTAAGTTTTTAATTAAGAGACTACGTGTCTTATTTCACTCCGAAATCTTTCCAGGCCCAAACCAACTAACTCGGTAAGTCATAAAATAATTGTAAAGCATAAATTGAGCAGTAAATGGGGGAACAGAGTTATAATACTCAAAACGACCGGTCGGGTCGTTACGTTCTCTCCCTCTTAAATAAACGTTCGTCCTCGAACGGGTTTAGAATCATACCTGGAGTCTCAAATATGTATGGATATTTGCTCTGCATCTCTTGCGTAATCTCCCAAGTAGATTCTCTGACTAGCTGGCCTCTTCATTATACCTTCACTGATGTTATGTTCTTTGACCTAAGCTTTCGAATCTGCCGGTCTAAAATAGCCATCGGCTTCACATCATAAGTCAAATTACCGTCCAGCTGCACTGTACTGAAATCCTAAATATGAGACGGATCCCCGACATATTTTCAGAGCATGGATACATGAAATACTGGATGAACACCTGATAGACTAGGTGGCAAGGCAAGTTCATAAGCCACCTCTCCAATTTTCTTAAGTATCTCAAAAGGCCCAATATACCGAGGGCTCAACTTGGCCTTCTTCTCGAACCTCAACACACCCTTCATGGGTGAAATATTGAGCAGAACCTTCTCCCCAACCACGTAAGCAACGTCACGGACCTTCCGGTCGCCATAACTCTTCTGTCTAAACTATGCCATGTGAAGCCGCTCCTAAATCAATTTAACCTTCTCCAAAGCATCCTGAACCAAATCAATACCCAATAGCCTAGCCTCACCCGGCTCAAACCAACCCACCGGATACCTACACCGTCTCCCATATAAAGCCTCATACAGAGCCATCTGAATGCTGGATTGGTACCTATTATTGTAAGCAAACTCTGCCAGTGGTAGAAATTTGTGATGACCCAAAATGTCATCTTTAAATTTAATAAGTAATTCTATATTCTAAGACGTCAAAAAGCACCATTTATCATTCCTTGACTTGCGTGCGCAGTCCGTAAAATTTTTCGGAAAGTTTTCATGTGAAAAATGGATTAAAATGGAAAATAGAGCTTTAAAACTCAACTAAGTTGACTTGGTCAATATTTTGAGCAAACTCAGTATTTTAAAAATTCTAGTAGCTCCGTATCGTGATTTGTGACTTGGGAGTATGCCCAAAATTTAATTTGGAGGTCCCTAGCTCAAGTTATGACCATTTAACGGAACTAGCAATTTAAAGGTTAAATATTCCAAGTTTGACCACGGGGTTGACTTTTTGATATCGGAGACGGAATCCGATTTGGAAATTTGAACAACTCCGTTATGTCATTTATGACTTGTGTGCCAAATTTGAAGTCATTCCGGATTCATTTAATATGTTTTGGCACGAGATTTGCAAATTAAAAGTTTAAAACTCAAAGTTTGAATCGGGGTGTGAATTATAATTTCAGTATTGTTTGATGTGATTTTAGACCCCGAGTCAGTCCATATTATATTACGGGACTTGTTGGTATATTCGAGCGGGGTCCCGAGTACCCCGAGAGTGAAACAGATTGAAATCAGAACAAGAATTGGACTTAAGCAAAAATCTGAAATTTGGGTTCTGGTATAATCGCACCTGCGGAATTTTGACCGCAGGTGCGAGCTCGCAGAAGCGAGAGTTCCATCACAGATGCGGCCTTCGCAGGTGCGACCCTTTTGCGCAGAAGCGGACGTCGCAGGTGCGACATTTTTTCCGCAGATGCGGAATCTCGCCTGGCAGCCCCTTTTCGCAGATGCGAGATTTTTCCGGCAGATGCGAGCTCACATGTGCGAGCCCAGGCACCGCAGATGCAAAAATGCTGGGTAGAATACATAAAATCGGGTCTTAGCCATTTTTACTCATTTTTGAGTTTTGAATCTTAGATTTGGGCGATTTCAAGGGGGATTTTCACGACTTTAAACTAGGTAAGTGTTCTTTATCATAAAGTGATTATATTTCACAAATTCATGTCTATATTCATCATTTATTTCGGATTTAGATGGAAGAAATTAGAATTTTTGTAAAACTTTCTAAAAACGAAAAATTTAGATTTGAAGGTCCATTTGATATCGGAATTGGACAAATTTAGTATGGTTGAACTCGTATCGGAACGGGTGTTCGGATTTCGCAAATTTTTCCGGGATTTGAGATATGGGTCCCACTGCCGAATATTTTAATGAATTTCAGAATTTTATCCGAAAAATTTGTAAATTCATATGGAATTAATTCCTATGATTAGTATTGAATATATTGATTTGTTTGTGAATAGATTTGAAGCTTTCGAAGGCAAATTTAAAAGGAAAAGTTGTGGTTAAATAATTTATTGGAATTTGCAAAGCGAGGTAAGTATCGGGGTTAACCTTGACTTAAGAAAATAGAACCCTTAAATTGTTTGTTATGTGAATTGCATGTAAACGACGTATAGGCGAGGTGACGAGTGTCTATACGTCATCAAATTAATTGTTTGCCTGCTTACTTGAAAAATTATAAATTATTTTTAATCATAAATTAATTATTATAATAATTATTTCTCTCTCATTCTTTGTCAAATATTAATTCTTGAATTCCTGCATTAATTGTTACATGTTATTTGAATTATGTGCCTTAATTGTTATTTGATATTTAGCATATTAAATATTAAACTGCCTATTTGCTCCCTAATTTCTATAATAATTGTTATTTGTCATTGGTTGCTTCATAAATAAATCATAATTATTGTATGCTTGTTGTCTTATGATTTTTATATGAATTGTTGCATTTATTGGGGAATTTCTTCTATAAGAATTGATTGGTAAATGAAAATATTGGAGGATCGGGTTGCACGCCGCAACAGACTTATTAAAAGTCAATATTGGAGGATCGAGTTGCACGCCGCAACAGACTTATTAAAAGTCAATATTGGAGGATCGGATTGCACGCCGCAACAGACTTATTAAAAAGTCAATATTGGAGGATCGGGTTGCACATCGCAACAGACTTATTAAAAGTCAATATTGGAGGATCGGGTTGCACGCCGCAACAGACTTATTAAAAGTCAATATTGGAGGATCGGGTTGTACGCCGCAACAAACTTATTAAAAAGTCAATATTGGAGGATCGGGTTGCACGCCGCAACAGACTTGATTGAATGTGAATATATTGTGAGAGTGGGTTGCACGCTGCAACAGAAATAATGGAAATGATAATTGGTTATGACTGCTGAGTTGCCTTCAATTATTATAAATGAATTACCTGATTTATTCCTATTATTGTTGTTGTTACTAATATTGCGTACAGGTTAATGTAAGTGAACCGCCTTAGCCTCGTCACTACTTCGTCGAGGTTAGGCTCAGCACTTACCAGTACATGGGGTCGGTTGTACTGATACTATACTCTGCACTTCTTGTGCAGATTTTGGAGTTGGTCCCAGCGGCGTACCATAGTTTTGTTCGGATTTCAGCTACTCGGAGAAAACTTGAGGTATAACTGTATGGCGTCCGCAGTTCTGAAGTCCCCGTCTATTGTACTTTAGCTATGTGTTTATTTTCAGACAGCTTTATATTATTCAGACCTTTATTTGTATTTATTTTAGAAGCTCGTGCACTTGTGACACTAATTCTGGGATGGTATTTAGACATCGTTATTATTATAGATTATTTCAAAATTGCTTCCGCATTTGCTTCCTTGTTATTAATAAACTTAAAATTGTTTTAAAAATGGATAATGTTATTCTAACGTTGGCTTGCCTAGCAAGTGAAATGTTAGGCGCCATCACGGTCCGAAGGTGGGAATTTCGGGTCGTGACAAAATTTATCCCAAGAACCTCCAAAATCAATGACACAAGCACGTAGCATATCCTCCAATATCTGAATAGTTCGCTCGGACTGTCCATCCGTCTGAGGGTAAAATGTTGTACTCAACTGAACCTATATGCCCAATTCTCGCTGCATTGCTCTCCAAAACTGTGATATAAACTGCGTGCCCCGATCTGATATGATGGACACTGGCACACCGTATAGGCGAACAATCTCGTGGATATAAATCTCAGTCAACCGTTCCAAAGAATAAGTAGTACCAACTAGAATAAAATGCGCTGACTAAGTCAATCGATCCATAATCACCCAAACAGCATCAAACTTCCTCAAAGTCCGTGGAAGTCCAACTATGAAATCCATGGTAATACGCTCCCATTTTCACTCCGGAATTTCAAGTTTCTGAAGCAATCCTCCTGGTCTCTAATGCTCGTATTTCACCTGTTGACAATTTAAACAATGAGCTACAAACTCAACTATATCTTTCTTTATTTGCCTCCACCAATAATGCTGCCTCAAATCCTGATACATCTTTGCGGCACCTGGATGAATAGAGTACCGCAAACTGTGAGCTTTCTGGAGAATCAACTCACGCAAACCATCTACATTAGGCACACATAGCCTGCCCTACATCCATAATATACCATCATCCCCAATAGTGACTCCCAATCACTCGACACTCGCACTCAATAGGTATCTGCACTTACTGGGGGGTGTGCAGACTCCGGAGGGGCTCATTCAGCCCAAACGCTATAATCCGTACGGATAACTCACATGCTATAGTATTAATATCTGGATCCGCACGGACAACTCATGTGTTGCACAGACAAATCACGTGCTATAGTATCAATATTTGGATCCGCGCGGACAACTCACATGCTATAGTATCTATATCTCAAAATCAGGCCCTCGGCCTCATTCAGTCATCAATCTATCTAGTCTCTTGGGCTCACAGTGTCATGAAACTAGCCCAAAATAATAATATGATGTATCAATAAATAACAACAGAGACTGAGATATGATATGTAATAAATTAACATGACTGAGTATGAAATTGCAATGTAAGCAAGTAACTCAACAGTAGTAATGACCTCAGTGGGTCCCAACAGGATAAGCATATAGTCTAGACATGGTTCCTAACATGAATCAGAGCTCGATAACTCTAGTATGTAGAGATTTCATGATTACAGATAAGTTCAGGTAACTACACAATACCACGAAAATAACAAAGTTACAATTCACACGCCCACACGCCCGTTACCTAGCATGTGTGTCACCTCAATAGCAAACACATAACACAAATATTCGGGGTTTCATACCCTCAGCACTAAGTTTAGAAGTGTTACTTTACCTCAAACAAGCCGAGTCCAATATCGAGCAAGCCAAACAATGCTCCAGAAATTCTTTTATGCGCGTATCAACTTTCAAACGGCTCGAATCTAGTCACAATTAATTCGGTCGAGTCAACACAAATTATAGGAATTAATTCCATATAAAAAAACTAATTTTTCAATAAAATCCAAAAATGCACTCAAAAATCGCTCGTAGGGCCCACGTCTCGGAACCCGACAAAGTTACAAAATATGAACGCCCATTCAACTACGAGTCCAACCATACCAAATATACCAAATTTCAACAACAAGTCGACCTTCAAATCCCCAAATCTCATTTTCAAATCCCTAGATACAAAATCCTCTAATTACACCTCAAAAATACGTAATCTAGTCGGAATACTCAATGATAATTCATTGTTATCGGCTAACAATGATCACAAGTGACTTACCTCAAGTTTTCCCGTGAATTCTCTCTGAAAATCGCCCCAAATCGTGTTTGGAATGTCCAAAATGACAAAAATGTCAGACCCTTCTATTTTTGTAGCCTGCCCAGCATTTCCTCTTCTGCGGAGTACTTAACCGCATCTGCGGTCTCACATATGCGAGGTCCTCCCCACTTCTGCGGCTTCTTTTACTTCAGCGGAAGGGAGGTCCACTTCTGCGGCCTCGCATTTGCGGAACCCAAGCCGCTTCTGCGATGAGGCTACTCCCCTCTCACTTCCGCTTTTGCGATCAACTCGTCGCAGGTGCGAGTTCGCTTCTGCGGTCCTGCGTGTGCACCTGCGACCCCTGCCCTTGCCAAGCCAATTCCGCTTCTGCACAACCAAGCTCGCTTCTGTGAGCTCACACCTGCGAGCCCATGTCCGCAGGTGCAATTGCATCAGTAGGCAACAACAAGTTTCAATTGTTCTAAGTCCAAATTTGATCCGTTAACCATCCGAAACTCACCCCAAGGCCCCGGGGAACTCAACCATGTACACCAACAAGTCCTAAAATGTCATACAAACTTAATCGGACCTTAAATCACATCAAACAACGCTAAAACCATGAATCATATCCTAATTCAAGCTTAATGAAACTAAGAATTTTCAACTTCTGCATTCGATGCCGGAACCTATCAAATCAAGTCCGATTGACCTCAAATTTTGCACACAAGTCATAAATGACATAAAGGATGTATTCCAATTTCTATAATCGAATTCCGACCCCAATATTAAAATGTCAACTCCTCGGTCAAACTTCCAAACTTAAATTTCTATTTTAGCCAATTTAAGCCTAATTTAAACTACGGACTTCCAAATAATTTTTCGCACACGCTCCTAAGTCCAAAAGCACCATACGGAGCTATTGAAATCATCAAAACTCTATTCCGGGGTTGTTTACACATAGTCGACATCCGGTTAACTATTTCAACTTAAACTTTAAATCTTAGAACTAAGTGTTCCAATTTATTCTGAATCCTCTCTGACGAGTCACATAATTATAATTGAACATAGGATAAGCAGTAAATGGGGGAATGGGGCTGTAATAACTAAATGACCGGCTGGGTCGTTACTCACCTACTGGCCTTCGGCCACGACTTAATGAAATATTAAGATCGACCAAGCTCGAACAAATGCCTAACCGCCCTCGACCGCGACTTAACGAAAGGTTAATTCCGACCGAGCTCGAACGAACACCTACCAGCCCTCGGCCATGATTTAACAAAAGGTTAAAATGAACTAAGTTTGAACAACACCTATCGACCCTCGGGCACATCTCAACTAAGAGATACTTAACCTATATAAACAAAGGGCTGATATAGCCACGACTATTCAGTTTCAAAGGCTACGGTCGGCTAGAAGGCGACAACAATAAAAAGGACAAAAAGCGAAACATGCAAACATAGAATAAAAAATATACAAGTATAGAAATAAATCGCAAAAACGAAAATGGTACAAGGAACAACTTTGATATTCATACTTAGGTAAAGAGTTTTCTGTAAAGGCGTTCGAAGATGCTTACAAAAAGTACACAAAAATTTAAAAGAAAAACTACTGGCCATTGCCATCACGACTTTCAATGCCCTTGCCAGCTCGATCTTCAACGACGTCACCACCCCGACCATCGACCACCCCATCACCATCTCGGCCCCCATCATCTTCTCCATTCTCGCCCTGAGGGTTAGCAGAATCATACCAGGCATCGCTCTCGAGCCGATCTACACAAGCTAAGGCGTAGCAAGATCATAATCACAAGTGAGTCGAGCCTCGCGAGCCTTAACTCGAGCATCCTCGAGAGCCGTTCCCGAAATAGTACCCGCCGCATGTAAGTCGCGGAGCACATCTAACCAGTCTTCAGCATGAATCCAATCCTCGTAAAGATCCTAAGGAAATATTAGGATACTCGGCCTCAAGAGCAGCAACTCAATCGTGCAACTCAGAGTTCTCCTTGTCCAACACCCCGATCCTTTCTTCAAGATGCTCATCCTTAGCCCTCGGCATCGACTTATCATTTTCCCGCTCAGCACGAAGAGTCTTGCTTGCCAGATCAAGGATATCCATATTTCTCCGAGCATCTAACCGAGAAGACTCCGCCTTCTCGAGCTCCTCACACTTCTAGGCAATCTTGCCCCTAAGAGCCTCTATCTGGACCTGGCACTCATCTAACCAGCCTTGCAGTTGGACTACTTGAGCTTGAAGATCGCTACATTAGGCCTTTACTCCATTACTGAGCTCAAACTCCTCTTCTTTGCTCCACAACATTCCTTCAAGGAAGCTGCACTTCTCCACAACCGCCATCAACTCCTCATCCCTCTTCTTCAAGTCTTATCTCAAGGCCCAATTGCCGCCCTTATGAAGCCGACTTCGGAGATCCTGATATTTCCCGTGGTACTCGATATACTTCCCTTTCAGCTTCACAAAAATCTCTTTGCGCTTTTTCTCCCTTCGAGCACTCTCGATTTCCAGAATAACTGTCTATAAATCAAAGAAAAGGGGTTAGAACTTAAAAATAAGCTAAGGCATTAGGAAAAGGGTAGATAGCAGTCATACTTACCCTAAGAGTGAGGCCGGCGATACTCTTTGACAAAGTACTATCAGTTATCATCTTGAGGGTCTCACCCTCGACGTCTGAACAAAGAATACTGAGGACATGGACTACCTCCTCGGTGTTAAATAGAAAATCACGATATATTGGGATCGTGATAGTCCTCGAACCTCCCTCCAGTCTCACCTTGAGCTGGGTGAGCCCCTCGTTGATCGTCCTCAGATAGTCTAAATTAATATTAGAGCCTAACTCAGCACCATGTTCTGCAATAGTTTTCCCTCTGTCACTAGCAGGCGAGGAAACATCCATTGTCGCCCGAGAGGATGAATCCTCCTCTTGTCTCGAACGTGCGGGGCTGCAATCAAGTGACCCCTCCTCGACCATTTCCCCCTCGTAACGCAAGGGCACACACTCATTGACTTCTACCGGTTGTGTGCCTCAAGGCTCAGCCCAATATCATCTCCAACATAAATTGTCGTCTTCTCGCAAAATGTGAAACCTTCTTACACGGCGTCGACAGCTAACGGAACTCTTCCACTCACATCCACAAATCTCCTTTTTCAAGGTTTGAGGTCCACATTACTGGGTGGGTGTTCGTCGTCCTCGTGAACGAGCAAAAATAAGGGAGGAATAGAGGTTGCAATAGCCAGAATAGGGATAGAGGCCGAGGTGGCAACAATTGGAATTGGGATGGAGACAGAAGCTGCAACAACTGGGACATGGGCGGAGATTGAAGGCGTAGTGGCCCTCCTCCTTCGGAACGAGGGCACGGGGACCCTAGCCCTCCTCGTCGTCCCTCTAACAGAGCCTAGAGAAAAATAAGAAGGAAGGGATCAGTATAAATGACGAACATACACCACATAAAAACAACGTCAACAATAAGGAAGAGATTACCTATCGAGGGGAGAGTCGGTCTGAATTTTTGAAAAAAGCTCGACCAGTCGCGTATCCCCGCCAAATAGAGAAGGATTTGCATGGCCCAGTCGGCAAGATGTGCCACAAACTGGAGAGGTCGATTAGTAGCTGCAGAAAAAGAAGAGTTAATTGGCCGGCCCACAACAAGAAGAATTTTAAAGAAAAGAAGAAACACAAACAACACGAGCACTTATGGGTAGGGTTCCAGGCCTTAGGGAAGCCGGCGACATCAGACACTACAACCTCAGACCTGACAAAGAAATAATCAATCCAGAAATGCCAACTACCCTTATCATCCATCCTCACCACCAAGCACTTTCCCCCATGGTGGCGAAGGTTCAGTAACGTTCCTCAATAGAAATGGGGGTGAAAAAGGTGCACCAAGTGGCGCACTGTGATCTCGACTTCGGCCAATTCAGCAAAATTTGTCAACATCCTGACAACCTTGAATATGTAGGGGTGAGTTGCGCGGGGTACACGTTATAGTGGTGGCAAAATTCTTCTATCAATGGTGGGAAGTGGAATGAATAGTCGATGGTGAATGGATAGGTGTAGAGGGCACAAAATCTGGGATGATCGACTCGTACTTCATCGTCACCCGCAAGAACTAGCTTGACGTGATCGGGAAGGCCGAAATTAGCCTTAAACTCGGCTAAACGTTCAACCATCATTGTGGATTGAAACCTCTCGGTCACCACTTCCGGTGACTACTGGAAATCGGGTTTGGCATCAGGGTATTGAGGCACAATCTCCTCCACAGAGGGGAGAGTTTCCTCCTTAACGGCGACTACAATGTCTTTCCCCTGATCGGGGAACACGGCGTCCAAAGGAAAAAGTGATCTTCCACATGGGCATCAGATGAAAGGTTTGACATTGTTGTGAAGGTTAGTAAGAAGGTAGAGAAAGAATTCAGAAATATGATGAAATCTTACGAAGAATGAGAGGAAATTCCGAAGGAGAAGTGAAGAGAGTGTAAAAAACTTGAATCTCAACAAGTCCTCCTCTATTTATAAGGTTTGAGGCACTAGAATTGAAATATTTTTCCATAATTGGCACAAAGATCGAAATGACAGAGCCAATCAAAGGTCATGCGAGAATCGACGCAAGGCGTCGGGAATCAGCGTCATTATGACGCATGACGTTATGACGTCACTTCATCTCTTAGACCAAATGGTTCCAGCAGGTCACTTGGGAAAACCAAGGGTCTAAAATATGCGGCCCACAGACAGCCATGTCACCTGATCACTACAATGACTACGACCCATGTTATTTGTTCAACAAGCTTGACCATGAATGATATTATCCGCTCTTTGAACTCGCCCGCGAGAACGACCTCAACAAGCGGATGGACTATCTGTATGTGCCAAAATTATCTTAGTTAGGTTTAGACCATATCAGCATTATGAAGGCCTTTGAGGGATGCCATGTGTCATCAGTATGACTTCAACAAAAGGCATATTCAAGGTCGAAGTGCTCTAATAAGAGATGAAGGGCTAGGTCAAGGAGTCAATAGGGATCAAGGTCGAGGACGAAAACTCTTCTTAAACAGAGTAATAATAGCTAGTTTTAGGATAAGACTTTAAAGAGAATATTCCAGTGAATATTCTTCAAATCTGTACTATTAGCGTTTTGTGGCACATGTCCTCTTATAAATAGAAAGAGACATGGTTAAAGGGGATATTGAACACTCATTTGTAAGACAACATATTGACATTCTCTAAAGATTCTTGCTTTATTATACACATACAAAATATACCTTTTCTTGAGATCTTTGTCTAACTTTTCTCCCTCGATCTAAGGAGAATCCGAATATTCAAAGGCTCGTCAATCATTCATCATTGTCAGAAAGAATACCAAAGAATCTCACCATTTTCGGGTGACTCACATAATTTTATTTACTTAAATGTCATTCATTGCTATTTATTGTTATTTAATACTACCTCATTCATTTTTGAATTATTGAATATAACAGTGTTGTCACCGATATTGGCTTGTTGGCGACGTTTGAGAGTTCTAAATGAATTGGAGCGTCGTACTATTATTTCGAAGCTTGGACTTAAGGTAAGTTGATTAAAACTTACTCTTATTGAGGGATTTTTTCTAAAATCATATGAGTTATTACATGAGTTTTTTTATAAATGTGCATCCGCATTTGTGTGGACAAATGGGAAAGGATGTCACCATGAATTTTGAGTTGTGTTGCATAAAGAAGGTTTTGTTATTTTATAATTGAAAAATCTTATTTTTAAAGACTTGATGACAAATGATGCTTGAGAAAAATATTATAATTTTTATTTAAACTTAAGCATTGTAAAGAATATAAAATATTTTAGTGCTAAAGATGTATTTTATGAAAAGTATGTCTTTTGAAACCTGATTAATGGATAGCACTCATTGTATCTTTGAATGATGGATGTTAAATTGCTAAAGGCTTTAACATGAAGAAGATCATGTGGTTGATTGTTTTTATTCAAATGGTTTAGTTTGGCCATGAGCTATGATTTGACAAAAATAAATCCTTTAAGGCTACTATTCTATGAATCTATTTTTGAGATATCAAATATTTTGGGAGTTACTAGTAGAGATCACCGAGATTGGTTCAAATGTTGAGTTCGTTAATATGAAACACTATGTGTTGGTGTAGGGACACATTCTAAGGCTAAGCCAAAATTTGTGGGATTAAGTCCTCCATTGAGAGGGAAAATGATCATTACTTAAAGTAATGGGGTTAAGTTGACTCATACGGCACTACAGGAAGTCGCCCAGACAAGTAGGGTCAAATACTTGTTGCTAGGTTCATCACCTAGTGGTTTTTTATTATGTTGGTGTCGGTATAGTACTCCCGATGAATAGGTAAAGGATAATTTTATTATGCTTAGGCCTAAGGAGCCGAAAGTGATTTCAATGACTTAATAAAGTTGAAATGATTTTGCATGATTTTTATTAAAATCATGGGTTGGTATAAATATTTTAAAAGTTTGTAACATGATTTACATTTTTTAGTTTTTTTCATTTAAAATGATAAAGAACATGAATTGATATAATTGTTATCATTTTATATCAAATGTTGATTTGCATTATTTTTGTAAAGCCTTGTTCCAGGAACTTGAGTTAGAGAGAGTTTATGACACTTATTGAGTACTGTCGTGGTGTACTCAACCTCAAGGGCCCCTCTCCAGGGTCCCACTTACTTTACATGTTTCAGGAGGAAGTGTGGTACGTGATGAGCGGATGAGGCTAGGATGACTATATTTTCGAGGTGTATGGTGACTATATTTCCGCTTACTTGTCCCGAGTATTTATTTTATTCTCATGTCTTAGAGATTCTATAGACTATTAGTATTATTTTGGGGTTGTAATTGATGGTTATTCATATAGCATGAAATAAAAGAGACATATTTACCCTTATGTATTTTCAATTATTGAAAATGACGTATTTAAAGATTGTATTTCATTTATGCTTTTAATCATTTAAAATGATTATATTTTCAAAAAGTCTTCTGCATACATCTGTTGGGCATATAGATGAATATTCTAATATGAGTTGGTTCATCTGGGTTGGTTAGTGTGCCTGGTATCGACCACGTGATTTTGGGCCGTGATATTTTACTTCCCTTAAGCAGTTATAGTTCAAGTCTGAGACCACTACGACTCCAGAGTAAAGATTAATGTTTTACTAAGTGGAGGTTCAATGCAGAGCACACCTTCATTATGCATAATAGTCTCCCTTCAACTGAATTTTTTTTTATTTTAATATTAAAACGGGTGAGGGAATTAATATTAATGTTATGTCCATTTGAATATTAATTATAATATTAAAGTGCATTATTTCTTGTGAGGTTGTGGGCTATAAATTGGCAAGAAAGTGATCATTATCTTTTGTAATGTCATGATCTATCAAATTACCCACTACAAGTTAAATTTTATAACAACCAACCATGTTCGACAGTTTTGTTGTCCCACAACTTTATTATTTATTATATAGAAGAAATTTTATACCTATAAATAGTGGTATTTTTTTCTTGTGTTGTTGGATGAGAAAGTGTTGTAGTGTGGATGAAAAAAGTATAGTTGGTATAGTAAAAAAAGAGAATACTTTGTTGAAGTAAGGTGTTCATTTTGGTGGAGTTTTGGACCCAACAACTTGTCCAGAGTTTGTTCGAGTCATATGACGTTGTCCGACTGTTATATCTTGAAGGATACACGTCAAGAGTGTTACTGTTGGACCGGTGTATGATTCTACCGCAGTGGACTTGAATTTCCTTAAACAGAATGAGATATCTGTATCTTAGGCTAAACAATATTTATTTATTTTTCTTTATCTTATTTTTCAACAGTAATTAATTATATTTTCACCAACATATTATTTCAAAATAGTCACTCAGTTAAAATCATGATAGTCTCTGTCTGAAATTAGTGATAAAGAGAAGTGACAACCTTATTTTCGATATATGCAGACTGTATGAGCATCACTCGGTAAACAAGAGAAACATTGAGGGGTCGTTTGGTTACCGGTTCGAGTTATGCATGTATTAGTTATACATGTATTAGTTATGTAGGTATTAGTTATGCAGGAATAAATAATATAGGGATTAGTTATGCATGTATTAGTTATACATGGATTAGTTACGCATGAATTATTTTTCTGAATATTTGGTTTGTTGTATTAGCAATTAATATACAAGTAAAATACTTATATACTAATTTTGTCTCTAATAGATTAAGAAGAGGAAGAGCCTAGCAGTGAGGCATCTCCATACTTGCTTTTCAAAGCGTTTGATACAGATCAATCTATCGAAGGAAGCATTTTATGTGTAAAGTGATAGGGGTAAATTTATCATTTCAATATTTTATCAATGTATTACTAATACATGCATTAGTTATTCCATCTTCTACCCCGCATAAAATAATATACAGATTGACTCAAAACTTATACATGTATTATTTATGTAGAACTGTAAAATGACAACCAAACATGGTATTAGTTATGCTGAATTTTGTACAAAATAACTAATGGTTACCAAATATTGTACAAGTTATGTTGCCCCCAATACAAGGATAACTTTTCTCCTAACCAGCTACCAAACGACCTCTGAATGGATTAGTGTCGTGGGGATTTGAGGTAAAAACAATACTCACAAGTCACCATTATTATTTGCTTCTAAAATTGGTCACGAAATGGAAAAAAGAAGGAAGAAGCAACTCAAAGCAGAGACAGATTCAGAATTTTAAGCATATGGATTTCTACAACGATTTCAAGTTAATATACGTAATAACTGAATAACGAACTGAGTTTCAAACTAAATATTCTCGTATTTTTAATAAATTCTTTAATACAAATACAAAATCTATGAAAAAATTATTAAATTCACGTGAATTCGTAACCTTTGCGTTAGATCCGCCCGACTCGAGGTAGGTAGATTATGAGTATGAGTACATGTACAAAGAGTCATGGACAGGGGCGGCCCAACTATAAAGCAAGTGAAATATTTGCTTTAGGCCCAAAAAATTTAAGGGCCCAAAAATTACTAGTATTCTCTATATATGGTAGTATATTATTTATATAATTATCTTTTATTATTGATAATTTTATTTTTTTATTGTCATATTAATTTTTAATAACTCGATTTCTTCCTCTAATTAATATAACTAAAATAGTTTTCTGTCAATCTTATTTTACTTTTTTACTTAATTATATTTCTCTATTCATTAGTTGGTCACGTAACTATATCTAATAATCTAACTTATTATTATTATTTTTTTACATAAATTATACTCTCTCTGTCCCAATTTATATGAAAGTGTTTGACTGGATATGGATTTTATAAAATAAAGGAAGGCTTTTGAAACTTGTAATCTTAAATAAATTATAGAAGTTTTTGGGCTAGAAATTATCTCATTAATGGTAAAAAAAAAATCTAAAGTTGAATTATTACCAAATATAGAAAGGGACTAAAAAAAAAAGGAGTCACTTATGTTTTCTGGGTTCTCCCATTTCAGTTGTGATGCAATCAACGTTAAATTCATTTAATTTTCTGTATTTTATAAAACTAAGTTCTCATTTTTTTTAATTCCACATCCTCACTTGTCTAATTTTTTTAAAAACGATGTTCATTAAATTTTATATATATATATATATATATATATATATATATATATATATATATATATATATATATATATATAAGGACTCTTATTAAAATTTAGCTTTAGGCCGTCCCTCATGGACGGTGATGCCGTTATTGAAAAGAGGAGTCTGGTCCAAGCCAACATCTGTATTTGTACATTTTCCAAACTAGTACTGCGTTTATAATGTCTTTGGTGTCCCCACGTTTTTATATGTTTATAATGCCGTGCCAAAATTGTTGGAGGTGGAAAGGGAAATATCCACGTCCCACTCCCGAAACTTTCTTGATCTTGACCTTTCAATTTTTTCCTTGAAAAAAGGTACTTTTTTGGAGATCAATGCAATTGTATAAACTCAAAAGTAAAAAGATAAAAAATATATTGTATATAACATAATAATAGTCCAAGTCATCAAATCCGTAATAACAATATCCAGTATAATTCATAATTAAATACTCAAACTGAAATTTAGAAGTAAAATTGATCAGGGAGTACAGAGCAAACAATCCAAAAACATAAAGCGTGTATGTGCATTTGTTAAACGTATAGAGCAAACAATCAAAAAGGTAAAATATTTAAAGATAAAATACCTTATGATAGAGACATTAGACAAATAAACTTTAAATTATTGGTAAAGGCGAATCCATGATTTTAACTTTATGGATTATGAATTTTAGAGTACCAACCTTAAGTGTTAATAATTGAGTTCTAAATTTTTAATATTTGTACACATTTAATAAATTTTTTTAATATAAATATATTATTTGAGTAAAAGTCACTGGGTTCGACCGAACCGTATCCGGGCGGGCGAAGTGCAGCAATAGCCACTTTTAAGCCAACTATTTAAAATATATTCACAATTTATAATATATTTAAAGATTAGCCAATTCATCCAAACTTTAGGACTACGTATCCTGAATTTGGAAATTCAGGACTAGTGTCCTGAATTTTTGAGTTGCTAATTTGAAATTCAAGACACTTTGTCCTGAATTTCTGAACTGCTAATTTAAAATTCAGGACATAAAATTCGAACTTCTGGACACAATTTTCGAACTTTAGGACACGTTGTCCTGATATTTGAATTTTGAGGTTTAAACTCTAGAACGTCTTGTCTTGAAGTTTGAAGAAAATTGACTAATCTTTAAATACATTGTAAACTATGAATATATTTTAAATAATATGCTTAAAAGTGATTACCTGGTGTCAATTTCACTATCCGGGCTTCTAGCTCGCCCCTGCCTATAGGACATGTAATCTCGGTGGTTTAGCAACTTTATGGTAAGATGAGACTTTGCACAAATAACCGATCATATTCATTGCTTACTTTTTTTGCCATATACATAGATTATACATTGATATATATAACTATATACATATAATACATAAATTATGCATATTTATATCTCCATCAACTATTTTTAGTTTAAACGATTGGGGTGAACGGCTATTTGGGTTAATTCACGAAGCTAGTCCTAATTATATCTTAATATTGAAAAAACAACTTGTAGGGACTAAAATACTTGAAAAGGAGAGTTGGGAAGGGATATGCTGGTCATAAACTAAATTCCAATAGGCAATGAATATGAACACAAATCTTAGGCAGGAAAGGAAGAAACATTGAATCTTGAACATCAACTGTGTAGACGGCCAAACAATTCAGCGTTGAATAAGGGTCACTTTCACCTGTAATCCAAGTAGCGGTCTTTGATTTTTTCTTCTCTCAATTATAAATTCCTAATTAAAAAAAAAAAAACCCAGATAGAACAAACAGAAAAAGAATTCAGAAAAAGAGATATTTTATTATTTAATTTTCAAGAAAGAGCAAAAGGAATAGGAAAATCCAAAAAAGACACCTTTTTGTCCGTTTCTTTACCTGAACCATAAAGCATATTCTTTCCTTTACTAGTCCCGTTCCATTTTTTCATATCAAAAACCCTAATGTACTTTTGCATGCATTTTCATCTTTGTGGAGAAAGCAATCCCAGAATCTAATTCTCTTGATCTGCCCCATTTTCCAGCTTTCTGTTTGCTCCTTTCAGGTTGGTTCTATTGTGTGTGTTTTTGTTCATTGATCATGTTTGATTTGTGTCTTTGATTACAAGAGCTGGATATTAGTAACCAATGTTATGATTTAACCTGTGTGAAAAGTGATTTTGCTGTAATGTATTGATGCTATTTTAGTTTTTTTCATTTTTTGATAATTTGTTAGAATATTTGGTGGTTAAAGTTGCAATCTTTATGTTATTTTCATTTGTAATGGATCTTTCTTTCATGATGGTAGTGTCCGCCTCGACTATTACTTGGGTACCTATTGCCTCCCACCAGCTTATAATGCCTCTTTTTTATTTTTTATAATGCCTCTTAATTTCCTTGTTTATTGTATATAGCTCCTCCAAGAATTTACCTTTTTCACGAAAAAACCTTATATATGTATGTTGTAATTGCTATAAGGTTCTGTGTTAACGTTTGTTTAAACTCTGGATCTTTTCACCTAGTACATGTTTGATGATATTTCACCTTTTTTACTTGAATTATAACTTGGGCGGATTCTTCCGGTGTGGTGGTGTCTTAGTTAATTTTCTTTCATGTGAATGCGTTGCTGGAAACAGAATTTACTTTAACTACTTTGTATTACTTGCCTGAGTTTTGTTTATATGGTTTATGAGGCTACATGTTTCTATAATATGGTGTGGATGCCAGCTAATACTGTTTGTCCTAGTTTGCCTGGTGCATTTTGCTATTTGTGTTGTTCTTATAATTCATTCTGTGTGGACCAATGTTTTCTAACTTGAATCAATACTTGAGCAGGTGATTTCTGCCTGTATCTGTCTACATTCAGTAGTGATTGGGGGCTACGAGGCCCTTGAAGGAGCTGATCAGAATCAGTAAAAATGCGGAACAACTTGTCATTTTCCATGGATGGTAATGGGGGTTCATCGGAAATGTTCCCTATAGATCCTCTCATGCCATATGGATTTGGGACGGATTTTCTCTCCCATATTTCATTGATTGTTGGCGGTTCTAGAAATTTATATGCACCTGGGAGTCAGGCACTTCAAGAAGCTTTCAAGTGCTTTTCAAAATATGCTGGTGCGCTGCTAGTCTGGTTTGCCAGTGGATCAAACTCCCAAGTTAATAACCCAATATCAGGCAGTCATCACGGTTCAAGAACGACCAGGTCTAGAATGTCAATTCAACCACATAGACATAAATTCATGGAACTCTTCTGGCAATCAAGATGCCAAGGGAAAATTACCATCCCTGTGATATTTAGTAAGATTTCAAAGTTCACATTGAAGCAACTGTGCAAAGAAGCCAAACATCTTCAGTCGATTCCTGCACTCTCACTAGCTGCTGCTTTAGTAACTCCATTTGACAATTTGTAAGCTTTTCTCAAAATAAATTTCATTGTGATGCTATTTAACTTGATTCTCTCACGGGAAGGCTCTGTTAAAAAGCCACATATATTACCTTCACAGAAAGAAAAAAAAAAGAATCCTTTTTATGTTTTGACTACTACCCTTTGCAATGAAGTTCTTATAATTGCTTTTGATCGAATGAATGTTAATCAGCTCTGGGGATGTTCTAGCTGTCCCACTGGATGGTGGTGCTATGGAAACACAGAGCAGTGAGGATCAACGGCCCTGTGAGGTTGAACACCGGGGATGTGATAATTCATTTTTCCAGAATTTAGATTGGTCTAGACATGCAGTTGAGCCCATAACGGGTATAGAATTTCCTACTATCTTGGACAACCTAATAGCTGGGGAGAAAAATTCCAATTTCACATCAGAGGTAAACAAATATGAAGTATTGCTGTTCAACTGATTTGTTTTTTCTTGTGATACTATGCGGTTCTTCGATTTAGCTCTTCATACTTGTTTGGGTCATTATCCTGCAATTATTTCGATTGTTCACCTGAAAATGCACCACTTTGACCATGACCCTCTATATTGCTATCCCAGCTTAAATGGGCTTTCCAATTAGACAGTTTGGTTTTTGACTTGCTATTTGGTTTAGTTAACTGAATTGTGTGGTTCCTGAATCTTGTTAATTAATGGCCAATTTAATGATACTTAAATCTAGTTTGTCACCAGACTGATGAAAACGTATTCATTTTGTTATGACTATTTGATTTTAGGCTTCAATCTTCTCTAGCCATCTAAGTAAGAGAAGACGTACAGAAAAGAGTAGACACTCACAGAAGAATAGGGAAAGGGCAATATATTTCAACTTTGCAATGTGGAAACATACAATACCACACATTAGTGAATCTAACAGTGAGAACATTACTTCATTCAACAGTTTGGTTAGACCTGTAACCTTGGAAAAGCAGTGAACTATTCTTTTCTCAGAAAAGAAAGAAAAAAAGGCAGTTAACAATTCTTTGATTACTTGCGTATGCTTAATGTTAGTTAGTTTGGTGGGGGATATATTAGAAAGAGCCACAACTATCCCAAAACCTAAACTTGGAAAAGAATAAGAAAAACGCCGTGTAAGAAGAAAAATATGACAAAAGCAATTAAAGTGAATTTGGTACTTTTGGTGTTTTCTTCAGCTATGCCTGGATGGTGAACAGTTACTGCTTCGCTTTTCTCCTTCAGCATCATAATTTTAAGGGAAAAAGTTAGTTTTCACCATCATCTTAGTTCCACTTCCTTGTTTCTGGATGACAATGTCCTTTTGCTCTATTCACTATTTACATAGAGAAGATATTAGTGAGAAGTTAAAGCTATAAAAGTAGACATTGTATAGGATCTTGCATGACATTTCCAATACTTAATGCTATGATATTATTTGATTGTAAGATCCTAGCAGTGTTCTGAGAAATTGTAATCTTGAATCCTCTCACCAGTTTTTCCGTTTCTCATACGACCTGACAAATCTTAATCTGAGCATAATTTTTTTAGACAGTTTTGATACTGCAGTTATGGATTTATCTCCTAGTATTTGCAGGTTTCCTGTAGTCAACAAAAGTTTGAATTGATTTCTGCTTGAATTTCAGGTCCTTGTTGGGACTGGATCCAGAATAATGAAAATTATCAGAATTAAATCTCTGAAGGTTTATGCATTTGGCTTCTGTAAGTTCCGGCTCTTCTCTAGACTGCCCTAAGCTCTTACCAAGTTCGAAAGCTCTGTCTACAGAGCTTAACTATCATTTGTTATGTATAGATGTCCATCCTTTTGATGTCTGCCGGAAGTTGGGCTGGAAATATGCCTCAGTTCCTTTTTGTGAACTGAACAAACAGCAAGACTTTTATAGGGATCTTCTCAGGTATTCTTTTATTGTACGCATCCCAATGCTTTTTGAGTTAAATAATAGATCTTCTGGACATCTTTTCCTTAACTTTTGCCATGGTCCTGACATTGTCATTCTGGAATCTCGCATTTAATGATGAGGTGTTATTTTGTCTCCGAATATAATTCTAAAATTGGTTAGGGCTTAAGTTTTAACTTTCTTTCTGATAAGTAATTTGTGTAATCTACATTGCTTTTTGGTTCTTGGATTTTCAGATCTAACTGTAGTAATTGATTGTCCTAATCTCTATGTGATATATTTTCTTCTGCTGACCTGGTAAGATTCAGTTATAACGTGTATTGTACAATAGGACCTCAATTCTGCGCATTAAACTGCTTTCTCTTTGTTTCTTTTGCTGCTTTGATAGTCCATGTTCTCACTCCTTTTCCTAAACCTATTTTCATCCTACACCTTCTATGTAGCATTTCCTCTCTTCTTGTTTTCCTGTTCCTCCTTTTCCTCTAAGCTTCTCCTGTCTCTTTTCTCCCTCTGCTTTCACCAGAAACCTTTTACTATCACCAGTATAGACTGTAAAACTGGTGGCTTCATGTGTAATGAGCATATCTCCTCTGCCCATCAATGATTTAGATTGTAAGTTATGTTCTTTTGTTGCTACTCCTGCCAATTATAAAACAGTATCCTTAACAGGTGATCTAACACTATCCTGAATATTTATTTGCTGTTGGAATTTTACTAAAGAAACCTTTCTGCTGTAAATGTACTTAAATATTACTTCCAAATGTATGACTGCAAGTGGTTTTCTGTGATAAAACTACAAAATGTTAGTTATCTTTATGGTGACTACCCAATCTTGGATCTTTTAAGTAGCCTAAAAATATACTTGCAATATGACATTCTGTTTATGAAGTGATTAGAGTTTGTGCTTGTTGCTATTGTTTTTTCATGCCAGTGTTCTTTGATGTTCTGCAGGGAAGATATTAGCATGACTGTTAGGCTTGTCGTTAGCTGCAATGGAATCAAAATCAACACAGTCCGAGAGTATGTTGAAATTCCTCTTCAGATATTGAAAAGCTTTACCCCCCATTGTTTCACGCTGAACATTCCTTTTCCAAATTTGAGCTGTCTCACATAAAATCTTGTTATTCAAAATCAAATAGTTCACTATTTCTTGAATTCTTTTCAATATTATTTGACTAATTAGTTAAATATGACTTACTTCCCACTTCTTGATGTTGAAAAATTGATAACTTTTAGGTTGTCACTTGCTCTGTTTTAAAAGGCGTTTCTGGGGCGAGCCCCGGGGCGAGGCGTACCAAAAACGCCCCGGGGCGAGGCGTACCAAAAACGACTCGGGGCGATGGTGTGAGGCGTACGCCCGGGCGTTCGGGGCACTTTTTTTTAGTAAGGATTAAGCCCCAGAGACTTTTTCAAATTAAAACAAAATTTGTTGAATTAGTCCTTCATATAATATCCAAATTCTCAAAACTCAGTTTGGTAATTACTCAAAAGGTTGAAAAAGGAACTCAAAAGTATTAAATTTAAAAGTAAAGACCCTTTTTATTGATTTAAGCCCTAATTTATGGTTTTCTTCAAATTTTTATCTTATCCGCTAGTTTGCTAATATCTCCCAAAAGCAACGAATATTTAATTTTTTTTACAAATATAAAGAGAACTACATTTTTCTTCATAGCAGCAAATTCAAAGTTCAAATTGCATGTTAATCATCTTTTTTGTTCCTCCATATAGAAAACTTTATTCTTTTAGACTCAAATTACTTGTGCTTGCAAGTAACGTATAATAGATTATTTTGATTAGTAATTAAATTGTTTTGATTAGTTTTTTGTGGGGATGGAACACACATATATATAGTTTTCTTCAATTTTTATGCAATTTTACCTGTTTATAAATATTAACTGTCATTATATTATTTTATAAAATATTAAAAATTAAATACCTATGGGGTTTATGCCCCGCGCCTCGGGGCTTACGCCCCGCTGAGGCATATGTAAAACGCCTCGCCTTACGCCCACGCCTTTTAAAACACTGGTCACTTGTGACCTCATCTTGTTGAATCGGTTTCTAGAAGCTTTCTTTTCTCATCGTAATAATCATCTCGATGCAATTAATGATATTGAATTTCACATTGAGAAGCATCCTGAAACTTGCAATTTACTATAATGTTGAAGATAGTGTGACGTTTGTTTTGTCAATTGAAGGCATGACCGTTGCATCTATGTTCGGAAATGTATTTCACATTCATATTTGGATGTGTAGTAAAAATATTCTGTATTTATTGAGACAGAAGCATCCAGGGGCGGATCTAGCCTTCTGACACTGGGTTCAATTGAACCCATAACTTTTGATGTGTAAAAATACACTAAAATTGCAACAAACAGTATATATGAACCCATAATTTTTAAAAGTACAATGAGTTAAATGATAAGAACCTTAAAGGCTGAACCCATAGATTTTAAATCCTGGATCCGTCCCTAGAAGCATCCCAGCTTAATTACAAGCGTCTCATGACTGATATTTCCGAACGCATGGAAGTCTTCATCTTTGCCATTATTATACTCGTTCTCAACTCTGTTTTCAATTGCCACTTTCTGCAGTGTCTTTGAGAAATCTCTTCGAGCTCGGTTGGTGAAGGTTAGTCCAAGAAGCGTCTTCTGCACGAAGTTCTTTGTCCTAAATATTTACCTCCTGCTAGAGAAGAAAAAACGCCTCAATACTGACATTCTTTGTTTCACTGTACAGACAAATCCTGATACCGATTATCGCTGTCTAGAAACATTTCGTTCCATGTTCTCGCAAGATATTCATATACAAGCAGTAAGAACCTTCCCACCTTCCATTTATTCCAGGGTTGCCTTTTCATCTATTATACATGACTTGAAAATTTCAGGGTACAACAATCAATTTTCGACGAACAGCTGATGGACACCTAATTACTGAGAGTAAGTGCACTGATATCTAAGAAGATAAACTCTGTTACTTGCTTATTCTTTTCGATAAGGGAATTAGGCAAAAAGTATTGTGTTTCTCACTACAAGACTACTGTTCTTTGCAGTTGGAGGAAACAATATCGGAGCAGTTCAGAGTAGAGAGTTGTGTAGTAAGTGAACTGTCATCTTAATTTATTTCTTGGCTGTTGTGGATATACTGCACAAAGTGGCAAGATAGTGAATCTTGGAACGATAGAATGAAGAAAATGGGCAGGGAAAAAGCAATGAGATTTACGCTTGTTATTCTTGCTTTTTCAGGGGCATTTTTTGATATGTACATTGGCGATGTTCCTATATGTGAGGAAACAAAAGAAGAGATTGGAAAAAATGTCGCAAGTATCCTAAGGGGGTGTTAAAAAGGCACGGTCTTATCTGTCTTCTTGGCTTAGAGTTCTCGAGATATTCGACTTTATGATGCAGTTATTAGGGAAGCATAGCATTCCAATTATTTGGACATAAATGTCAAAATGAACGAAAATTTATCGAGGAAATGGAGAATAAATGATTGTTAGGTTTATATATGCAGAACCCTTTTATTTTAGGCAGGGTTCTTATATTTAAAATTCGTTGAGAATTAGTTAGAACACAAGATTATTTGTAACCTTATTGGAGTGCAGCCATAATAGAGCTGTCTCTGCCAACTGTTGTAAATTTATCTTTTAGGGTATATGTCTTTTAAGCTTCTCTCCTATTCTGTATAGTATTGGTTTCCTTGGTTAATGCATCTGTGGGTGCTAATGCAAGAATCTGCTATTTAAAGTTGCCAACCTTATTAATATAGTAATGTAAAAGAAAGTGTTTTCACTATGTTGTAAATCTTGAAATCGTTACATGCTCAGGACACAAGAATCAAGATTGCAGAGCTAATTGTTGTTTAGATATATTTAGAGTGAAAATGGGAACAATAAAATTACAGATAGTTTTGGTTCTGTAATAACCTTTCTATCTACTCCAGCCATCAATTTTCCCCAAGCCATAGTGGTGTGGGGTTGTCCCGATACATCGAGTTTTGAAAAATAATGCAACTAAACATCAATCAAAAGAAATGTTTGTTTGAACTGTTTTCTGTAACTCAAAAAAAAAAAAAAGGCACACTTGTTCTGATAATTTCCAAATATTTGGGGAGTGCTAAATTTTCATCCACAAATGCAGGTAATTTTGAAGGACAAAATGATATATAGAACTTCAAACAACAGGCTGATGGTTTTGTTTTCTTAGTACTGCCTAATATCCAGAGGCGGACCCATGCGTATGGGTGAGGGGTCACCGGACCCCGTAAACTTTGGCCGTATATACCTTGAAAATGATTAATTTAAAGCAGTTGGTACCCTAAACACTAAAAGCATTTAGGGGCACTGGTTGAACAGAATAATGTGCCCCGTCCCATAAAAATTCTGGGTCCGCTTCTGCTAATATCCACTAAGCTGGATTCATGATATGTCAAGTTTAATTACCAGACGGCATAAAAACTCAATTTTGGTGTTTATAGTGTAAAACACAAGCAAATTAAAGGTCCTCTGTAGCAATAAATCTGTTCAATTCTGCTGATCTTATGGCCTTTGCCAAACTACAGTTTAATCATTTGATCGTGTTTCCTTTTTCTTCTGTCACAACTCACAAGTATGTCTCCAGAAAAAAGTGGTTCCTTTGCCCATAAGCTTTGTTTATGGTACAACAAGAATTCACCAAACCCCGATGAGCTTGTTTTAAGGTGAAAATAGCACGGGCTAGCTAGTTTTCGGACTGATAATTGAAAAATAGCCACTATTTTGCTGCAACATGGAAAGTTCCAGCATAATCTACTGGAGATTGGAACCCAGTATATTATGCTGGAAGTTTACATGTAAAAAATTCGAACTCCAGTATATTATGCTGGAATATTTTTCGGATTTTGAACAGTATTTTCATTCAGATTTATCTTTACATGAAAAGTGGCTAAATTTCGATTACTTTTGAAACTGTGGCTATTTTCCAATTACCACTTGTAAATTTGACTATTTTTTAATTTCACCCGTTTTAAGTGACCCCGAACCGATCTCAATGAAAACTTTGAAGATACCCTTCAAGTTTAGCCATGACTAAGCCTACAACTAAGTAGGATCAGTAACATATGCAGAATTTTGCAAAAATGACCATCGACGTATTATCACAATTAGCTAGACTTGTATAAGGGCCATCCGACCTATTATCACAACTAGGTTTTACTTCTTGCCCCATATTCGGACGCACCATTACCAGCCTTGACTATATAAATTGAGTACAAGTTCATTCTGGAAGTTTCTTAAAATTTTGCAGATCTTTTTGTAGTTTGTATATAGGGATATAAGCCTTGTATGGTTGGTTGTACTACAGCATATTATGTTAATATCCATGAATGAGCTCGATTTAAAATAATCGTCAATGAAATTTTAGGGTTCTGGAATGTTCTTTCAAAGAGACATGAGAGAAGGGAATAAAATGAATCGAGCCACTTAAACATTTGGCCCCCATTTGTATTTATACCTCAGTGTTCTAATTACAAAGATAGCTAACTATATAATTACAAAGAAATTAAAGTGTATCCTAGTGTAATAGCTTGCCACAATATAAATAAGTGTGGTGGGCTACTTAGTTTTGTGCTCTTGTTGTGGGCCTAAGTGTGACTGCCCGTCAGATAGCCCAACACCCCCTTCAAGTTGAAGGGGGATAACACCTTCAACTTGGAGAGAAAAGAATGATGAAGAACTCCACACTGTGGCCTGGTGAGAATGTCAGCAAGTTGGTTTGAAGTATATACATGAGACAATTGAATTAAGCCTTCATGCAACTTGGTGCGTATGAAATGACAATCCACCTCGATATGTTTCGTGCGCTCATGAAAAACTGAGTTCTTGGCTATATGAACAGCAACTGCATTGTCACAAAAGACAAAAATAGGAGAAACAATAGGAACAGACATATCATGAAGCAACCTGGATAACCAAATTAACTTAGCGACTACTTTACTCAAGGCTCGATATTTAGCCTCAGCTGATGACAGAGAAAACCACTGGTTACTTCTTTGATTTCCACCCAATGAGGCTGTCCCCCAAGAATATACAAAAACCAGTGACTGATCTACGTGTGTCAGGGCAGGCAGTCCAATCACTGTCAAAGTAGGCCTGGATAGAGAAATCAAGAGAGCTAGAGTAGAATACCCAAGATCAAGTGTACCCTTGAGATACCTCAACATATGAAGAGCATCATGCATGTGAGGAACTCTGGAAGCCTTCAAAAATTAATTGAGGTGTTGTACTCCAAAGCAAATGCCAAGCCTAGTGTGGGTTAGAAATAATAGTTTCCCAACAAGGCTTCTAAACTTATCAGGTTGGGGCAGCAATTCACCAACACTGGCTTGCAATTTGTGATTCAACTCTAATGGAGAAATGATAGAAGTAGCATCCAAACAGTTGTATTCTTGCAACAAATCATGAACAAATTTCTTTTGATTCAATAGAACACCAGTAGAATGGGAAGTGACTTCAATTCTCAGAAAATAGTGAAGAGACCCCAAGTCTTTTATTTTGAACTCACTATCTAGGAACTGCTTTAATGCATTTATCTAATCTAATGCATCACCTATGAGGATTATGTCATCCACATAGACTGCCAACATTACTAGATGATCAGGACTGCCTTTGATGAACAATGAATAATCATTCATGGAATGAGAGTAACCTTTGGAGTAGAGAGCTTGAGACAGTTTGGCATACCATTGCCTAGAAGCTTGTTTCAACCCATAGAGTGATTTATTGAGCTGACAAACCAAAGAGAAGAAGGAGTAAAAGAAGAAGAAGAAACAACAAGACCAGGAGGCAATTTCATATAAACATCCTCATCCAAATCACCATGCAATAATGCATTATTAACATCAAGTTGAAATAATGGACAATGTCTTTTGACAGCTACAACAATAAGACACTTGACGGTAGAGATTTTAACCACAGGGAAGAAGGTTTCATTAAAATCCACACCTTCTACTTGTGTATCACCCCTGATTACCAACCTAGCTTTATATCTTTCAACACTACCATCAGCCTTATACTTGATTTTATACACCCACTTACAACTTATGGGTTTCTTACCTTGAGGTAATTCCACAATGTCCTAGGTATGAGTTGCCTGTAGGACCTCAAACTCTTTCCTCATGGCATCCTGCTATGCTGGAACAGATACAGCCTGAGAGTAGTGATACGGTTCAAATTCTACCTGGTGGGCATTGGAACATGAAGAAGAAAGAGGAGGAAACTGCAGAACATAATCTTTTAGGTGAGGGGGAAGGTTATGAACCCTAGTGGACTTTCTAAAGTTAGGTATAGGTGAAGTAGAGATGACAGAAATAGAGGGCAAGACATCAGGATTGAAAGGAATATGAGATGTAGGGAGAGGAGTAATAGAAGTAGTAGGAGAGTTAGGAGAAACAACCGAAGAATGAGGAGAAGGAGCAGGAGGAACAACAGAAGGAATAGAAGCTTGTGGAAAGTCATCATCCACAATAGTAGCAGTGATGGGGATTTGGGTATGAACAGAGCTAGGGAAAGAAAAATCAGAAGCAAAAGGAAACAAGTTCTCATGAAATGTGACATCCCTTGAGATAAAATACTGCTTGGATTGTAAGTTGTATAATTTGTAGCCTTTCTTGGCAAAAGAGGTAACCAAGAAATACACAAGGTAATGCCCTTGGTTTAAGTTTGTCTCTTTGAGGTATTGGGACAGTAGCATAACAAAGACAATCAAAATTTCTTAGATGTGAATAATGTGGGGGGTTGTTATAAAGGATTTCATACAGTGACTTGTTGTGCAGTAATCTGGAAGGGAGTCTGTGTCACGACCCAAAATCAACCGTCGTGATGGCGCATATAGTGGAACTAGGCCAGCCTCAACTCAACAACCCAACACCAACAACAATAATTTTGAAAAATAAATGTTAACGGAAGCATTTAACATTAAAGAAAAACTGTTTGAAACATAAGAAAATCCCAAAGTGATACAATCCAGCCCAAAAATAGGGTGTCACTGAGTACATGAGTGCCTAGATCAGAATTACAGTCTATTACAGTGCCTAGAGATATAAAATTAAAGTACGACAAAGATAAAGAAGGAGAGTCAAGGCCCGCGAACGCAGTGCAGCTACCTTGATAGTCTCCAAAACTCTAAGATCCTCAATCAGCAACCGCCGCTACGACCGGTATCGCCTGGATCTGCACACGAGGTGCAGGGAGTAACGTGAGTACACCAACTCAGTAAGTAACAAGTCCAAACTTTGGACTAAAAGGTAGTGACGAACTTAACCTCAACAGGTATAACAAAAATAAATGTGCAGAAACGTAGGCATGCTTTCAAGTCAAATATACAGCTCAAACAGTAAAAGAAATACATATCTGAACAGTGTAAGGTATACAACTCAGCTATCTCTACATGCCAATGCGTAGACTGTATGAAATGCACAATGTGCTCCACTCTCAAGTATTCAACCACTCGGTACTGTATATGGTCATCCGGCCTAGGGAAATCCATCCCGGAACATATACAACACTGACTATAAGTCACCAGTACCGAGGAAAAAGGGCAATCCAACCCTGTGGAGAAATCCATCTCCAGGTATCAAGTACTTCGGACAAATCCATGTCCATGGAAATCCATCCCTCAATAATATCATCCGCACTTACTAGGGGTGTGTTACAGACTCCGGAAGGGCTCCTACAGCCCAATCGCTATCATAATCATCAATATAACCGCTGCGGCGTGCATCCCGATCCTATAAATATCACTCATAACCAAGCTCTCGGCCTCACTCAGTCATCAATCTCTCCAGTCTCACCCACGGCTCACAATGTCATGAAAATAAACCCGAAACAAAGATATGATGACTCAATAACTAATCGAGATTGAGATATGATATAAAAATACACGAACATGACTGAGTACAGAATATTAATGAAAATAATGAGATGACAGCAAGAAACGAACACTAAGGGTCCCAACAATACCAGCATAAAGCCTAAACATGATATCTAGCATGATTTACAGCTCAATTACTTTATCACATGATGAAAGCATGGATATTAACAGAATAGAGTCACTAAACGGTGCCATGGAATCACCCAGGCCACAATTCTCATGGTGCACGCCCGCACGCCCGTCACTTGGCATGTGCGTCACCTCAATACCAATCACATAACACATAATTTGGGGTTTCGAACCCTCAGAACCAAGTTTGGAAGCGTTACTTACCTCAAACCAAGCAAAATCCTACTCCGCGATGCCCTTGCCTCTCAAATCGGCGTCAAACATCCCGAATCTAGCCACAAGCAATACAATATGATCAATATAGGCTAAAGGAACCAATTCCACAAGAAAAATACTAAATTATAGCAAAATCCGAAATCGGCTCAAACCCAGCCCCAGGCCCACGTCTCGGAATCCAACAAAAGTCACAAAACCCGAAAGTCCATTCATTCACGAGTCTAGTCATACCAAATTTACCAAAATCCGACCTCAATTGCGCCTCCAAAACCCCAAAGTTCACTCTCCAATTCCCAATCCCTAAATCCCCAAATTTCTAATTCTAATCCCTAATTAAATGATGAACAAAGCCATAGATTCATAGAAATTAGACCAATACGGGTTAGAGTCACTTAACCCAACGTCCTCCTTGAAAACCTTTGAAAAATCGCCTCTCTCCCGAGCTTCCCAAGTACAAAAGTGAAAATGGAAGACAAGCCTCGAGCTGGGGTTTTCTGCCTAGTTAAAACCGCACCTGCGGTCCTAGTTCCGCACCTGCGGAATCGCATCTGCAAACCGGGCTCCGCTTCTGCAGAAATTCATTAAAAGCCTGAATCCGCTCCTGCGATCACTTGACCGCATCTGCGGTCATCGCAGTTGCGGGACCCAAGCCGCACTTGCGATCTATCTGCGCACCTATGCCTCTCAAACCGCTTCTGCGACCACCGCAGATGCAGGATTTCCATCGCACCTGCGGTCTGAGACCAGGTCTCCCTTAGCCGCACCTGCGTCTCTTCCTTCGCTCCTCCGGTGTCGCACCTGCGGTTCCCACTCCACAGGTGCGGAAGACACCAGAACCAGCAGCTTCAGCTGCACTTCTCCAACTCCAAACCTTCCGTTAACCACCCAGAATCACCCCGAGGCCCTCGGGACCACAACCAGACATACCAACATATCCTACAACTTCATAAAAATGTAGTCAAACCTTCGGATCACTCAAATAAACCTCAAAACACCAAATTATGCCCGGATTTAAGCCTAAGAACTTCTAAACTTCCGAATTCCACAAACGATACCGAAACCTACCAAACAATGTCCGGATGACCTCAAATTTTGCACACAAGTTAGAAATGACACCACAAACCTACTCCAACTTCCAGAAATCCAATCCGACCCCGATATCAAAATTTTCACTGCCGGCCAAAATCGTCAAAATTTTAATTTTCGCCAATTCAAACCTAATTCTACCACGGACCTCCATATCACATTCCGGATGAATCAAAATTTAAATCCGAGGTCGTTTACACAAAAGTCAACATCCGGTCAACTCTTCCAACTTAAGCTCTCAACAAGAGACTATGTGTTTCAATGCACTCTGAAACCACTCCGAACCTGAACCAACTATCCCGGTATATCATAATATAGCTGAAGAACACAAAAAGAAGCAGGAAATGGGGGAAACGGGGCTATAACTCTCGAAACGACCGGCCGGGTCATTACATCCTCCCCCTCTTAAACAAACGTTCGTCCTCGAACGAGTCTAGAAACATACCTGGAGCCTCAAATAGGTGTGGATATCTATTCCGCTTCTCCCGCTAGGTCTCCCAGGTGGCCTCCTCCGCAGGCTGACCTCTCCACTACACCTTCACTGAAGCTATATCCTTTGATCTCAACTTCCGAACCTGCCGCTCCAAAATGGCCACCGGCTCCACATCATAAGTCATATCACTATCCAACTGAACCGTGTTGTAGTCCAAAACATGGAAAAGATCGCCAATATACTTTCGGAGTATAGAAACGTGAAACACTGGATGCACACTTGATAAGCTGGGTGGCAAGGCAAACTTATAAGCCACTTTCCTATCCTCTGAAGCACCTCAAAAGGCCCAATGAACAGGGGGCTCAACTTGCCCCTCTTCCCAAACCTCATAACACCCTTCATGGGTGATACCTTCAGCAAAACCTTCTCTCCGACTCTGAAAGACACATCACAGACCTTCCTATCCGCATAACTCTTCTGCCTAGACTGCGTTGTGAGAAGACGCTCCCGAATCAATTTTACCTTGTCTAATGCATCCTGGACCAAGTCTGTACCCAAAATCCTAGCCTCACCCGGCTCAAACCATCCTACTGGAGATCTACACCTCCTTCCATATAAAGCCTCGTACGGAGCCATCTGAATGCTCGACTGATAACTGTTGTTATATGCAAACTCCGCGAGTGACAGAAACTGGTCCCATGAACCCCCAAAATCAATGACACAAGCACATAGCATGTCCTCCAATATCTGAATAGTGCGCTCGGACTGTCCGTCTGTCTGAGGGTGAAAGGCTGTACTCAACTCAACCTGAGTACCCAACTCTTGCTGCATGGCCCTCCAAAACTGCGATGTAAACTGAGTGCCCCTATCTGAAATGATAGAAACTGGGACACCATGAAGGCGAACAATCTTTTGGATGTAAATCTCAGCCAACCGCTCTGAAGAGTAAGTAGTACCAACTGGAACGAAGTGCCCGGACTTGGTCAGCCGATCACCCAAATAGCATCAAACTTTCTCGAAGTCCGTGGGAGCCCAACTACGAAATCCATGGTGATCCGCTCTCACTTCCACTCTGGGATCTCTAACCTCTGAAGTAAGCCACCCGGTCTCTGATGCTCATACTTAACCTACTGACAGTTGAGATACCGAGCCACAAACCCAACTATATCCTTCTTCATCCTCCTCCACAAATAGTGCTGTCTCAAATCTTGGTACATTTTCGTGGCACTCAGATGGATGGAATACCGCGAGCTATGGGCCTCCTCAAGAATCAACTCCCGAAGCCCATCCACATTGGGTACACATATCCGTCCCTGCATCCTCAACACGCCATCATCACCAATAGTCACATCTCTAGCATCACCTTGCTGAACCCTGTCCTAAAGAACGAGCAAGTGAGGTTCATCATACTGACGCTCCCTGATATGGTCATAAAGAGAAGACATGGAGACCACACAAGCCAATACCCGGCTTGGCTCTGATATATCCAATCTGACAAGCTAGCCAGCTATGGCCTGAACATCTAATGCCAAAGGTCTCTTTGCTGCTGGAAGATATGCTAAACTCCCCAAACTCTCCGTCCAGCGACTCAAAGCATCGGCCTCCACATTGGCCTTCCCCGAATGGTACAAAATAGTGACATCATAGTCCTTGTGAAGCTCCAACCATCTCCACTGGCGCAAATTAAGATCCTTCTGCTTGAACAGGTGCTGCAAACTCCGATGATCAGTGTAAATCTCACAATGAACCCCGTACAAATAGTGACGCCAAATCTTTAAGGTATGCACAATAGCTGCTAACTCAAGATCATGGACATGATAGTTCTTCTCACGAGTCTTTAACTGGAGCGAGGCATAAGCAATCACCCTACCCTCCTACATCAGAACACATCCAATACCTATCCTCGAAGCATCACAATACACGGTGTAAGAACCTGAAGTTGACGACAGAACTAGAACTGGAGTTGTGGTCAAAGCAGTCTTGAGCTTCTGGAAGCTCTCCTCACACTCATCCAACCACCTGAATGGAGCACCCTTTTGGGTCAATTTGGTCAAGGGCAATGCAATAGATGAAAATCCCTTCAAAAAGTAACGGTAATAGCCCGCCAAACCAAGGAAGCTCCTAATCCCCGAGGCTGAGGACGGTCTAAGCCAACTCTGCAACGCTTCTATCTTCTTCGGATCCACCTGAATACCTTCGCTGGACACCACGTTCCCCAAGAATTCCACTGAACCGAGCCAAAACTCATACTTGGAGAACTTTGCATAAAGTTTCTCCTCCATCAATCTCAGTAACACAATCCGCAGGTGCTGGGCATGCTTCTCCTGGCTACAAGAGTACACCAGGATGTCATAAATGAATACAATAACGAATGAGTCCAAATAGGGCTATAATACACTGTTCATCAAATACATGAACGCTGCTAGGGCATTGGTCAGCCCAAAAGACATCACTAAGAACTCATAATGGCCATATCGGGTCCTGAAGGCTGTCTTAAGAATATCCGAATCCCGAATCTTCAGCTGGTGATACCCAGACCTCAAATCAATCTTGGAGAACACCCCCACTCCCTGAAGCTGGTCAAATAGATCATCAATACGAGGCAAAGAATACTTGTTCTTGACTGTGACCTTGTTTAACTGCCTGTAATCAATGCACATCCTCATAGAACCATCCTTCTTCTTCACAAATAGGACCGGTCCACCCCAAGGTGACACACTAGGCTGAATAAACCCCTTATTAAGGAGTTCCTGAAGTTGTCCTTTTAACTCCTTCAACTCTGCAGGTGCCAAACGATACGGTGGGATAGAAATGGGCTGAGTGCCTGGCACCAAATCAATACCAAAGTCAATATCCCTGTCAGGCGGCATGCCCGGCAGGTCTACAGGAAACACAACCGAAAAATCACATACCACAGGAACAAAATCAATACCAGGGACCTCTACACTAACATCCCTCACAAAAGCCAAATAAGATAGGCAACCCTTCTCAACCATCCGTTGAGCCTTCAAGTATGAAATCACTCTACTGGGAACATAGTCTATAGAACTGCTCCACTCAACTGTCGGCAATCCCGGCATCGCCAACGTCACGGTCTTAGCATGACAATCTAGAACAACATGACATGGAGACAACCAATCCATACCCAATATCACATCAAAATCGACCATACTGAGCAGCAAAAGATCCACTCTGGTCTCCAGACACCAATGGTCACCACACATGACCGATATACGTGGTCCACAATAATAGTATCACCCACAGGAGTAGATACATCAACAGATGAAACTAAAGACTCACGGGGCATATCCAGAAAATGAGCGAAATACGAGAAAATATATGAATAAGTGGAACCAGGGTCAAATAATACCGAGGCATCTCAGTGGCAAACCGAAACAATACCTGTAATCACAGCATCTGAAGCAATGGCATCTGGTCTGGCTGGGAGGGCATAGAAACGGGCCTGGCCGCCCCCTGATCGGCCTCCCCCTCTCGGACGGCCCCTAGCTGACCGAGCTCCATCCCTAGCAGACTGGGCGGGTGGTGGAGGAACTGGTGCTGAAGTCGAAGGCTGATTCCTTTACTGAGATGAACCTCCCACCAGGCAGGGACAATACCTCTTGATATGACCCAAAAAGCAACCTCTCTCTCCGTATGGTGGTGGGGACTGAAGGGAACCCCGAGCACTGGAATAACTGCTAGAAGGTCCTGACACAGATGAACCTTGAGCTGATGGTGCATGAGACGAACTCTGAGCCGGTAGTGCACCGAATGATGTCTAGCCCTACTAATAACTATGGGGCCCATGACCGGATGATGCACCTCGGTGCACTGGGCAAGCCACCTGAGCATGCCTGAAAGGACGACCTCTACCATGCTGTAAATAACCCCCAGAAAGAGCACCACTAAATCCTACTTGTCCATGAGGCCTCTTGGCCTCCCTCTCAACCCTCTCCTGACCGCGAACCATCTCAATATGACAAGCAATGTTGACAGCCTCATCAAAAGTAGCACCAGACACTCTCTCTCTGATCATAAGCAATCACAGCTGATAAGTGAGGCCATCTATAAACCTCCTGATACTCTCCATGTTTGTGTGAACCAACCAGATAGCATGATGGTCCAACTCCGAGAATCGCATCTCATACTGTGTCACAGATAGATCACCCTGACGAAGCTGCTCAAATTCCCTGTGCAACTCCTCTCTGCGGGACTGAGGCACGAATTTCTCCAGAAAGATAAGGGAGAACTGCTGCTAAGTAAGGGGTGTTGCGCCGACCGGCCTACGCCTCTCGTAAGCCTCCCACAAACTGAAGGCAGTTCCAAAGAACTGGAAAGTAGTGAATGAGACCCCACTGGTCTCCAGAATTCCTGTTGTACGGAGTATCCTCTGACACATGTCCAAGATACCCTGTGCATCCTCTCCCTCTACACCACTGAAAGATGGAGGCTGGAGGCTCCCAAACCTCTCCAATCTACGCTGCTCATCCTCAGGCATAGCAGGAACCACATAGTCCCGAGCAACTGTAACCGGATGGGCTGGTGGTGCCCCCGGTGTCTGGAATCCCTATACCACTTCCTCTGATGTGCGGGCAGCGGGAGTCTGAGCACCTCCCCCACCTTGAGAAGTGGCTGCTGTGGCCGGAACAGAGACCGCCTGAGCAAGACTGGTACACACGTTCAGAATCTAAGCTAAGGCCTCCTGAAGGCCTGGAATCACAATAGGCACAGGTGGTGCCTGAGCTGGTACATCAATAACTGGAATCTGGTCCTGATTTGGGGCAACTGGTGGATCTGCAGGTACTGCCCTAGCTGCTGTACGGGCTGCACCTCTGCCCCTACCACACCCTTAGCCTCTCGCGGCCTTGGCTGGTGGTACTGGTGGCTGTCCATCCTGCCCGGTAGTACGAGTCCTCACCATCTATGAGAGAATGAAACAACATATGTTTAGTTGCTAGAATCAACAGATTCGCACGACAAGAATTCAAGGATGTGGAGTTTCCTAAGGATTCTACAGCCTCTTGAAGATAAGTACAGACGTCTCCGTACCGATCCTCAAGACTCTACTAAACCCGCTCATGACTCGTGAGACCTATGTAATCTGGCTCTGATACCAACTTGTCATGACCCAAAATCAACCATCGTGATGGCGCCTATCGTGGAACTAGGCCAGCCTCAACTCATCAACCCAACACCAACAACAATAATTTGAATAAAAAGTTAACGAAAGCATTTAACATTAAAGAAAAACTGTTTGAAACATAAGAAAATCCCAAAGTGATACAATCCATCCCAAAACCAAGGTGTCACTGCGTACATGAGCGTCTAGATCAGAATTATAGTCTACTACAGTGTCTAGAGATATAAACTGAAAGTACGACAAAGATAAAGAATGTGAGTCAAGGCCCGCGAATGCAGTGCAGCTACCTTGATAGTCTCCAAAACTCTAGGATCCTCAATCAGCAACCGCCACTACGACCAGTATCGCATGGATCTGCACACGAGGTGCAGGGAGTAACATGAATACACCAACTCAGTAAGTAACAAGTCCAAACTTTGGACTGAAAGGTAGTGACGAACTCAACCTCAACATGTATAATAGAAATAAATGTGCAGAAATGTCGGCATGCTTTCAAGTCAAATATACAGCTTAAACAGTAAAGGAAATACAGATCTGAACACTGTAAGGTATACAACTTAGCTATCTCTACATGCCAATGCACAGACTGTATGAAATGCACCATGTGCTCCACTCTCAAGTATTCAACCACTCGGTACTGTATATGGCCATCCGGCTCAGGAAAATCCACCCCGAAACATATACAACACTAACTATAAGTCGTCACCAATACTGAGGAAAAAGGGAAATCTAACCCTGTGGAGAAATCCATCTCCAGGTATCAAGTACTTCGGACAAATCCATGTCCATAGAAATCCATCCCTCAATAATATCATCCGCACTCACTAGGGGCGTGTTACAGACTCCGAAGGGGCTCCTACAGCCCAATCGCTATCATAATCATCAACATAACCGCTGCGACGTGCATCCCGATCCCATAAATATCACTCATAACAAGGCTCTCGGCCTCACTCAGTCATCAATCTCTCCAGTCTCACCCACGGCTCACAATGTCCTGAAAATAAACCCGAAACAAAGATATGATGACTCAATAACTAATCGAGATTGAGATATGATATAAAAATACATGAACATGACTGAGTACGGAATATTAATGAAAATAATGAGATGACAGCAAGAAACGACCACTAAGGGTCCCAATAATACCAGCATAAAGCCTAAACATGATATCTAGCATGATTTACAGCTCAATTACTTTATCACATGATGAAAGCATGGATATTAACAGAATAGAGTCACTAAATGGTGCCATGGAATCACCCAGGCCACAATTCTATCGGTGCACGCCCGTCCCTTGGCATGTGCGTCACCTCAATACCAATCACATAACACATAATTTGGGGTTTCGAACCCTCAGAACCAAGTTTGGAAGCGTTACTTACCTCAAACCAAGAAAAATCCTACTCCGCGATGCCCTTGCCTCTCAAATCGGCGTCAAACATCCCGAATCTAGCCACAAGCAATACAATACAATCAATATAGGCTAAAGGAACCAATTCCATAAGAAAAATACCAAATTATAGCCAAAATCCGAAATCAGCTCAAACCCGCCCCCCGGGCCCACATCTCGGAATCCAACAAAAATTACAAAACCCGAAAGCTCATTCGTTCACGAGTCTAGTCATACCAAATTTATCAAAATCTGACCTCAATTGCCCCTCCAAAACCCCAAAGTTCACTCTCTAATTCCCAAGCCCTAAATCCCTAAATCCCCAAATTTCTAATTCCAATCCCTAATTAAATAATGAACAAAGCCATAGATTCATGGAAATTAGACCAATACGGGTTAGAATTACTTACTCCAATGTCCTCCTTGAAAACCTTCGAAAAATCGCCTCTCTCCCGAGCTCCCCAAGTCCAAAAGTGAAAATGGAAGACAAGCCTCGAGTTAGGGTTTTCTGCCCAGTTAAAACCGCACCTGCGGTCCTAGTTCTGCACCTGCGGAACCGCATCTGCAAACCGGGTACCGCTTTTGCGGAAATTCATTAAAAGCCGGACTCCGCTCCTGCGATCACTTGACTGCATCTGCGGTCATCGCAGATGCGGGACCCAAGCCGTACCTGCGATCCATCTGCGCATTTACGCCTCCCAAACCGCTTCTGCGACCACTGCAGATGCGGGATTTCCATCGCACCTGCGGTCTGAGCCCAGGTCTCCCTTAGCCGCACATACATCTCTTCCTTCGCTCCTGCGGCCTCGCACCTTCAGTTCCCACTCCGCAGGTGCGGAAGAAACAAGAACCAGCAGCTTCAGCTTTACTTCTCCAACTCCAAACCTTCCGTTAACCACCCAGAATCACCTCGAGGCCCTCGGGACCGCAACCAAATATACCAACATATCCTACAACCTCATACAAACTTAATTGAACTTTCGGATCACTCAAATCAACATCAAAACACCAAATTACGCCCGGATTCAAGCCTAAGAACTTCTAAACTTCGGAATTTCACAAACGATGCCGAAACCTACCAAACCACGTCCGGATGACCTCAAATTTTGCACACAAGTTAGAAATGATACCACGAACCTACTCCAACTTCTAGAAATCCAATCCGACCCTGATATCAACATTTTTAATACCGGCCAAAATCGCCAAAATTTTAATTTTTGCCAATTCAAGCCTAATTCTACCACGGACCTCCAAATCATATTCCGGACATGCTCCTAAGTCCAAAATTACCTAACAAAACTAATGAAACCATCAAAATTCAAATCCGAGTTCATTTACACATAAGTCAATATCCGGTCAACTCTTCCAACTTAAGCTCTCAACTAAGAGACTTTGTGTCTAAATTCACTCCGAAACCACTTCGAACCCGAACCAACTACCTCGGTATATCATAATATAGCCGAAGAACACAAAAAGAAGCAGGAAATGAGGGGAACAAGGCTATAAATCTCGAAATGACCGGTCGGGTCGTTACAATCTGTTAATGATATATGTGGCTGTTAGAAAGCAGTCACCCCAGAACTTAATAGGAAGTTTAGATTGAAAAAGTAGAGCTCTAGATGCTTCAAGTAGGGTCCTATGTTTTTTTTCCACCACACCATTTTGTTGGGGTGTGTGTGGACAAGTAGTTTGATGAGTAATACCATTTTCTGAAAAGAAAGAAATGGAAACATGACTAGATCCTAATTTAAGTGCATTATCAGATCTTATGTTTTGTACAATTAAATGAAATTGAGTCTTAACTATTGCAACAAATGCCTTCAAAAGAGAAAATGCAGTACTCTTAGATCCCATAAGATGAGTCCAAGTAATCCTAGAGAAATCATCAATAATTGTAAGGAAATACCTAGAACCAGAATATGTGGAAGTGTGATAAGTCCCCAAGTATCAACATGAATCAATTGGAAAAGCTTAGAGGTATGAATGGAGCTATCAGGAAAGGCCAATCTAGTTTGCCTTGCCATGGGACAAATATCACAAGGGAAAGACTGAACAGATGAGATAACATGTGAAATTTCAGAGATATATTTCATTTTAACAAAAGGAACATGTGCAAGCCTGTTATGCCAAACACAATCCATGTCATTTATAGTAGCTTTATTACATGTGGAAGAAACGGTTTGTACAAGAGAGAAAGGAGAACTAGAAGTGCACAAAGATGATAAGCTACTAGTGTAGGCAGAAGACATAATACTCTGAGATTGAGAAGGTTTTTCCCAAATGAACTTGTATAGATCACTGTCCAGTTTACTAAGATCCAGAGGCTTCTTAAGAGAAGGGCCTTGTTGAATACATGAAATTCTAGTAAATGGAACTATGCAATCAAATTGTTCAGTAAGTCTGTGCACAGAAATTAGGTTATGTTTGAAAAAAGGAAGATATAACACATTCTGTAAGATAGTAGAATCAATTAGTGCAAAAGACCATGTACAAATAACTTTGACCTTATAACCATTTGGAAGGGAAACTAGAAAAGGAATTGGTAGTGGTGTGATATTAATGAGTAAATCTTTATTTGATATCATATGGTCAGAAGAACCAGAATAAATTATCCAAGTTAAGGAATCAGATTGAGTCAGCAAGACAGAATTAAAACTATATGCTACATTTTTAGGCAAGTATGTACCATCAAAGTTAGCAGAAGCCATGATGTTGAGTGCGGATCTAGAATCAGACATATGAGCTTGCTGAAGTAAAGAGATGAGCTGACCATACTGTTGCTTGGTCAGACTAGGCACCCCAGATCCCTGATCATGTTGGCTAACACTAGGCTATGTGGGCTGGGTAGCAGGAACACATTCAAAATGAGGAAGATCAGAATTCTCAACCATATTAGATGCTCCCTTTCTTCCTTTGGTGAGCTTGAAATTAGAGGGAAACCCAATAAATTTGTAACAATTTTCAACCATTTGCGCAGGTTTCTTGCAATACTTACAGAAAACAACATTTCTAGGCTGATCAAAATTCACTCTTTGATGAAATTGTTCTTGGGCTTGAGGATTGATCTGCTTTTGCTGAAAGTGAGGTTGAATGGATTTATTAAAAGAGGAATTCACATTGAAGGAGGCTGACTCAGATTGAAAAGAAGGATTTGGGTTCACTTGTCTCTGCTTTTCATCTTGTAGAAGAATATTATACACACTGTCAAGAGATGGCAGGGGTTGCATCATCAACATATTGCTCCTAACCCCTACATACACCTCATTCAGTCCCATGAGAAATTGATGGACATTGTCCTCCTCTTTCTTCCTTTGAAGGCCTTCTTTTGCAGCACAAACACATGGATTTGCATGAGTGGTGTACATAACCCCCAGTTCATCCCAAACCTTATTGAGTTTGTTGAAATATGAGGCAATATCAAGAGATCCTTGGTAAGTGGAGGCAAGCTGCCTTTTTAATTCGAAGACCTTTGTCCCATTTATAGCCCCATATCTATTATTAAGTTGTTTCTATATACTTTCATCAATTTCTGAGTACTGTACACTTTCAGCAATATCAGGTGACAAAGAATGAGTCAACCATAAAATGACCATATTATTACAACGATCCCATTGCCTATATTGAGAAGAGTTTTCAGTAGGTTTGATGCATGACCCATCAATGAATCCCATTTTATTTCTAGCAGATAATGAGACTATCATAATACGTTTCCATCCTCTAAATCCAACCCCCGAGAATGGTACAATGAGGAAAATACCAGGAACATTGGAAGATGAGAGGAACAAGGGAGAAGAAGGATCAATAGTGGAAGTATACATAGAAGTAGAAGCACTAGGTCCGGAACTACCCATATCAATGACAAATTCACGTAAAGTCACAGATTTACTATATTCTCAAATGGAAATTAGCGAGATAGAAGAAATACCGAACTTTTTCGCAACCTGAAGAAGCAAAGGTCTTGAGAAGACGACAGCTAACAAAATCCCCAAAATCAACTCACAGATAAACCCTAGGTCACGCAGAAACCCTAGGTCTAATACATAATTCTGGATCTTCAACTTCTTTGACAGATAAATACCTCAAACTAGAAGATATCTTCAATTCCAGCGATAAATATTCCAGAAAAAACACGCTCCAACTACTTTCATCAAAAAGACCGAAATTGCAAACATCGAAAATTGGACAAAACTTAACACGGTTAGTATCGCTCGATAGAGGACGAAGAGGATATGCGTTTTCTCTGCTCTGATGCCATGTTAACATCCATGAGTAAGCTCGATTTGAAGAAATCATCAATGAAGTTTTAGGGTTCCGGAATATTCTTTCAGAGAGACATAAGAGAAGAAAGAGAATAAAATGAATCGAGCCACTTAAACATTTGGCCCCCACTTCTATTTATACCTCAGTGTTCTAATTACAAAGATAGCTAACTATACAATTACAAAAGAAATTAAAGTATATCCTAATGTAATAGCTGGCCACAATATAAATAAGTGTGGTGGGCCACTTAAGTTTTGTGCTCTTGTTGTGGGCCTAAGTGTGACTGCCCGTCAGATAGCCCAACATATAATAAACTCAAGTTTTAGTGGAGTAGATCTTTTATATAGTAGAGATTACAGTAATCTTGATTCCGTGAAGAACCTCGCAAGAATATATTCTATTAATTAAATCATTTTTTGCTAATAAAACATTCATGGCTTCAATTATGAACAGATCATAAACCACTATACAACTAATAAGGGATATGTGTACTCACTAACACACTTTAATATGTTTATGTTTAACCCAGTAACAAAGTTTCATGTGGATAGAATATTTACGATTTAATTTTTCTATTTCTTAAAAATTTTAAGTGTGCTTGAAGTAGAGAGAGTAGGCTAAGAGTGACCGAGAGCAAAGTAGGCTTTGTGAAAACAACTTTATTATAGTTCACTCTGATACTACGTGAAAGCATTTGAGCATCCAGTCCAAGATATTAAGAGAATGGATAAATTAAAGTAACACATAATACAATTAAGTAATTAAAACTATTCCCTCCAGTCCAAAATAAATTTATGTTTTAGAAAACTATTCCCTCCAGTCCAAAATAAATTTATGTTTTAGCGCTAAAACTTGGTCCAAGATAATTGATGTTTCCCCTTGATACCTAATTCAATGTACAATTTTAATGCATAGGCAATACGTTCTTTTATGTATTTGATATAAAACTTTTAATGCTTCTTATTGTTTTAAGGCATTTGAGAAGTACTTTCATTTATGGAATATATTCGGTTATTGTATGTATATCAATATTAAGATCAAATAGTTGCTCACCGCGAAATATTCTCATTTTCATATTTAAAAGGAATTTTTAGATTAATTTGAAGTGATGAAACTTGGTGATTTTCTGTTGTAGCCATGTTAATTTTATCATTTTAAAAAATAAAATAATCTTTTATAGATTAATCTTGGTGATAAACATTAAATATTTTGGCTCCATTTAGGTTTTCATTGATGTTTCTAAATTTAAAGTTGTTAATTTAAAAATTTATACTATATTAAAAGTACGAAGACATTTGACGAAATGCACTCTATAATGGATAAAATTATAAACACAAACAAATGAAGTTAAAAATAAAAAGGAAAAATTAAGAAGAAGAGAAGAAGTAGGAAAGTAAAACCTTGAGGCAAGCTTTTCGTAGGTTAAGAAAAGGAAAAAGAATAAGACAGTAAGTAAGAGACCCATTATTTAATATCACTATTTAATATGCAATTAAAGAGGTCAAAGTTTCTGTAGTTAAAAAGGGGGAAAAGAATTTGAGGTAAGTTTTCTAACTTTTAAATCATTCTCATAGTTTTGTGATAATAAACATCTTTTAAGATTTTTGTAGTGCCAAAAGTTCTTGTGGGTTTTTACGTAGTGATCAAGCTATCAATTCAAGTTTGTAATTACGTTGAATGATGTTGTTGTAGCTTTTTATAAGTACTATATTTATATTATAAATGTATTTAGTATATTACATGAGAAATATCCGTATTTAGCATGTCTATTTTCTATAAACGTGTAATGTTGTATTGAGAAAAATTCTAATGAAAAAAGAATTGCATAAAATTAGACACATGAGACTAGAATATTTACGACTAATCAAATTTAATATAGAAAGATATAACTACAGTTAATAGTGTGCACGGTTAAACTACCGAGAAGATAAAATTGGCCTAATTCTCGAAGATGCTAGGAATATGAATGTCACTAAAAATTTATAATTTTGGAATATAAATTCGATTAATTACTACATATTGTAAATACCTAATTTTTTCTCTTTCTTTTCTCCTACATTACACATTTTTAAGGTTTATTATCTGTGTTGTTTGTAGATTTTAGAATTAAATTTTTAAATAGTTATAAATAATGGGGTTAAACGAATTGGTCTTGTCATTTTAAGGCCAAAATTGGCTAAAAAAAGGACCAAAATCGGCGGCCCAAAGCACCAGAGCCGCCCAGCTCAATGCCCCAACTGTACGCATCAAAACGACGTTGTTTTGATTAGTAGGCTGAGATTCCATCTCAACCATTCAATCTCATCTAATCTGACTGCCCCTATCCATCCCCACCCCATGTATTTAAAGCCTTAAAACCCTAAAATTGCCCCTATTTCCCCGATTATTCTTTTCTCCCCCTCTCTCTTCACACTCTCTTTTCTCTCTACCCCACATCTACTACCTCGCGTCCTCCACGGCGGCGCCGGCCACCGGAAATTGCCCACCGACGACAGCCGTTGTCCAAACACCCCCAAATTACACCAATCTTCTCCTATCTTCATCCTCTACTCATACCCAAAACTCAAATCTCTGAAATCACCCTCAATCTCGCTAAATCTACACCTAAACCGAGAAACCATAGCCGCCGCCACCTTAAATTCAGCGAGATCTAACCTTCCACACCCTGTAATACATACATAAGATCTATCCTTTCCTACCCTTTTTACCCCCAAAATCCCCGTCACCGCCGACCCGAACACCTCACTTCCGCCCCACGCCACACTACGACCCCTAAAATACCAAACCATCACTGCTTCTCCGTCTTAGTTTTTTTCGACCTAAAGGCACTTGTTTCTTTTTGGCAAGACGCTGGAATCTATTGGTTTAGCGTCTGCTAAAAAGAAACATGCATCTCGGGGTCGGACAACCATCATTTAGCACCCACAATATTGTCTCGTTGCTCGATTTGGCGTCGAACGTCCCAGAGTTCTTTTCCCCTTTTTCGTTATTTCTGTATTTTCTCATTTGAGTTTAGGATTTAGTTTAATTTTTTGTTTTCAATTAATTGTAAATCCTTGATCATTCGTTCGTATTTATTGTAACGACCTAACCGGTCGTTTTGACTGTTAGAACCGCGTTCCCCTAAATAAAACTCCATGTATGTGCTTTCACTAATTTATGACTTGCGGGGATGGTTGGTTTGGGATTTGGAAGTGTTCGGGTTGAAATCGGAACAGTTGGTTCCTTGGTTTGGCTTTAAAAGCCCAAGTTTGATTTCGGTCAACATTGTGAGAAAATGACCCCAGAATCGGAATTTGACGGTTCCAATAGGTTCGTATGAGTTTTTAGACTTGGGTGTATGTTCGACTCGGGTTTTGGACGATCCGGGAACGTTTCGACGTTTAATAGTGAAAACCAACTATTTAAAAGTTTAATGTTCTTTAAATTTGGTTTGGAGTAGATTTTGGAGTAATTGAAGTCTGTTTGAAATTCTGAGCCTGAAAATAGTTCCGTATGGTGATTTAAGACTTGTACGCAAAATTTGATGTCATTCCGAGTAGTATAAGTATATTTCGGCGCGTTCAAAGTAAGTTTGAAGAATTTAAAATTTCTAAGTTGAATCAATCTGGTTTGAAGTATGATTCTTAGTTTTGATGTTATTTTACACATTCCGAGGGTTCAAGCGAGTCCGTTTTATGATTTCAGACTTGTTGGTATGTTCGAGCAGGGCCCCAGGGGCCTCAGGAGTTAACTGGACGAGGCTCGGACCAATTTTGGAAAGTGCAGTAGCAGCTGAAACTTCCAGCTTCTGCTACAATCGCACCTGCGCTTGGCAAGCCGCAGGTGCGAGCTCGCAGAAGCGAGCCACGAGCCGCATAAGCGTCCAAGAAGGGGACTGCCAGGGATCGCAAAAGCGACATTTTGGCGCACCTGGGAGCGCGCAGGTGCGATGCATGAGGGCACAGAAGCGGCTAGGGCCGCTAGTGCGGAGAAATCGGCGCAAAAGCGAACGCACAGGAGCGCTCCTTGGGCCGCAGATGCGGAGCTTGGCCAGGATGGAAACTCGCACCTGCGAGGCTTTTTTCTGCAGGTGCGGCTAGCCCTCCGCAGGTGCGAAAAAGGTTGTTGGGTAGAATGTTAAAAAGGGGCGAGGCTCAGTCGTTTTTAGTCCATATTTCCTCCATTTTTAGGCGATTTTGGAGCTTTTTGAGAGGGGATTTCAACTAGCAACTTGAAGGTAAGTTAATTCTACACGCTTTGAGTTAAATACATAGATTATGGGTAGATTATAACCTATAAATCGTGGAAATCAAGGGTTTAGATAAAAAACCTAGGTTTTGATAAAAATGAGATTTTAACCACGAAAATGGTTATGGAATTGGATGGAAATTATATATTTGAGTTTTTGAGATTATGAGCAACATTTTCCTCTGAAAAGTTCCGGAATTCGGGCACGTGGGACCGGGGTAAAGTTTAGGAATTTATCATTTTGGATAGGGTAATTTATTTAATAGTCTAATTTCAAATTTTCGAACATGTATTAATTATTTTATATAACATTTGGATAGTTTTGGATTTTTTGGCATCGAATTGGGATTTTTACGCGATGTTGTGATCAGGAAGTGGGCTTTGAGACAAGGTAAGTCTCTTGTCTAACCTTGTAAGAGGGAATTTACCTAATAGGTGATTTAAATTAATAATTATTGCTAATTGTGGGGGATACGTACGCACGAGGTGACGTGAGTCCGTGCGTAGCTATTAATATTGCTAAAGTCCGTGTAGTTTAGGACTCAAATTATGAATTACTTGTGATATTTGTATCCTTATTTAATTAAAGTAATAGAATTATATTGCAAATTGTTACGAAAATAGTAAAAGATTGAAATCTCAAATACTTGAAATTTTGTTCAGAATATTTAACTATTGTAGAAATTTGTACATCCTCCTGCGTTAATCTAAAAATTGTATATATAAATTCTCATTCCAGAGGTTCATAAGAAAATGTCCTCCGTTCTTATGGAGCGGGCCGAATGCCTCGGCAGTATAGATGCATCTATGGATCATGCCGCACGTCCCTCAACAGTGTTCACGATACTCTGGATCGGGTCGTACGATCACGACGGAAATTGTGCTTAATAATAATAATTACAAGATACCTTTATATTTTATTGCAGCTTATGAAGCTAATTGATAAATTGAAAATTATTGGAATTGAAAGAATTAGTTATCTCTGCTTGTTAAGGAAATTATTGTTATTCCTATAAATCATGTCGATTAAAAAATATTCTATTATAATATTATTGACCCTTAGTGAGTGTCAAAGTCGACCTCTCGTCACTACTTCTTCGAGATTAGGCTTGATACTTACTGGGTACACGTTGTTTACGTATTCATGCTACGCTTGCTGCACTTTTTATGCAGGACCTGAGATGTCTAGCGGCCTTGTGGGCGCAGAGGTATGGTAAAAATGTGGGGATTTAGGTGAGCTGCATTCTATATTACGTTCCGCAGCCAACAGAGTCTCCTTCAGAGTTATTTATATTTTTTCTGTCTAATTTGTATTCCGGACAGATGCTGTATTTTATTTTACTCCCTAGTAAATACTCATGCACTTGTGACATCGGGTTTTGGGAGTGGTTATGGGTTGTTTAGTAATTTAGTTTGCTAAAATATTTATAACTTTATCTATGAGCTCTATCTTTACTATTTAATTGAAGAAGATTTCGATTCAAAAATACTAAAATGAGTAATTAAATTAATTAGTCAAGGTTGGCTGGCTTGACAGCGGTGTTAGGCGCCATCACGACCTTTAATGGATTTTGGGTCGTGAAAATATGGTATCAGAGCACTAGGTTCACTTAGGTCTCACGAGTCATGAGCGAGTCTAGTAGAGTCTTGCGGATCGGTAGAGAGACGTCTGTACTTATCTTCGAAAGACTACATGGCTGTTAGGAGCACTCCCCTTCTTGATTCCTCATCGTGCGATTCGATTCCTTTGAGGTTTATGCCTTCGTTTCCTTCCTATTCAATCTCATGCGACGTGAAGCGTTTGTTATAAATTGGGAATCGAGGAAGTTTAATGGTACTACAGATATGGTGTAGGATGTTTCTCCTTACATATTTGATGGGGCTATCGTCATCGCCTTGCGGAAGGTCGCTTTGTCGTTTCAGCTCAGTATCAGTATTACTTAAGGTTTTGAGATTGGGCATTGATTGTTATGACGATTCGTGCGTTTCTATCACACAGTATTATGTAATGGTAGGATGCTTGTCTATGCGTCGAGGCAGTGAATGACTTGAAAGGAAGTTTTACTCAATGCATGATTCAGAGATTCAGTATTTTATTTCCGGCGAAGAAAGGACAATCGGACTACGAATGCTCAGTTTTAGGTCGATGGGGTAACGAGACTGGGTATTTTTGAGCGTGGTGAAATTTTTCATCTGTGATGTGGTGACGTCGTCCTTGATGGAATGTGTTAAGTTCGCCGGTGTTAATGGTCTTCTTTAATTTGCCTTTGGGATAGAGTATTGTGAATGGTGCCAGGGAAGCGGCTGTTAGGGGTCGCAGTGTGCTGTGGTTCAGAATCGAATCGGTGATCTTAATGTTGATGGCTCAAAGAAGATGATCTTCGGGGAGGTTTAAAGTTGGTGGTGATCTATTAGTTCAAGTGCTACAGAGATAGATATTAATTTAATGCACCAACTGGGCAGCAAAGGATGAGGAAGGACATGTGGGAGGTGTCTCGCGGTGGTTAAACTTCTAGAAGGCCAAGCGTGAGAAACATGAGTCGAGTAGTTGCTTAAAGGAGTGAGTTTGACCAAAGTGGGAGAGTGGCAGAGTAGCATATGGGTTGTGTGGTAGAATGACTATACGCCTTGAGAAAATTTTAGAGTGATTTGGGATTTATGGCAGATAGTGACTGGGTCTACAGACTTAATTTGGAATATTGGCTACTATACGGCGAGAGATTGGATGCGACAGAAAGGAGTTGCTTGATATGAAGAAGGATACAACATGACTTTAGATTGGAATGTATTGTCGCACCTTTAGTTAATGTCCATGAGGAGTGAACGAACTTGTACAGCTGGTGAATAAGCACGAGCTCCGGATGGGTTACTGATTTATAGTAATTGCACCCAGTGCAACGATGTTGGAAGAATGTCGGCATGTAATTTCCACAAGTGGGTTATCTCATGTTAGCTGGTTAGCGGTCGCGTGGTTGACGAAGCTTCTACGAAGAATTTTACTAGCTATCCAGTAAGAGGTCGAATATGTGAATGTGGCTAGTGATTCAGAATGTTCATGAAATATTTAACATAAGAATTTCGAGGAATTTGATGGGTCGATTATGCGAGATCATGTCAATAGGGGGTAAGGAGACTTGGTGGGTTCCAGAGTTATGTAATTGTAGCTTTAAGCTAAGTGGGAGAGCCCCACCGTCTACGATTGGATTGCATGGTTATCTACTTGTGAGGTTTCTGGTTATCTGCATATTGGTGAGTTATTACGACTAAGGAAAGAAAACGTCAGTGATAGTTTGAGCGAAGGATTGGAGGCATGTGTGCTATACTTGGGCTTTATCAGTTCATGTTCAGTTTTGAGAAGACTCAGGGTTTATGCTTCGTATGGAGGTGATGTACAAGGAAAGTGATCCAGCCGAGTGCTTCTTTGAGAAGGTGCTCATGTGCTAGCAGGGCCTTGGAGTTTGATTATAGTCGAGACCAAGTCAGGGTGAGTGAATCTCAATAACGGTCTTAGTGGATTCAAAAAAATTGAAGTGCGGTACCTAAGGATTTCGAGTCTGTGGTATGGTTAAGTATTGAGCTTTTGCAGTGGACTATGAAAGGAGCTTGGAGTGTTCTATGTTATCTTCGGTCTGTGGTGTAGCATTAGAGGAATGAGAGAAAATACCTTCGGATTCGTAAAGGAATTATCGGAATAGGTGTACCAGTTGAAGATGCGAATGTGCGCACAAGGAGGTTATGAGTTAGTTCACGGGTTTTGAGGCAACGTGGTCTCGTGAAATAGGGTCACTCAGGGTGAGTTCGGGTTAGGTTCATTATATTTTGAATGGAGCTATTATTAATTCGAAGGCAAGTCTGGAGTAAATTAGAAGAAGTCGGAATCGGTTAGCATTGGTTGAATTGGCATGATAGCGGCAATGATCAGTTCCTTCAGCGTATTAAGTTATACATGTGATTGGTGGTGGTACGTGCGAGGCTTGACGGCCGCCGTAATTGATTTTATTTGGAGACATTCGAGTATTATGGCCTGCTATGTGTAGATGGATCGTAGAAGAGTTATTGTGGTTTATACCACTACTTGGGGTTGTATTTTCCACGGCTATGATAATTCGGTCGCGTGTTGCAATAGTTCTCCTGAAATGAGTTAAGTGAAAGTTTGCTATATGATAGAGTGTTTATTCTATTAATGGATTAGGGGTTATTTTGGACTTCTTGAACTCTCACGTATTGGCATGTTAGGTGCAGAGAGAGGCATGGGAAATTGGAAGCTGAGGATTCAAGGTTTCGGTTCAGTGTTGACAAGAATGTCAGGAGCTCGGATGAGCAGAAAAGAATTCAGATGTTTAGAGTAGATTTGTATTGTCTTCAGCGTCACCTGAGATCGGTGTCATGTGTAAGAGGCTTTGTGTACTGAGTTGCGGTCTTTCGATTCCCTTTATAGCATTGTATGACTAGTGGTCTGGATGTGCAGACTTTGTTACCTGGTGCGGAAGGTCGTGGGAGCGTACCCCGCGGGGAGATTGTATAAGCGTGGCATGTAGTCACTCTATTGATTAAAGATTTAAAACCAAGTATGGAGATTATGGTACTATCGCTAATATGAGAATTTATGCCTGAAAGGTGCTCGGTTTATTTGGTTTTGGAATGTGGAAGTTCGTTTCGGATTTGACGGTTGTTCTTGTGTGTCATGGAAAAAAGGGTTATTGTGGATCCTTGAAAGGTTATTAGTCCAGTGCGGTACGATCAGAATCGGCTTGAGGTCCGTGGATGGATCTAAATATGAATGTGGGCTCCATATCAGGCTAGATGTGTTTATTTCAGCATAACGTTGTTTTCGGAGAGGTCTTTGGGCCTTGGATGTTATTTCTGTAGTCGTCCCTTCCGTGTGGTCTCTATTGTGCATGTGGGTTGTGAGGCAATTTGATTATTCGCACTCGTATTGAGATCCCGTATAGTTTGCGATGTTATATGAGCAGGATGACTCTCGAGATGCAGGTCATTTATTGCACCTTAGTCGTGCTTGAGTTTTGTAGCGTATGGCGCTATCTGATGGTATTGTGCACTTGGCGTGCTTGTGTTTGACATTCGGGAATTTCGTAGGTATAAGCATTTTGGCTTGGCGGGTACTTCCCTATTTATTGCCATGTGTGGATCGGGTAGCACGCCGCCACGAGTATGTTGTTTGGATCGGGTTGCACGCCGCAACGGTATCATGTGTGGATTGGGGTGCACGCCGCAATAGTATGATGTTGAGTACAGTCCCCATATCTATTCTTGTGTGTCTTGTTTCTCATGTTATGAGGAAGGTTCATAACACCTTTTCAGTTGTTTAATCTATTACGTGTGTTGAGTAGTTCTTTCCAGAGTTCGTTTTTCCTTATGTATCACATTCGAGTTTGTGGCTATTTGGCACATAGTGGCATCATATGAGACTTTTGGCAGTGATTATGGTGGCTAATTACCGGAACGACTTGTACTGGGGTGAGGCGAGATTTTTGGACCTGGGATCAGTGCGAACGGATTTATATGAGGCATGTTGAAGAAAAAATATCGTTATTTGGTTCATAATGAGGTAATGGTTCATGTCAGGAGGAGGGACTAAATGATTTGTTGACTATGCAGTTGGTTATGAATTTCTACACATCTCTTCCGTCGTGGTAGTACTGCAAGAGTTAGAACAAGACTTATATGTGTCATGAAGTGTGTTGTGAGCATCAGATTCGTGGAATTTTGGCTATCGTTGTCAGAGGATGTTATTGTGGTCATGTGAATAATGCGGTGCATGGTGTGAATTCAGTGAGAGTATACAATCATGTAGTGGTACATCGTATAGTGATTGAAACGATGTTCGTATGTTGGAAGCAGGGCTAGTAGAGAATTTCAGATGTTGAAATTTGGATCTAAGGCTTATTTGCTTAAATAAAGGGGAGGATCTTCAGATTTGCTCGGGCTAATGTGCTCAACTGAGTTGTGGTAGCACAGGTACGTGCACGAGGGGCTAGACAATGATTTAAACAAACTCCAGAGCAGTTCTTAGCACGTTCAAGAACGAACGTATATTTAAGTGGGAGAGAATGTAATGACCCAACCAATAGTTTTGATTGTTAGAACCGTGTTCCCCTAAATAAAATTCCTCGTATGTGCTTTCACTAATTTATGACTTGCGGGGATGGTTGGTTCGGGATTTGGAAGTGTTCGGATTGAAATCGAAACACTTGGTTTCTTGGTTTGGCTTTAAAAGCCCAAGTTTGACTTCGGTCAATATTTTGAGAAAACGACCCCGAAATCGGGATTTGACGGTTCCAATAGGTTCGTATGAGATTTTGGACTTGGGTGTATGTTCGACTCGGGTTTTGGACGACCCGGGAGCGTTTCTACGTTTAATAGTGAAAATTAACTATTTAAAGGTTTAATGTTCTTTAAATTTGGTTTGGAGTAGGTTTTGGAGTAATTGAAGTCTGTTTGGAATTCCGAGCCTGAGAATAGCTCCGTATGGTGATTTAAGACTTGCACGCAAAATTTGGTGTCATTCCGAGCAGTATGAGTATATTTCGGCACGTTCGGAGTAAGTTTGAAAAATTTAAAATTTCTAAGTTGAATCAATCTGGTTTGAGGTATGATTCTTAGTTTTGAGGTTGTTTTACACGTTCCGAGGGTTCGAGCGAGTTCGTTTTATGATTTCAGACTTGTTGGTATGTTTGGGCGGGGCCCCGGGGGGCCTCGGGAGTTAACCGGATGAGGCTCAGGCCAATTTTGGAAATTGGAGCAGCAGCTGAAGCTTCCAGCTTCTGCTACAATCGCACCTGTGCTTGGCAAGCCGCAAGTGCGAGCTCGCAGAAGCGAGCCACGAGCCGCAGCCGCCAGGGATCGCAGAAGCGACATTTTTAGTGCACCTGCGAGCGCGCATGTGCGATGCATGAGGGTGCAAAAGCGGCGAGGGCCATTAGTGCGGAGAAATTGGCGTAGAAGCGAACGCGCATGAGCGCTGCTTGGGCCGCAGATGCGGAGCTTGGCCACGAGGGAAACTCGCACCTGCGAGGCTTATTTCCGAAGGTGCGGCTAGCCCTCCGCAGGTGCCAAAAAGACTGTTGGGCAGAATGTTGAAAAGGGGCGAGGCTCAGTCATTTTTAGTCCATATTTCCTCTATTTTTGGGCGATTTTGGAGCTTTTTGAGAGGGCATTTCAACTAGCAACTTGAAAGTAAGTTAATTCTACACGCTTTGAGTTAAATACATAGATTATGGGTAGATTATAACCTATAAATCGTGAAAATCAAGGGTTTAGATGAAAAACCTAGGTTTTGATAAAAATGAGATTTTAACCACGAAAATGGTTATGGAATTGGATGGAAATTATATATTTGAGTTCTTGAGATTATGAGTAACGTTTTCCTCCGAAAATTTCCGGAATACGAGAACGTGGGCCCAGGATGAATTTTAGGGATTTACCATTTTGGATAAGGTAATTTATTTAATAGTCTAATTTCAAATTTTCGAACATGTATTAATTATTTTATATAACATTTGGATAGTTTCGGATTTTTTGGCACCGAATTGGAATTTTTACGCGATGTTGTGATCGGGAAGTGGGCTTTGAGACAAGGTAAGTTTCTTGTCTAACCTTGTAAGAGGAAATTTATCACATAGGTGATTTAAATTAATAATTATTGCTAATTGTGGGGGCTACGTATGTACGAGGTGACGAGAGTCCGTGTGTAGCTACTAATATTGCTAAAGTTCGGGTAGTTTAGGACTCAAATCATTAATTACTTGTGATAATTGTATCTTTAAATAATTAAAGCAATAGAATTATATTGCAAATTGTTAGAGGAAATGGTAAAAGATTGAAATCTCACATACTTGAAATTTTGTTCAGAATATTTAACTGTTGTAGAAATTTGTACATTCTCCTGCGTTAAATCTCAAAAATGTATATATATATTTTTATATATATATATATATATATATATATATATATATATATATATATATTCTCTTTCCGAAGGTTCATAAGAAAATGTTCTCTTTTCTTGTGGAGCAGGCCGAACGCCTCGGCAGTATAGATGCATCTATGGATCGTGCCGCACGTCCCTCGATAGTGTACACGACACTCTGGATCGGGCCGTACGACCACGACAGAAATCATGCCTAATAATAATAATTACACGATACCTTGATATTTTATTGCAGCTTGTGAAGCTAATTCATAAATTGGAAATTATTGGTATTGGAAGAATTAATTATCTTTGCTTGTTAAGAAAATTATTGTTATTCCTATAAATCATGTCGATTAAATATATTCTATTATAATATTATTGACCCTTATTGAGTGTCAAAGTCGACCTCCCGTCACTACTTCTTCGAGATTAGGCTTGATACTTACTGCGTACACATTGTTTTCGTACTCATGCTACACTTACTGCATATTTTTGTACAGGTACATATATGTCTAGCGGCCTTGTGGGCGTAGAGGTGTGGTAAAAATGCTGGGATTTAGGTGAGCTGCATTCTATATTACGATCCGCAGCCAACAGAGTCTCCTTCAGAGTTATTTATATTTTTTCTGTCTAATTTGAATTCCGGACAGATGCTGTATTTTATTTTACTCCCTAGTAAATGATGCATGCACTTGTGACACCGGATTTTGGGAGTGGTTATAGGTTGTTTAGTAATTTAATTACTAAAATATTTATTACTTACTCTATGAGTTCTATCTTTACTATTTAATTGAAGAAAATTTCGATTAAAAAAAAAATACTAAAATGGGTAATTAAATTAATTAGTCAAGGTTGGCTGGCCTGGCATCGATGTTAAGCGCCATCACAACCTTTAATGGATTTTGGATCGTGACATTTACTTTCATTAACATTCTTCAACGTTGGTCGTTGCTTAATACTTCCGAATCATGTATTAGTTCGTCGTTTAGTTTGTCATTACGTTTTTGGTTTAATCGATCTGTTTTGTTAATCACCTCACTGTTAATATGTTTTTGCTTTGCGTTAGTTGTTGAGTTTCGATTTTCATGTTTGATTTTTCTCATTTCGTATTTATTAAAGGTAGTGAGTTTCATTAATGCATTCACTGATCAATGCATCATTTTGTTGATTTCAGACATTAGGTTATAAGCTCTCTTGGTTAGTTATTAGTTAAAATGTGTTTAGTCTAGTTACTACTTAGCATGATGTTTCTTTTGTTAATTAAATAGTAAGTTCTAGTTACTTCTTTGTTGTTTGGTTTCAAACGAGGTTTGGTACTGATTTAGTTAAAATCTGAAGTTTAGATGGGTTTGATCATGATTTAGGGTACTAGTAGCCTACTTTTTACTAGTAGGGTGACTGAAAATACATTTTTCTCCATACTTCTGCCACATCAGGTATTCAGGCTGTCCATTCACCTTTTGGATAGATGTTGAACAATGTTTAGCACACAAAGTCATCCATTTTTGGACAGACTTTTGGTGAATCAAAATCTATCTAAAAAGTGGCTTTCTTTGCCTACTTAATGGCTGTCATTTCCTCATTTTAGACACCTTCTATCACATATTTGTTGGACAATTGCTTACACACTAAAAAAAATACAACTTTGAGAGCAAAAAAATCAGCAGTTGAAGCATCCTTTAATAAAGCTAAAATTGTGAGTTTTGTGAGTGAATCTTAGAGTGCAAACTTTTAAAAAAGTATAGCTTTCTTTAGAGTTGGTTCTGGGTTTCTTGTCTAAGATTTTCGAGCTGTTTAAATACGAATTTGCTGCTTGTTTTTTGCTGATTTTGCTGTTGTTTTCTGTTGTTTTCTGTTGCTTTTGTTGCTGAGCTTATATTCTTCATTGTTGTATTTATTTTTTGCGACCCATGTAAACCTTAAACTTTGTAATGCAGATTTTCATATCAAACAGTTGAAGATATGGACTTGTCTTGGCTCTTTGGATTTGTTTGATATACCTTATCGAATGGAAACATGTTCAGTTGCGTCATTCATCTTAAGCATGTTAAAATTTGTAGAATGTAGTTAAATCTCCAAGCTTCCTTTACATTTGTAGTTAAGATCATATTCTGCAAAATGTAGTTAAACCTCATCTTTGAGCATGTTTCTTTGGTTTGGGATCTTAATCTGTGAGTTACTTCTAAGGTTCATGTATAATTATCTAGGAAAGACTTCTAGCTTCAAATTTGTTGATGCTTTAAATTATAATCAACATAATGTCATATTATAGTTCTTCTCTTTAGCATTAAAAGTATTACCGTTTTGTAGTTTTTATAATTAGTTGTGGTTGTAACTATGAGAGTGGATTCAAATGGTTAAGGTGTTTATGTTGCTAATGGGTTCGTAGTCTTAGTGCCATGTTGGTGTAGAATAATAGATGAGTAGAAATATTAGTTAGCCCTTAAGAAATACTTAGTTGATTAAGAAGATAAAAGAGCAAAGATAATAATTAGCTTGTAAGTTTCTTTTATGAAAAATAATTTTAGTTTGGACATTAACGTGAGAAGCAATTTGGGCTTAGGAGACTACTTGTCATTGTGTTGTCTTAGTCATTGAGGCTCTTAAGCAACATGGGCTAAATAAGCTAAAATCTGTATGCCCAATGCTAGTAGAAAGTAAGTTGGGCCTTTCTTTAAAGCCTATATGTCTTTTGTTAAAGGGATTTTTTCGTTCCTATATAATATTTGAAACTTATTTACCAAAATTATTCTAATTTTGTATATTACGCGTCCTAAACAAGGATTACTTATAAATTATATATATTACACCTTAAAAGGCTCCCAATCCATTATTAGTGCCTTTAATCAAGGGATTTAGTTACGCCTTTTTCCTTTTTTTCTCTCCTCTATCCCCTCTTCTCTCCAGAATATTCATCGGCTAATGCATGTTGGTCTTTTTATCTCCTCAACCACTATTACCAATACCAATACAAATACTCCATGATTATCATCTTCTGTTTCGGTGCCTCCGCCGCCACGTAGCTTCATCTTTTGGAATTTCAATAGCGTGGAATTGCTGCTCTCTTTCCCTTTTATAGACTTCGATAATGTCGATGAAGCGGCAACCACAAGAGGATTTGTAATGATCCGGCCGGTCATTTTGAGTATTACAGCCCCGTTCTCCCATTTACTGTTCAATTTAGACTTTACAGTTGTTATGTGACTTGCCAGGGTAATTGGTTCTGGTCCGGTAAGGTTTCAGAATAAATTGAGACACTTAATCTCAAAGATGAAAGCTTAAGTTATAAAGGTTGACCGGATAATTGACTTATGTGTAAACGACCCCGAAATAGAGTTTTGATGATTTCAACAGCTCCGTATGGTGATTTTGGACTTAGGAACGCGTCCGAAAAATTATTTGGAAGTCCGTAGTTAAATTAGGCTTGAAATGGCTAAAAATAGAAATTTAAGTTGGAAGTTTGACCGGGGAGTTCACTTATTGATATCGGGGTCGGAATTCGATTTTGAAAATTGAAATAGGTCTGTTATGTCATTTATGACTTGTGTATAAAATTTGAGGTCAATCGGACTTGATTTGCTAGGTTTCGACATCGAATGTAGAATGTCCGACGTCGTTTCTTCAAGAATAAGTAGTATCACATTAAGAAAATAAGTTTCAAATTCAGTTTTGATTGAAGCAGTAGATCCGTATTAAAATTTTAGAGCCATAGCAAAAAGAATCGTCGAATTCGGACATCGTATGAGAGAGTTATGCCCATTTCCGTGTCGGAAAATATTTCCCATCATCGTCAATGTCTAGTGTAGCATGGGGCGCTATCCCTAGCACTGGGACTGCTGGAGGTACTGGAAAGGGCGCCACAGGCAGCGCCATGCCACCTGTGGCGCCACAGATGTAAAACCCCCATAAAACGGGGAGTTTTTCTATTTTTACTTATTTTTGAGTTTGGGGAGCTCGGTTTAGGCGATATTTGGGCGATTTTCACTCGAAAACATTGGGGTAAGTGTTCCTTATCCTATATTGATTATATTTTATAATTCCATACTCATTTACATCATGAATCTGTGAATTTATGGAAGAAAAACAAATCAGATTTTATAAAATCTTCCAAAAATGTAAAATGAAGATTTGAAGGTCAATCCGATGTCGGAATTTAGTAATTTTTATATGGTTGGACTCGTGGTTGAATGAGCGTTCATATTTTGTAACTTTTATCGGGTTCCGAGACATGGGTCCCACTATTAATTTTTGAGTTAATTTCGGATTTTATTGTAAAACTTAGCATTTTCATATGGAATTGATTCATATACCTCATGTTGATTGTATCAAATTATTTTGACTAAGACTCTAGGCATTCGGAGGCCGAATCGCGAGGAAAAGGCTTATTGGAATAAAGAATTGCTCGGATTGAAGTAAGTAACAGTTCTAAATTTGGTCCTGAGTGTATGAAACCCCGGATTCTGCGATATGTGATTGATTTTGAGGTGACGCACATGCTAGGTGACGGGCGTGTGGGCGTGCATCATAGGAATTATGACTTGGTCAAATTCCATGGAACCGTGTAGTTGAATAATCTGTCGTTATCTGTACATTCCCCATATAGTAGGGAAATTAAACCACAAATCATATTTAGACCATGTGTTGGCACTGTAGGGACCCACAAAGGTCGCATGCATGTTGAATTACTTGCTAAATTGTTGTTTTGTACTCAGTCATAATTTTACTTGTTTATTTTATCTCACTCTCTATTGTTCATTATTGATGCATCATATTATTTTTGTTTGGGCTGATTTTCATAATTATTGAGATCCCGAGATACTGGAGAGATTTATGACTGAGTGAGGCCGATGGCATGATTGTGAGATATTATACTATAGCACGTGAGTTATCCGTACAGTACGTGAGTTGTCCGTGCGGATCCAGATATTATACTATAGTACGTGAGTTGTCCGTGCGGATCCAGATATTATACTATAGCACATGAGTTATCCGTGCAGCACGTGAGTTGTCCGTGCAGATCCGGATATTGATACTATATCACGTGAGTTATCCGTGCGGATTATAGCACTTGGGTTGAAGGAGCCCCTACGGAGTCTGCACACACACCCAGTGAGTGCAGGTACCTACTGAGTGCGAGTGCTGAGTATTGATTGAATGAAATAGCTGAGTGATTGTGGTCCTGAGAGGATGCATATGATTTCATTCTTATTGCACTACAGTTGTCATATATTACTGTGTTGGAAATTTCTAAAAGATATTATCTTCTTTTTTTTCAGTCGAACTTGATATGAAGTTACTGTTGAGTATTAAATGTTGAACATGAAAGCATGCCCTAAATCTTATGTTGGAAATTGCTATAATTGCACTCACCTCTGAACCTCGTCATTATCTTCAGCTCTTTATTTAGTATTGTTACTTGCTGAGTTGGTTGTACTTATACTACACCCTGCACCTCGTGTGCATATCCAGGTACCTCCGGATACGGCAGTTGCTAGTTTTTTGGAGCTTTATCTTTGGAGACTATCGAGGTAGCTGCTTGGCATCTGCAGACCTTGACTCTCTTCTTTTCAGTTATTTTATTATTCTACATTTTTCAAACAGTGTTTTTTTATCAGTCAGACATTGTTATCATTTAGATGCTCATGTACTCAGTGACACCGGATTTTGGGAATGTATCTTATGTCAGTAATTTGTGAGATTTTTCTATGGAAATTCAAATGTTACGATTTCAAACTTAAGAGAAAATGTGGCTTATTGAGGTTATTGGCTTGTCTAGTATTGAGATAGGCGCCATCACGACAGATAAGAATTTTCGGTCATGACAAGATCCCAAACCTCGACAACAAGATATGCAACCAACTAAAATGGACGATAGTCCAGTACTCATGGTTCTGTTTATAGGACTTTATGTTAATGATACTTGCGTCGATATGAGTGACATGTTGGATTACTTTATGCTTGGCATTTTACAGAACACTTATACTACTAAATCACAATAATTATGTTTCCCAAGGAATCAATAATTATTCATCAACACAGTCTAAAAGAGAACTTCTACTGAATCTAAATTTTATTGTATATTTATATTCAAACTAAACACATAAAATCTCCATCTCTAAGAATAATATATGGTACATCAACATACAAATTTAAAATAAATTTCGTAACAAATTTAATGAAAATTTGAATATCTACAACAACATACATAGTAAAAATAAATTTCATACATCTAATTATATATTATACAACTTATTTATAAATTATCTATAACTTTCATACATTATTTCTACCCAGTTAAATACAACTAAAATATCATACAACTTAAATACAAATTTTATACAAATTTTATACAATATATTTTTTGTATATTTTGTATCTAATTTATACATAGTAAAAAAATAAATTTCATACAATTAACTATATATTATACAACTTATCTAAAACTTTCATACATTATTTCTACCAAGTTAAATACAACTACAATATCATATAACTTAATTATAATTTTTATACAATATGTCTTTTGTATATATTTTGAATTTGATTTGTATATATTTTGTCTGTGGTGTGTACTTTTTCCTCTCTAAAATTTCAATCAAAACTTACTCTCTTAATAGAATTTTGATACATATCAACAACTTTATGTAAAAAGATAGTATTGATAACTTAAATACAAATTTTATACAACGATTCATACATTATAAAACTATTTTCAACTTTCATAGAACATTCAAATAAAAAATAATATATAACTTCAACATCATATAATTTACATACAATTATAATATAACTTTATTATAATTTCGTAAATATATTGTATGTCATGTCTTCTTCTTCTTCTTCTTTCAATCTGAAATTCAGCCAAAATCAAGTCTAATCTTCACCAAAACACCCTCAAAATTGATATATAAACTCCAAACAATATTCTCAATTGTTTGCAACAACACCCAATCCAAACAAATAATGATTTTTGAAAACACAAATTCGATTTCAAGGCTTCAAAGTTTTTTAATGGTTGTGAATGGTGGAGAGTCAAACACCTTCAAAATTTATTGATTGATAATTTCAGTTTGAACATCAATTGTGCAACATGACAGGAAATTGCTAAGTTAAAAAGATTGAAATCCATTGATGAATTTCATTAAAACTCTATACAACAAGAAAGCATAAAAAATAGAGAACATCAAATAAAGAAAAATTGGGGGAAAAACATATGAGAGTAGAGAGACGAAGAGAGAGAGAGAGAGAGAGAGAGAGAGAGAGAGAGAGAGAGAGAGAGAGAGAGAGAGCAAGTATAAAGGGATAAGGAAATAATTGATATTCCTTATTCAATTCTTAATATAAAAGGGATACTCATTTAAAACTTATTTGTATATAATTGGTAAATTGTATATGACCATGTAATTAAATTGAAACTTGAGTAGGGGGGTGATAAGGTTTCAAATAGTATATAGGAAGGTAAAAATCCCTTTGTAAAATAAGGGGCCCAATACCATGAATGTTTAGCTTGAGCTTACCCGGGTTTAATGTCTTGCATTAGTTAAACAATAATTATAATAATGTCATATTCTTTTTCGGTTGATTAGGTAATAATAATTTTAAAAAAAATAAGTTTAAGCACCTTTTAATTAATTTAATCGCTAGGCAACTAGTAGGCGTGCTTTGACTTTTTCATTCACGGACTCGCTTGCGTAGCGTGATATTTAACATTCAATAAATTAATTCATTTATTTCATACCATAACCAATAGCTTTAATTAGTTCCTATTTTAGTTAATCCCTTCCTATAAATCGCGAATTCGCTTACATAGCACGTTAGTGGACATTTAATAAATTTCAAAATTATTTTCCTCAAATGTAATAATTTTCCCAAAAGTAATAACGTGCTAATAATCTTTTATCATGACAACGGATTCACTTGCGTAACGCTGACAAAAGTAATAAATTTTGTCTCGATCATGCATTCTCTTCCGTTGTGTGGTCACAACATCTTATTATTCCAAACATCTTTTAATAATTCTAATAATCAAGAAATAAAAGCGGATAGGTAAAATATGGAAATCAAATAAAGCACAGTTTGTCCAAAATTAATTCAAACCAGGTTTAAACCAATAAAGCGACCGTGCTAGAACCACCGAATTTGGGGAGTGCCTTACACCTTTTCCCTGGTCAAAATAATTCCTTACCTGGACTTTATTTTCGTAGACCAATAATAATAGAGTCAAAACTTCCTTTGCTTAGGATTCAAATTCTAAGTGGCACCTCTGAACAATAAAAATAATCCCTACTAAAGTTTATCAGTTTAATTGAAAAAATCCTTTAAACCGCAACAATACCACAACATATATCTTTTGGGGTAAAAATGGGCATGACAGTTTTGGCGACTCTGCTGGAAAAATTCAAGAATTAAGTCATGTACATTTACTTTATTTGACTTTATTAAATTTGTATATACTGTGATTTATTTGGTCCTAATGTGCTACTTGTCCGCTTTTTACCGCTTTGATTGAACTGTACATATAAACTATCTTCTCACGCATCCGGTTTGAGTCTTCTTGAAATTAAAATTGGGCATTTACTTGAAATAGTCCGCTTTCTTTGAGATAGCCGAAGTGCTTGCCATCTGGTAAAAGATTTTTGTCACACATGTTTTAGGCAGGGAGCACCACCAGTTAAGCCTGAAAGTAATGCTACCGGTACGCTGACCCTCCTCGGCTCGAGTTGTCTGCTCGAGTAAGCTAGTCTAGATACTTTCTCCACTAGGATTTAAACCTAGAAGAACAAACCTCATGCCAGATATCCCTAGTAGGTTCGTTTTATTTGCATCATGTGTATTTGACTTAGCGAAACTCGGCACAGGGATCGGGTCCATATAAGATAGGTATCCTTTTTAAAACCATTATGTTCATGATTATGTGCTACCTGTTACATTATTTGGGAGTCTTGCATGATGACCGGCTTTAGGGTGGATCAGTTGAATGAACAAAGAGAAATAAAGAACATGCTCTCGATTTTTGTACAAATGTCTGCCTTTTTATTTATTAAAAAAAAAAGATGTGGCCTAGTGGGAGATTAATTTAGTCGGTTTCATCGAACTACACGGGTATGATTCTCACTACCTGATGAGATACGTAGGCAACCTCTATCGTGTTTGGCTCACATTTTTTTTAAAAAGCATAAAAATTACGCATTTGCATGAAAAGTTTCGAAAAAAAGAGAAATAATATAACTATTTTTGGTTACCTTTTATCGTTTTGCCCTCGTAACGTATTGCCGAGACAACCTTAAAATCTTCCTCGGAAGTGCTAAAGGGTCATTTTTGCAAAAATAGTTATTTTCCATTTTTTTTACCATTTTACCCTTATGCCAGATTATTTTTGTCGAGACAGCCTTAAACCTTCCACGAAAATGCTCAAAGACTGTTTTTTTAAAATGACAATTTCATCTATTTTTTTGTGCTTTTTACTGTTTTGCCTTTGTATCCGGTCGTTTTTGCCAAGACAACCTTAAAATCTTCCTCAGAAGTGCTAAAGGGTCGTTTTTGTAAAAATAGTTACTTTGTCCATTTTTTTGCTTTTTAACATTTTGCCCTTATGTCTAGCCATTTTTGCTGAGACAACCTTAAACCTTTTGCGAAAGTGCTGAAATGTTGTTTTTATAAAAATAACAATTTTATTTGTTTTTGTCTGCTTTTTATTGTTTTGCCTTTGTATCCGACTCTTTTTGCCGATACAGCCTTAAAATCTTCCTTGAAATTGCTGAAGGGATGTTTTTGTAAGAATAGCTACTTTGTCTATTTTTATTTATTCACTATTAAATATTTTGGCCCTTTTGTACTGCTAATTTGTCAAAGATAGCCTTAAACATTCTATGGATTACCAAAAGGCTGTTCTCGTAAAAATAGCCATCATTTTTAGTTTTGTCTGGTCGTATTTTTCGAGACAACCTTTCGACCTCTCTCGGGAATAACAAAGGTTTGTTTTCATAAAAAGAGCCATTTTATTTTATTTTGTCTATCTTTCATCTTTTTTCCCTATGTTTGGCCGTTTTTGCCGAGACGGCCTTTTAAACCTCTATCGGGAGTATCAAAGGGTCATTTTCATAATAATGGCTATTTTTCCTACTTATATCATTTCAACTTTTGCGTCCAGTAATTTCAAAAGATTAATGAAAAATAGATTGAGTCCTAAATTGATATTTTTTAAAAAATCGGAAGTTGCATATAATTTAGGTATGTCCTGACTCTTTTTTTTATTCTCAGGTTCACCATGAATTTTCAACAAAGAAGCAGTCAAAAAAGGGGTAAGGGACGAGATACCTCCTATGTTCTCGATCAGAGATAAGACCCCGAGTAGTCTCAGTAATTGGTGGGCTAGTTTCGTCACATGGGAACATAATCAAGTTTTTAAGCACCTTAAGTTCCTCACAAACATCATGGGAGTTAAGGCCAATAGAGATTTAATCGAGTCCCTAGTGGGTTTTTGGGATCCTGTGAATAATGTTTCAAGTTCAAAGATTGTGAAATCACGCCTACACTAGAAGAATTAAGGGGGTTTACAGAATTGGGGAGAAACCTTCGTGGGAAAAAGCCTGCAGCTCCGAGAAAAATTGGCGTGAACAATTATTTTGAAGAAGTTATGCCTTCATCGAATTCCAATGGGCTGTTTGAACGAAGGGCGGGTTCCATTGGAATATTTATATGACAGATTTGGGGATGTGAAAAGGTTCGAGAGCTTTTCAGGCTTAGAATTCTTCAACCAATTGAGTTACGATGCATGGAGGGAGTTAAGAATCTTCATTTTGATGATATCATTTCTAGGAATCATGGTCTTTCCAGAGCGTGGTGGGTGAATTAGAATTCGATTGGTTGCGGTCATCTCGTGTCTTCAAAGTAGCGAGGATCACACTATTCTTCCGATGACTATGGGATATATTTTTCGAGCTTTGACCCGCTGCCAAGAGGGCAAAGACTACTTCGAGGGATGCAACATTCTGTTTTAGATGTGGTTCATAGAGAACCTTTATCTTCATCCAATAGTAGTAAATTTCAGTAATAATTGGCTGAATTACATTGGATGTCACCCAGTTAGGGTCGCGAGTTATAATCCTCCAAAGGGGGTAAAGTCCTGTCAGACATTTCTTGGTTCATTGACTGCTGATATAATCACTTGGAACTATTATTTGTTCCTTTCTTCTAGGGTCATGCATATGTTGACGTATCTCCCATTCTTTATACTCATGGGTTTCAGAGGTTTCCGACCCTACGCACCCCTACGTGTCATGCGCCAGCTAGGGAGAGATCAAAAGAGGCCCAGATTGAGGACATGTGCACGTTTGTGTGGGAATTAAAGGGAAAGGAACTTCCAAGGGAGTCATATGCACAAAAGGTTCGGTAGTAGGTTTTCTTACTTGGACGAGATGGTAGCCGATCGTGAACGTGGAGAGGTGAGCCTCACGTATCTTGAGTAGTTTCATAATCAGACGATCCCAGAGCAAAGGCTAGAAAGACCCATAAGGAATGCATTTGATTGGGAGGCTATGATTCAAAATAGAGTTGGGTTAGCTATGGAAGAGATGATATGGGATTATGAGTCAACCTTTGGAGCACTACAAGAAGAGCTCGGCATCATTAAAATGGACAAGGATCTACAGTATGATGCTTTTGAGAACGATAAAGCTCAGTGGGAACGAGAGAAGCAAGCCTAAAGGCATAGATGAGGCAGAAAAACAAAGTCACAACCGTTCAGCAACAAGAAGAGAGAAAAACCCAGTTCAACGTGATCCGTGATCATAAGCACAGAGGTTTTTCTCCATTAATCCAAGGTCTAAGGAATCGGATAGGGGGAGGTAAGTCAAGTAAGGAGTGCCAGATCGCCGAGTTTGAAATAGAAAGACATCACTACCAAAAGGTGATCGATTGGTTAGAGGGGGAGTCACTAGAAGTTCGGCGCCAGAGAGATATGGCCTTAGAGCACGAGCATGATGCGTTGGATCTAGCCAAAACCCGTGGTCAACGACATCAAGAGTTGCATTTGGCTTAGGAGCACATTAAGGGAAAGATCCTCGAGGTAGCCACATATACCTTCCGAGCATGCATGAATCACCAGGGAGTGATGGCTGAGCGGTTTGTAGAAGTATCATTGAATGTCACCCGTCACATATCTACAGACTTAGGGAAGATATACCGTGATATTGGGGGTCAGCCGCAGGAATAAGTGCCTTGACTACAGTGATGCCGGTGGATTCTCTTGCAGAGATCACAGTCTTCTTTTAGTTTGCAGTCCACTTTGATTGTTCTTTTGTTGTCTTTGAGTCTATAAAAATCTTTTGGTGTTTTGAGTCTTGTTGTTTTGACATCGGAAAAGGGTCAAATATATCCTTGAACTATTCGAAATAGTTTAAATATACCTTTCGTTTGAATATCTGGTCAGTTATATCCCTACCCTTATACTTTTGCACTAATTTGCCCCTAGTTTTGACGGAGAGACACATGACAACCTAAAAATCAAATAACCCACCCCAATTTTAAAATATCCGATTCACTTTACAAACCCACCCCTTAACTTGAACCATACCCGACCCATTCCCCTCTAAATTCTCTTTATTTTTCTTTTCATTTTCTTTCCTTTTTTTCTTTACATCTTTCTCTCTCTTCTACAGTCCAAATCAATGTTAAAACCCAACTACTTTCAGTCACAAAATGATTAATCTCCCAAACTAGTTTCTTCCACCAGTTCAAATCTCAGGAGCTATAGTGATAGAGCTCGAAAATTTAAGACCCAAAATTTCTTTTCTCAGTTATCAAATCTAGCTGCTTTCAATTTTATCAGTACAGTAACCAAAGCTCAAGCAGACAATTCCATTTTCAAACCCAAATGAATTTTCAAGTTCAAGTGTAATTTCCATATTGCCAATCATGTCTTCAAATTTTGGATGCAAATCAACAGCCCAAGGGGTTCAATAATCAAGCAATTAAAATTTCTCTATGCGCCACATTTATGTTGCTTGCATACATAAAACCCCTAACTTGAGCTCCCAATCACCCATGGACATGAAAGACAAATTGGACTTGAAGTTGGCTCTAAAGACGCCACTGTTTCCATGAAGCCTACAAACTTTACCCCAAATGCACTATAAATGTTTGCCATTCGCTTCTCGAGGTGACATTTTACTTCTTTCTTAGTGTTCACTTCCCAGATCTTAATCAACGAAGTGTTTGGATACTGGTGTGATTTCGACCTTTTGTATCCAAGAAAAGTTCGCCTGGAGTATAGTCTGATCCGTTCTCCTTGGCATCCTTTCACCATCTTCGATTCAATTGTTTTGGGGCTGTGACGATTTTCGAAAATGCCTGCAAAGAAGAAACCAAATTAAGGGGAATGGGTCGGGTATGGGTCAAGTTAAGGGGTGGATTGTAAAGGGATCCGGGTATTTAAAATTGGGGTGGGTTATTTCTTTTTTAGGTTGCCACGTGCCCTTCCGTCTAAATTAGGGAAAAATCAGTGCAAAAGTATAACGATAGGGATATAACTGACCAGATACTCAAACGAAGGGTATATTTAAACTATTTCGAATAGTACATGGATATATTTGACCCTTTTCTGTTTTGCCTTTTATCTTAAAAAGTCTATTTGAGTCGAATCTAGTATCATGTAACAATGAATATATATATATATATATATATATATATATATATATATATATATATATATATATATATAAGTGGACGGCGTAATGATCTGATTCATGCGGCGACATGATACGCAGGCGACCCCCAAAATGTTCGATCAAAATATTTTTCAACGACTCTAAAATGAGGGATCAAAATGAGGCCAGTGAAAAAAAAAATGAAAAAAAGAGAGAAGAAAATACAAGCATCAATAAGAACCAACCTTATAAACTGGAATGAAACATGAAGCCTTCCAAAAGCATGTTAGAAATGGTGATAATGTTAGGAGCATTGCATATTACGTGTGATTCATATATGTAAAATGTTTAATCCTAACACTTTTGTTATCTCTTATATAGGAAGTTTAAGGTGGTTCGTTTGTGGTGAAACTGGCAACACGTCATTACTTCACTAGATTTAAGGGAAAAGTAGCAATGACTAACAATGATGAAATCGAGTTAGCTAGTGACGACCCCCAGGGTCAGTCAGTTGAGCAAGAGTCAGAGGAAGTAAGAAGATTGAAACAACAACTGTGTTATGTGCATCAGGCCTGGGTCTCCAGTCAGCCTCCGCCTCAGGGTCCCTCAGAGGGAACTTCCACCATACCCCTGGCTACTCAACCACCGCTCCATGTAACGAGCGATCACATTCTACCCCCAGGGTATGTGCCAAATTACAGCTTCCCTGTTGCCCCTGGTACCTCTAATATGCGACCCCCAGCCGTACCGGTTAGGAACACCTCTCTCGTCATGTCTGGCGGGCCGACATATACAATACCGCCACCACCTTTTGTGACGAGACCAAACAATAAACTACCATCTCATGCTTACGATGAACAATACTACTCTCCAAACATGGCTTTCAGGGTCTCGGCTCCATACAATCAGACTCCTCATTACGAGTCACCTGTAAAAACTGAAAAGGCTGCCAAGACGAGTGAGCCAAATGATATGGCCAAAAAAATGAAAAGTCTCGAACAGAACATAAAGAACATACAAGGACTAGGTGGTCACAAAAGTATTTCATTCAGTTATCTATGCATGTTCCCTCACATCCATTTTTCACCTGGGTTCAAGACCCCAAAATTTGAGAAATATTATGGACACGGCGACCTTATCGCCAATTTGAAAAGGTACTGCAACCAACTGAGGGGCGCAGGAGGAAAAAAAGAATTGCTGATGGCTTATTTTGGGAAGAGTTTGGTGGGAGTAGGCTCTGAATGGTTCATTGAACAAGATATCTCTCACTGTCATGTTTGGGATGACATGGCCCAGGCCTTCGTCAAATAATTTCAGTACAACATCGATATTGCGCCAGAAAGCAATTCCCTGTCCAATATGAAGAAAACGTCGATTAAAAGCTTTAGAGAGTATGCCATCAAGTGGAGGGAGCAAGCAGCTAGAGTTAAGCCACCCATGGATATCCACGAGTTGATCACTATTTTTCTGGAGGCTCAAGAGCCTGATTACTTTCATAACATGGTGTCCGTGATGGGCAAACCTTTTGCAGAAGCAATCAAAATAGGAGAGATAGTCAAAAATGACCTCAAGACTGGCAGAATTGTAAGTCAAACTGCTCTCAAAGCCACCACCCAAGCAATCCAAAATGGGTTGGGAAGTTTGGCAAGTATAAAGAAGAGAGATGAAGGGTTCATGATGACTTCGGGATCCAGGGAAGTTCAAAGATTGGCATCGCACCCTTATGTGCAAGTTCAACAGTGGCAATCTAGCTACCCTCAACATTATTATCCCACGCCAATCCTTCAATACTCTGTGGGCCTACCATAGTATATAATGTTTAAGGCTCAATCATATGCTCGGCCTCCCAATCAACGGGTACGGGCATCAGCTCCAAGGATCCCGCGACCTTAATAACAAAATTTTCCGGCACCCTACAATGCTCATCCCAGGAAGGATTATGGTCGAGAGCAGAGGCCGGTGGAAACATTTACTCAATTGGCTAAATCATACTCTAGTATGTTCCATAGGTTGAAGCAGATGGGCGTGATTGGACCCATCGCTCCCCGCCATATGCATCTTGATTCACTTGAATTTCAAGAAAATACTAGATGTGAATATCATTCAGGTGCCCCGGGAATAGTATTGATAATTGTTGAACTCTGAAAAGAACCATAGAAAGACTCATTTCTGAAAAGTTTATTGTGGTAACAAATGGCGAAGACCCTCCTAATGTCACAAATAACTCGTAACCAGCACATAAGGATGTTTATTTCGTGGGAATGATTAGCTGAGATCAAGAATACAAGCCAGTTGGTCAAGCAGAAATGACAGTGGGAACGATTCAAGAAGGAACAAGACTGGAAGTAAGTCTAAGCTGATATGTGCCGTTGATTATGAAAGGAGCCTAGAGCTCAGAGAAGGCAAATTTATTTGTTCCAAAAATCTCGAGGTTGGAAGTCCGCTCTAGTGTTCCAACCTAAGGTTGTATGTCCTAGTAGGCCACCCCGTCATGAGGCAGAATCAAGGTGGTACAGAAGGTATAACAGAGCCGATCATAATCAAACCCGCCGTGCAACCCTGTGTGACAAACACAAAAACCATTCCTTGGAAATACAACAAAACTGTGGTAACCTACAAAAACAAGGAAATTATAGAAGAAGTGGGGGAAACTGGAGGTTTGATTTGATTGGGGAAGTGTTACTATCCAGAAGAGTCGAGGAAGGCCAAATGCCAATAAAGAAACCAGTCACTGAAGAAGAGGCAGAAGAGTTTTTGAAAAAGATGAAAATTCAGGATTACTCAATCATTGATCAGTTGAGAAAGACTCCCGCTCAAATCTCTTTGCTATCTCTGCTCATACATTCTGAAAAGCATGCCCGTGTACTAATCAAGATCTTGAATGAGGCACATGTCTCAGAGAAGGCTCAAGTGTAGATGCATGCCCTCTCACTACCTTGCAAAGCATGAAAATCAATGCAGACCGAATTCGACCTAGCAATGTTTGGATTAGGGCTTTTGATGGCTCATAGAGAGATACCATTGGGGAGATCCATCTCACCATGATAATTGGGCCGGTTGATTTTGAAATTGTCTTCCAAGTAGTGGTCATGGAAACTTCTTATAACTTTCTTCTTGGAAGTCCATGGATCCATATGTCTCGAGCTGTGCCATCCACCTTGTATTAGATGCTCAAGTTCAAACATGATAGGCAAACAATTATTGTTCACGGAAAGACGAAACACCCATTTATGAAGACCCCTTAATCTCGTGTATTCAGTCTAATGAAGGGTGTAAGTCCATTGTCTATCAAGCTTCGAAGTGGTTGTTATGGACCATGTTGAGAAAGAAAAGCCTATTATGCATCCTCGTCTTTCTGCCATATCTGTAATGGTGGCAACACTTATGCTGAGACGGGTTTATGAGCCAGGAGAAGGTTTGGGTCCATCATTGCAAGGAATATAGGAACCCATTTCTCCCTTTAGTAACAAGGGTACATTTGGCTTAGGTTTCAGGCCAACACAAGCAGATGAAGACAAAGCCAAGAACCGCAAGAAGCATGGGTGGATCTTGCATAACCTGATCCCTCATATTTTCTACACTTTTGTTAGGCCACGACTCCAAGAGGGTCAAAATTCCTCGACACAGGAAAATATTGACGAAATTTTCCATGGCCTCAGCAAGATATTTTCTGAAGTGAACTGATCCAGACTAGTGAAGGCATTAGTCATGCCGATATACAACTTGTAATGACCCGACCAGTCATTTTAAGTCATACCATATTGTTCGGTGGTTTAAGGTCTTGAGTAACTTCACGTCATATATGCTGACTTGTACGTGTGGTCGGAATTGTATTTCGAGAAGTTCAGGGTTGATTCGGATAGAAAATTCTAAATTCGGAAGCTTAAGTTGCAAGAGTTGATTGGGGTTTACTTTTGAGTAAACGACTTCAAAATCAGGATTTGAAGGTTTCAATAGATTCGTATGATGATTTTGGACTTGGGCGTGTGTTCAGGTTGAGTATCGGGTGGCCCAGGAGCATTTCGGCACTTGTTATGGAAAGTTGGCATTTTGAAAGTTTAAGAATTTCCTTAAGTTTGGTTTGAAGTGGAATTTGGTGTTGTTGATGTCTATTTGGAGTTTCGAGCCTTGGAATAGATTCATAGCATGATTTGTGACTTATGCGTAAAGTTTGGCGTCATTCCAGAATGTTTAGGTATAATTTGAACGCATTCGTCGAAGTTTGGAAGTTTGAAAATTTAAAGAAGGTTTCGATCATCGATTCATAATTTAGATGTTGTATGATATTATTTGAGGCCTCAAGCAAGTTCGTATTGTGTTTTGGGATGTGTTGGTACATTTTGATAGGGTCCCGGTGGCCTTAAGGTTGAAACGAATTGAAAACGGATTGAAACTTGAAATTTAGGACATGTTGTTGCTGCTGAAGTCTGATATCATCGCACCTACGGAAGGAATGGCCGCAGTTGTAGTCACGCATGTGTGTAGGGGCCATCACAGGTGTGAATTTCATGAAGGAGGTTTGGGAGCACAGGTGCGAGGAAAATTTTGCACATGCGAGTCGCAGATGCAGAGAAGAGATCGCAGAAGCAGAATTTGGCCAAGAGGCCTAGGGCCACAGAAGCGGACTTGGTCACACAGGTGCCTGAGCGCAGAAGCACTTGTTGTCCGTAGAAGCGGAAGCCCATATGCACTATTTAGGGCGCAGAAGCAAACGTTGTTGGCTTGAGCTAGAGCCACACCTGTAATAGATTTTCCGCAGGTGCGGAGCCGCAGAAGCGGCTAGTTGACTGCAGATGCGGAAATCGCTGGGCAATGGGGTGCTTTTAATCCGACACTTAGCCCATTTCTCCCATATTTTCATTTGGTTTGGGCAAGTTTTGGAGCTCTTCAAGTGGGGATTTTCATCATCAACTGCAAGGTAAGTACATCCCACGTATTATAAGTTGATTTCAAGGATTTCATCAGGATTTAACATAGAGATTTGTGAAAAAACTTTGGGATTTTGAAGAAAAACCTAGAATTTATAATTTTTGGATTTTTTCCACGATTTTGGATGAAGAATTAGGAATAAATTACATATTTGAGTTCCTAATATTGTTGGTAATGTTTATCTTCAAACATTTTCGGAATCCGAGCACCTATGCCCGAGGTTGACTTTGTTGACCTTTCAAACGAATTTGGGAATTGTTATAAATTGATTAATTATGAGTATTAGAGCGTATTTTTACTGGTTTGCACATTGTTTGACTAGTTTCGGATGGTTTTTCTTTGAATTGAAGAGTTAGAGAGTCATTAGAGTCGGTTATGGAACTTCAGAGCAAGGTAAGTCTCATATCTAACCTTGTGAGGGAGAAACTACCCCTAGGTGATGTAATTGTTATGCGCTACTAATTATGGGTGCTATGTACGCACGAGGAGATGAGAGTCCATATGTAGCTAAAGCTTGTTTATGTCCGGGTAGACTTAGGACTTTATCATGTAATATTTGAATTGTTTGGACTCATTTTTACTAGCTTAATTAATTGAAATTACAATTGAAATTGATCTAGAAACATATATATATTAGACCGAGCTTTATCACCTTGAGTTGTTGCCAAGATATTTGATAAACTTAAAGGGGTATATTCACTATTATGCACCTATATTTGTGTTGTAAGTTTCTTCCTTTATTGTGGAGCAGGTTGAACGCCTCGGCAGTATAATAGATGCATCTATGGTTCGTGCCGCTCGACCCTCGGTAGTGTATACATTATTCTGGATCAGGCCGTACGATCTCGGCATAATCGTGTGTTATATCGCTAGCAGTCCGAATATTTATGAGATTATCCTTTCACTGATGCCTGGTATTTCATATGGTATTCCTTATTCATTTGATATTGGCACTTGATATTTTTCGAGCTGTTGAGATAGAATACGAGATTGAAAAATTTATATCGTTAAAAGAAATTTTGAAAGACTGTTGGTTACCATTTTATCCCACTATTACTGTTGTGCTTCATATCTATTTAGGATTTAGCATACTGCTTTATCAGACCTCTAGTAAGTGTCGATGTCGACCCCTCGTCACTAGTTCTCCGGGGTTAAGCTAGACACTTACTAGATACGCATTGATTTACGTACTCATACTTTAATTTTGCACTAAATATGTAGGATCTGACAGGTCTATTTGGTGGACATATGGGCGCATAGGCGCAACTGCTAAGGAGACTTTATGGTGAGCTGGATTCCAGGCTACGTGTCACGGCCCATAGAGTCTCCGTTGTACTATTTACTTTATCCTCTCTTATTTACATTTTAGACAGATGTTGTATTATTGTTTTACTCCTTAGTAAATGCTCATGCACTTGTGGCACTAGATTTTGGGGATATTCTAGTTCATGCTTATGGATTTGCATATTATTATCACTTGTTATTTTATACAATACTAATTATGTATGTACCCATGAATTTTAAAGGAGTAAATTTCCTTGCTTAAAAAAAGTTTATGATTTTGAAAGTAATAAAAATGAACAATTCACATGATAGTTCACCGTTGGCTTGCCTATCAGCGACGTTGGGCGCCATCACGGCCTATAGTGAGTTTTGGATCATGACAGCTTAGTATCAGAGCTCTAGGTTTACTTGGGAATCATGAGTCATGAGCGAGTCTAGTAGAGTCTTGCGGATCGGTACAGAGACGTATGTACTTATGCTCAGGAGGTTACATGGCTGTTAGGAGCACTTTCCTTCTTGATTCCTTGTCGTGTGATTTGATTCCATTGAATCTTATGCCTTTATTTCTTTCCTACTCAATATTATGCAACGTGGAGCGCTTGTTATTAATTGGGAATCAAGGAGTTATAATGGTACTGCAGATGTGGTGCAGGATATTTCTACCTGCGTATTTGATTGGGCTATCGTCGTCGCCTCGTGGAGGGATGTTCTATCATTTCAGCATAATGTTAGTGTTGCCTACGGGTTCGCGGCTATGTACGGTGCATTATGATGTTCATGAGTGGTTATCGTGCAGTATTAGTATAAATAGTAAGGTGCTTATTTGTGTGTCGCGGCAATAAATGACTCAAAAGGAAGGCTACTCGGTTCATGGTTTAGAGGTTTGGCATTTAATTCTAGCGGAGGAGAAGTAATTGGACTATGGATGTTTAGGCCTCGATTGATGGAGTAGCGAGATCGGATATTTTCGAACTTAGTAGAAATTCTCATTTGTGATGTGTTGTCGTCATCCTTGTTTGAACGCATTAAGGTTCTACGGTATTATGGTCTCCTTTGAATTTTCCTTCGGGGTAGGGTATTGTGGAATAGCACCTAAGTAGCGTTTATCAGAGATGGCGGTGTATAGCGGCTTCAGATTCGAATCGGTGCTTCTAATATTGATGGCTCGGGGGAGATGATCTTTGAGGAGACTTAGAGTTAGTGGCAATTTATCTGTTCTGATGCTATAGATGGATTATGATTTGAGGTAGTATTTTGGTAGCAAAGGAGGAGGAAGGACATGGTGGGATGTATCTCATGGTAATTGAATTGCTAGCAAGTCAAGTATGAAAAGCAGAGGTCGAGAAGTTGCTTAAAGAAGATGGTTTAACCAAAGTGGGAGTGGCAGAGTAACATAGGGATTATGTGGTAGGGTAGCCACATGCCTTGAGGAAAGTTTAGAGCGATTTGGGAATCATGGTGGATAATGACTAGGTCTATGGATTATATTTGGGATGGTGGCTACTGTACTGAGGAAGATTGAATATGACAGAGAGGAGTTTTCTTGAAATGAAGAGGGGTGTGAAAACTTGAATATCATTTTTGGATGCAACGTGGCTTCAAGTTTGGAACGTATTTTCAGACTTTCAGTTGATGTCAATAGGGAATGAACAGACTTTTGCAGCTGGTGGACGAGCATGAGCTCAAGAGGGTTTACTGATTTCGTGGTAGTTGTACCTAGTGAAGCGTCATTGGAAGATGTCAGTATAGGATTCCACATGTGGGCTATTCCTGTGAGCATGTTAGCGGTTACGTGATTTTGGTGAAGTTTCTACGAAGTGTTCTACTTACTACCCAGCAATAGGTCGAATATGCGATTGTGGCTGATAATTTGAAATGCTCATAAAAAGTTTAACAAGAGATTACGAGAAATTTGGCGGGTTAACGGTGCGAGATCATGGTGATTGAGAAGGATAAATCTTTGTGGGTTCAAGATTTATGTGCTTGTAGCTTAAAGCTAAGTGAGGGAGCCTACCGTCTACGATTGGATCAAGTTGTTGTCTGCTTGTGCGATGTCAAGTTATTGGTGCATTGGTGGATTATTTATACCTAAGAAAAGAAAACATCAGGGGTAATTCGAGCAAAGAACTTGATGAATGTGTGCTATATTTCGCCTTATCGATTCATGTGCAGGTTTTAGGAAGACTCAGAGTTTATGCTTCTTGTGGATGCGATGTACAAGGAAAAGAATCCATCTGGTTGCTTCTTTGGGAGTGTTCATGTGCTAACAGAGCATTGGAGTTTGATTATATTCGGGACCAGGTCAGAGTGGGTGACTCTCAGTAGTGGTTCTAACGGGTTCAAGGATGTAAGTGCGGTGTCTAAGTATTTTTGGGTTCGTTGTGTGGCTGAAGACCGAGATTTTGGCAGTAGAATGTGAAGATTACTTGGGGGAATTTTCTATGTTATCATTGGGTCTACGAGGTAGTATTGGAGAAATAGCTTTGGATTAGCGAAAAGTCTTTCAGAATGTGTGTACCAGTTGGAGATGTTATTGTGTGCATAAGGAGGGTATGAGATGGTTCATGGGTATTGAGACGATGTGGTCTCATGAATTGGGTCACTCGGAATGAGTGTTGTTGTGTTTGGTTATGTTTGAATGGATCTATTATTATTTCTAAGACAAGTCAAGAGTAAATTGGAAGAAGTGGGGCCGGTTAGTAATGGTTTGAATCAACTTGATTGTGGCGATGATCAGTTCCTTCAGCGTGTTAAGTTATACAGGTGGTTTGTAGTTGTACGTACGGGCTTGACAACCACCATAATTTTCTTGATTTGGGAGGTATTCGATTCTTATGGCCTTGTTATGTAAATGGATCCCGAAAGAGTTATGGCGGTTTAGACCACGACTTGAGGTTTGTATTTTCAATGGTCGAGGGAATTCAGTTGCGTGTTGCAATGGTTCTTCTGAAATGAGCTGAGTGAAAGGTTTCTAGCGTATGAAGTATTTATTCTACTAGTAATTCAGGGGTTATGATGAATTCTTATACTCTTGCGTAGCGGCATGATAGGTGTAGTGAGCGGCATGGGAATTGGAAGTTGAGGATCAAGGTTGCAGCTCGGTATTGATAAGAATGTCATGGGCTCGGATGGGCAGGGAAGAATTCAGATCTTTAGAGTAAGCTGGCATTATCTTATTGTTGCCTGAGAATGATATTCTGTGTAAGAGGCATTGTGTATTGATTTGCGTATTCGTGATTTGCTTTACAGAATTAGCACGGTTGGTGGTATGGTAGTGCAGACTTTGCTACCTGGTGCGGAAGGTCGTGGGAGCGTATCTCACAGGAAAATTGTATAAGTGTGATATGTTAGTCGCTTGATTGTTAAGGATTGAAACCAAGTATGGAGATTTTGGTACTATCGCAAATGTGAGAGTTTATGCCTGAAAGGCACTCTATTCATTTGGTTGAGGACTGTGGGAGTTTGTTCCGGATTGGACAACTGCTTGTGTGTGTCATGAATAGGGCCATTGCAGATCCTTGAAAGGTTGTTGAACCTGTAAGGTATGAGTAGAATCGGCTTGAGGTCCATTGGTGGGTCTAATGTGAATGAGTGCTCTACGTCAGGTCGAATGTGTTTATTCGTCATAGCACTATTTATGAAGGAATCTTCGTTCATTGGATGTTATTCCTGTCGTCAATTATTCCATGTAATACTCTATTATTCTAGATGGGTTGTGAGATGACTTGATTATTTGCACATGTGATGTGATTCCGTGTAGCTTGTGGTATTATATGAACAAGATGGCTCTCGAGATGCAGGTTATTTATTACACCTTAAAGGTTCTTGGGTTTTGTAGCGTATAGCGCTATCCGTCTCCCCAGGAATTGGGCTATGCACTTGGAGTGCTTGTGGTCGATATTCGAGCATTTCGTAAGTATAAGCATTATGGCTTGATGAGGGTTTACTTATTGATTATTAAGTGTGGATCAGGTGGCACGCCACCACAGATACGTTGGTTGGGTCTGGTGGCACACCGCTACGAGTATATTGTTTTGATCGGGTGGCACTCTCCCACGGGTATGTTGTATGGATCGGGTTGTGCACCGCAATAATGTCATATTCGGATCGGGTTGCATGCTGCAACAGTGTCATAGCTGGATTGGGTTGCACACCACAATAGTGCAATGTTGAGTACGGTTCCCCATGCTTATTTTTCTGTGTATCTTGTTTCTCGTCTTCGAGAAAGGTTTATAGCATCTGTTGGCCATTTTATTCGTTATGCAGGCTGGGTAGTTCCTTACCGGAGTTCGTTCTTTATTATGAGTCATATTTGAGTTATAGCTTGTTGGAGCTTTGATGGCATTGTATGATATTTTTGACGGTGTTTGAGGTGGCTTATTGCCCGAACAACTTGTACTTGGTGAGGCGAGGTTATTAGACCTGATATTAGTGCGATCAGATTTATGTAAGCTATATTAAAGAGAAAATATTGTTATTCAGCTCAGAATAAGGTAATGGTTCTTGTCGGGTGGAGAGACCCCATGATTTATTGATTTGGCAGGTGGTTATGAGTTTCTACGCATCTCTTTCATCGTGGCAGTATTACGAGAGTTGGAACAGGGCTTATATGTGTTATGAAGTGTATTGCGGGCATCAGATTCGTGAAAGTTCAGCTATTGTGGTCAGAGGATGTTATTATGGGCAAACGATTTATGTGGTGCATGTTGTGATTTCAGCATAGGTGCATGCTCATGTTTTGGTATAGTGTGTAGTGATTTATGCGGTGTTCGTATGTTAAAATTGAGTCTCGTAGAGAATTCCGGATGTTGGAATTTGGTTCTAAGGCTTGTTAGCTAAGGTTATAGGGAGGATCTTTAATCTGGCTTGAGCTAATGTGCTCACATGGGTTGTGGTGGCACGGGTAGGTGCACGAGGTGTTAAATAGTAATTTTGGATAACTCAGGGATGATTCTTGGCACGTTCAAGGACGAACGTATATTTAAGTGGGGAAGAATATAACAACCTGACCGGTCGTTTTGAGCTCTAGTGCATCGTTCGGTTGTTTGAGGCCTTGAGTAGCTTCACTTCATGTGTGATGACTTGTACGTGTGGTCGGAATTGAATTTCGGGAAGTTCGGGGTTGATTCAGATGGAAAATTCTAAATTCGGAAGCTTAAGTTGGAAGAGTTGACTGAGGTTGACTTTTGAGTAAACGACCTCAGAATCAGGATTTGAAGGTTCCAATAGATTCGTATAATGATTTTGGACTTGGGCATGTGTTCGGGTTGAGTATCGGGTGTCCCGGGAGCATTTTGGCGCTTTTTATAGAAAGTTGGCATTTTTAAAGTTTAAGAATTCCTTAAGTTTGGTTTGAAGTGGACTTTGGTGTTATCGATGTCCTTTTGTGATTTCGAGCCTTGGAATAGGTTTGTATCATGATTTGTGACTTGTGCATAAAGTTTGGCGTCATTCCGTATTGTTTAAGCATAATTCAGACGCGTACGTCGAAATTTGGAAGTTTGAAAATTTAAAGAAGGTTTCGATTGTCGATTCGTAGTTTGGATGTTTTATGGTATGATTTGCGGCCTCGAACAAGTCTGTATTGTGTTTTGGGATGTGTTGGTACGTTTGAATGGGGTCTCGGGGGACTCGGGGTTGAAACAGATTGAAAGCGAATTGAAACTTTGAATTTAAGACATGCTGTTGGTGCTGAAGTCTGGTGTCATTGCACTTGCAGAAGGAGTGGCAGCAGCTGCGGTCATGCATGTGCATAAGGGCCATCGCAGGTGCGAATATTTTGGAGGAGGTCTGGGAGCGTAGGTGCAACGAAAATTCTGCACCAGTGAAGTCGCAGATGCGGAGAAGAGATCGCAAAAGCAGAATTTGACGAAGAGGCCAAGGGCTGCAGAAGCGGACTTGGTCACGCAGGTGCCTGAGCACAGAAGCGCTTGTTGTCCGCAGAAGCGGAAGTGCAGATGCACTATTTAGGGCGCAGAAGCAAAGGTTGTTGGCTTGAGCTAGAGCCGTACCGGTAATGGATTTTCCGCATGTGCGGAGCCGCAGAAGCGGCTAGTTGACCGCAGATGCGAAAATTGTTGGGCAGTGGAGTGCTTTTAATCCGAAACTTAGCCCATTTCTCCCACATTTTTATTTGGTTTGAGCGATTTTTGGAGTTCTTCAAGAGGGGATTATCATCATCAACTACAAGGTAAGTACTTCCCATGTATTGTAAGTTGATTTCAAGGATTTCATAAGGATTTAACTTGGAGATTTGTGGAAAAACTATGGGATTTTGGAAAAAAACCTAGAATTGATAATTTTTGGATTTTTACCACTATTTTGGAAGAACAATTAGGAATAAATTATATATTTGAGTTTGTAATATTGTGGGTAATGTTTATCTTCAAAGATATTCGGATTCCGAGCACGTGGGCCCGACAATTGACTTTGTTGACTTTTCAAACGAAGTTAGGAATTATTATAAATTGATTAATTATGAGTATTAGAGTGTATTTTTACGGGTTTGCACATTATTTGACTAGTTTCGGATGGTTTGGCTTTGAATTGAAGAGTTAGAGAGGCATTGGAGCCGGTTATGGAACTTTAGAGCGAGGTAAGTTTTCTGTCTAACCTTGTGAGGGGTAAACTTCCCCTCAGTGATGTAATTGTTATGTGCTACTAATTGTGGGTGCTATGTACGCACGAGGAGACGAGAGTTCGTACGTAGCTAAAGCATGTTTATGTCCAGATAGACTTAGGACTTTATCATGTAATATTTGAATTGTTTGGACTCATTTTTGCTAGCTTAATTAATCGAAATTACAATTGAAATTGATCTATATATATTAGGCCGAGCTTTATCACCTTGAGTTGTTGCCAAGATATTTGATAAACGTAAAGGGGTATATTCACTATTATGCACCTATATTTGTGTTATAAGCACGTGCTTTATGATTTAGTAAGTTTCTTCCTTTCTTATGGAGCAGACCGAATGCCTCGGCTGTATAATAGTTGCATCTATGGTTCATGCTGCTCAACCCTCGGCATTGTACACATTATTCTGGATCGGGTTATACGACCTCGGCATAAGCGTGCATTATATCGCTAGCATTCCGAATATTGACGAGATTATCCTTCCACTGATGCCTGGTATTTCATATGGTATTCCTTATTCATTTGATATTGGCACTTGATATTTTTCGAGTTGTTGAGATAGAATACGAGATTGAGAAATTTATATCGTTAAAAGAAATTTTGAAAGACTATGTTGGTTACCATTTTATCCCACTATTACTGTTGTGCTTCATATCTGTTTAGGATTTAGCATACTGCTTTATTGGACGTCTAGTATTTGTTGATGTCGGCCCTTGTCACTACTTCCCCGGGGTTAGGCTAGATACTTACTAGGTATGCATTGATTTATGTACTCATGCTATACTTATGCACTAAATGTGCAGGATCTCACAGGTCCATTTGGTGGATATCTGGGTGCGTATGCACAGCTGCTGAAGAGATTTTATGGTGAGCTGCATTCCAAGCTATGTATCGCAGCCCACAGAGTCTCCGTCATACTATTTAATTTATCCTATCTTATTTACATTCCAGACAGATGTTATATTATTGTTGTACTCCTTAGTAAATGCTCATGCACTTGTGGCACCGGATTTTGGGGATATTCTAGTTGATGCTTACGGATTTACATATTATAATCGCCTTTTTATTTTATACAATACTAATTATGTATTTCCTCATGAATTTTAAAGGTGTAAATTTCTTAATAGAAGATTATGATTTTGAAAGTAATAAAAATGAACAATTTACATGATAGTTCACCGTTGGCTTGCCTAACGGCGACGTTGGGTGCCATCACGACCTATAGTGGGTTTTGGGTTGTGACGCAACTAATTGGCCCATACACTATGCTCAACAACTGGGAAGCAACTCCTCTCCCCACAAGGAAGGAATCTTGGTGGTTTACTTTTGCAGCTTCTATTTCTTATTTGGGTTACTTTCAGGGTTGAAATCCAAACATCTCATTATGATTGTTTTGTTTTGATGTTAACCCTTCTTTCCTTTCAAGTTCAATGAAATGCAGTTCAGTTTCATATTAAGTTCTGTATCTTTTCCTTTTCCTAATTCATGCCATTTGTTTCCATTTCAGTTTTGTTAATGCCGGCTTTAATAACATGACATGCATGCAAAATTCACGCCCAGATATTAAAAAGTTGTTTCATTTCAAAATAATGCATCAAGAGGTTGAATATGATGAAGATAGGGTTGTTGAGGAAATAAAAAGAGAATTGGAGCAATTTTAAACCAAGCCTAGGCCAACCTCAATGAAACTGAGTCAATTAACATCATAAATCATAAAGAAATCAGAGAAAAAAAGGTAAGCATTCACACTGAACGGAAAACCAGAAATGCCTTGATTCAAATTTTATTTGAATACAGAGATGTGTTTGCTTGGTTTTATGATGATATGCCGGGTTTAAGTGATGATCTAGTGGTTCATAAGCTTCCCACGTATTCTGATTTTTCACCAGTCCAACAAAAGCAACAAAACTTTAAAACAGACATGGATGACAAAATCAAAGAGGAAATAATGAAGCAACTGAGGGCCTATGTGGTCAGATCCGTCCGATACACCACCTGGGTGGAAAATGTTGTGCATGTTCCGAAGAAGGACGGAAAAACCAAAGTCTGTGTTGACTATAGAGACCTGAACAAAGCAAGTCCAAAGGATAATTTTCCTCTACCAAATATCCACATACTTATAGATAATTGCGCTAAGCATGCGATACAAACTTTTGTGAATTGCTATGCCGGATACCACCAGATTCTAATGGTTGAAGATGATGTAGAAAAGACCGCTTTCACCACTCCATGGGGTACCTATTATTACAAGGTCAAGCCATTCGGTTTGAAAAATGCAGGGGAAACTTACATGAGGGTCATGACCACCATTTTTCACGACATGATGCACAAAAAGATTAAAGTATATGTCAATGATATCATCATAAAGTCAAAGACACAAGCTGATCATATGCGCGATTTGAAAATGTTCTTCGAACGGCTGCGAAGGTATGACCTTAAGCTCAATCCAGCCAAGTGTGTTTTTGGGTTCTATCTGGGAAGTTCCCCGGTTTTGTATTCAGCTGGAGAGGTATCAAATTTGATCCATCTAAGATAATGTCCATTCGAGATTTTCCACCACCGAAGAACAAAACTGAAGTCATGAGTTTGCTCGAGAGATTGAACTACATCAGTAGGTTCATTGCTTAGCTCACAACCACATGCGAGCCCATCTTTAAGTTGCCAAAAAAGGATGTTGCTATCAAGTGGATGGATGATTGCCAAAAAGCTTTTGATAGGATCAAAGATTAACTGTCAAAAACCCATGTATTGGTCCCACCTAAACCTGGTAGGCCTTTGTTTTTATATCTATTAGTGATGGATAATTCCTTTGGATGCGTTCTTTGGCAACATGATGCGACATGCAAAAAGGAACATGCAATTTATTATTTGAGCAAGAAGTTCACCAATTATGAGGTTAAGCATACCCTTTTAGAAAGGACATGTTGTGCCTTGACTTAGGTCTCTCAGAAGCTGAGGCATTATCTTTTGGCCTACACTACATTCCTCGTATCCAGAATGGATCCTTTGAAGTACATCTTCCAAAATCCAATGTCAACTGAAAGGCTCGCAAAATGGGAAATTCTGCTCACAGAGATCAACATCGTCTATGTCACTCACATCGCAATAAAAGCACAGGCTTTGGCAGATCATTTGACAGAGAATCCAGTCGACGATGATTACGAGCCACTGAGCGCATACTTCCCAGATGAAGAGGTCAACTCAATAAAGGAAGTATTCCCGGACGACAACCATATATAGAAAATGTATATTGATGGGGTTGTCAATATCAAAGGAGTTGGGATCGGGGCAATCCTCATCTTACCTATCGGACAACATTACCCTGCAATTACTCGAATTCAGTTCTTCTATACCAATAATACGGCAGAATATGAGGCTTGTATCATGGGTTTAAAAATGGCCCTCAATATGGACGTGCATGAGCTATTATTATGGTAGATTTCGACTTGCTTATCCAGCAAGCCCAAATCGAATGGGGCTCGAGATATCAAGCCTATTCCATACAGACAATGTGTGCAAAACCTAAGCAAAAGATTCAAATCCATCGAGTTTAGGTACATTCCTAGGTTTCACAACGAGCTAGTCGATGCCTTGGCTACCTTAGCCTTGATGCTCCTTTATCCAGGTAACACTCATATTAATCCACTAGAAATCCAAGTTTGGAGTCAACACAGTTATTGCAATACAATTGAGACAGAACCAGATGGTAAACCATGGTATCATGACATAAAACAATTCTTGAAAACAAAGGAATACCCGGAGCATTCCAAGGGGGATAAAAAAAGTACAATAAGGCAGCTTGCCGGTGGTTTCTTCCAGAATGGGGAAATTTTGTACAAAAGGACCCTAGATTTGAACTTGTTGAGATGCATAGATGCCACAGAAGCTGATCAGATCATGAGTGAAATGCATTCGGGGGTATGCGGACCTCACATGAATGGATATGTTTTGGCGAAGAAGATTCTGCGGGTAGGGTACTATTGGCTTACTATGGAGCGAGATTGCTTCGGCTTTGTTCACAAGTGTTACCAATCCCAGATTCATGGCGACCTGATTCAATCGCCTTCATCAGAATTGCATTCCATGTCCTCTCCTTGGCCTTTCATTGCTTGGGGAATGGATGCTATTTGGACAATCGAGCCAAAGGCTTCAAATGGGTATAGATTCATTTTGGTTGCAATTGATTACTTCACCAAGTGAGTGGAGGTCATCACTTTCAAAGCAGTCACCAAGAAAGCAGTGGTAGACTTTGTTCATTCCAATATCATCTATTGCTTTGGTATCCCGAAGACTATTATCATTGATAACGCAGCCAATCTAAATAGTCATTTGATGAAGGAGGTATGTGAGCAATTTAGAATTATGCATCACCATTCTACCTCTTACCGACCAAAAGCCAACGAAGCCGTTGAGGCGGCAAACAAGAACCTCAAGAAGATTCTCAAGAAGATGATCTGAGGGTCAAGGCAATGGCATGAAAAGTTGTCTTTTGCTCTTTTGGGATACCGCACGACTGCTCGCACATCCATTGGTGCAACTCCTTATTTGTTGGTATACGGAACCAAAGCTATAATACCGGTTGAAGTCAAAATTACCTCTCTCCAAATCATTGTGGAATCAGAGATAGAAGACACTAAGTGGGTCAAGACCCGATTAGAGCAGCTAATGTTGATTGATGAAAAATGGTTGGTGGCGTGTGTTTCGGCCAATTATACCAGCAAAGAATGGCACATGCCTATAACAAGAAAGTGTGCCCCAAGGCAATTTGAGGTAGGCCAGCTCCTTTTGAATCATATCCTTCCACACCAGGTAGAAGCTAAATGAAAGTTTTTCCCGAACTGGTAAGGACCCTACATCATCAAGAACGTGTTACCAAGAGGGGCCTTGCACTTGGTAGATGAAAAAGGATGGGTACCAGACATGACTATTAATGCAGATGCAGTCAAAAGATTTATGTTTGATATATACCCACTATGGAACTTTCACGCATGATTTTCTCAGATCAAGATGATAAAGGCTATCATTGCTCACTATCCCAAATAGGTGTCACATATTTGTTAACCCTTTTGAGCCGTATTTGTCTTCTTTGTTTTCCCTCTTTTTGGAGTCTGTGTACTTGTAAAAAGAAAAAAGAAAAAAAAGAAAAAAAGCGGAAGAAAAAAAGGAAAAAGAAAAAAAATATTTCAACAAATCTTCTGAGTCAGTGAACTACGTTCGACCTGATTCCGAAAGAATATGTAGGAAGCCTTACCCTGGGTTTGGTCCCCTCACAAAAAAAAATCCATATGCCCAATAATCCAAAACTGGGACAGAAGTTTGTTTATTTTTATGGTGATTCTATAAATAGGTTCTAAATGTTATAATTCAGTTCAAGGTTCTTTTCACCTTTTCCCGTTAGACCTTCTGATCGATCTTTGAGAATGTTAAAGTCACCATGCCAAGGGTGTTGGACAACCTACCGCAAGCATTATTTTAGTCAATTGCGAAGAAAAACCAAAAAGAAAAAAGGAAATGAGAGAGTCTTATCGGTGAAAACTCGTATGGGCATCGTAAAGCGAAAGTGAGCAGAGAAATGAGAGTCTTATTGGTGAAAACTCATATGGGCACCATAAGGCGATATTGAGCAGAGAAATGAGCAAGGTCAGTTAGCGAAAACCCACAAAGTGCGGTACTAGCCGAATGAGGGTCTTTGATACTCCGGCATGAGCACAACCAAGACAGTTTCAAGATGAACATTTGGGACAAATTTGGAGAATTAGACATCTCAGACGGATCAGGCATCCAATCTAAAATGCATGTCATGATTCATTGAAGTCAGCACATACCTCCAGATAAGTCTCTCTATTCCTTTCCTCTAAAGGGGTACCTTTTGCTTAAATACAGTTCATTTTCACTTTCAATTGCTCTTCTATTTTTACCCATAAATTTCTTTGAGTCCCTTTCGATCTAATCTTGCATTAAAAGTGAAGCAAAGAAATGGTTGCAAAACTGGCTATAGTTTCCTCGTAATAGCGGGCACAATTTGGGGCACATACGGCATTGACGAAGGCATGAATCCATATGTGATCTCTTTTGATAAGCCGAACAAAGTGTCTCAAAGAAACCGAAAAGATCGCCTAAGCAAGACTTACTTCATGGGAAAAGTTGATAAGCACTATGGACACAATCTGGTACTGGGTGCAAGACAACTAAGTTTGATTTTAAAGGAAAAAATGCCTTGCCTTAGGGACAAGGGTTAGCGATACCATGGACATCCGAGTATGAAACAGTTGGGGGCAACGTCGAAAAGCCAAGGTCTCCAAAAAATGATACAGAGTATCCAAGCATCTCGGTACCACCCTGACAAAATCAGTTTTTCCACAGCAGTGGTCGTGAACTCAAGCTACTCAGTGCATCAAGGCCACAAACCGACTACCACTTTGAAAACTCACAACTTTTCTTTGTATGAAGCAAGAATAGAGCAGTGCAAAATGGTGATTCCCCATTTTCTTTTATTTTCAATATACATCACTGCTGTTCATATCTCCCATTTTCGTAGCTTAATTCGGGGAGAACCTTTTCGCGAGGGGGATCCAACTCATATTTTCGGGTAAAAGTACTCTTCGCTCAGGCTGTTTTGCATAGCTTGACTCAAGTAGAACCTTTTCGCCTAGAGGGATTTAGCAATTTTTTCAGTAATACGAGGTACCAACCCCTGGTTACGTTTCCTTAGTGATATCCATTTTAGTGATACAGGGCACCAATCCCTGGTTGTATTTCCTTTCAGTAATACAGGGTATCAACCCCTGGCTACATTACTTTTTAGTAATGTAGGGTACCAACCCCCGGTTGCATTCCTTCCTAGTGATACAGGGCACCAACCCCTAGTTATATTTTCTTTTCAGTAATACAGGGTACCAACCCCTATTACATTCCTTTTTAGTAATATAGGGTACCAACCCCTGGTTGCATTCCTTCCTAGTGATATAGGGCGCCAACCCCTAGTTACATTTTCTTTTTATGATACAGGGCGCCAACCCCTGGTTACATTTTATTTTCAGTAATACAAGTTACCAACCCCTGGTTACATTCCTCTTCAGTAATACAGGGTACCAACCCCTGGTTACATTTTCTTTTGGTAATACAGGGTACTAACCCCCTGGTTGCATATCCTATTCTAGCTAGTTTATACTACTGTCTCTGCTTGCCTTTCAATAAATTAGATAGTTTATAGCGCTCTTTGATAACTTACAAAATTTTCCTAGTCCAAACTGGGTCATGTTCGTTTTATTTTGTCTTTGATGGCTTTGCAGGCCTCACCGTAGAGCACATGTGACAATTAAAGCTTGTAGTTTCAATTTCTCATCAGAAGAAAGAAGTCTTTCGATCACCGAATAGTTGGAGTTAACTTTGTGTCAGCAACCTAGCTTCTCAAGTTTTATTTTTCTCAAATTCTGATCGGAAAACAAGCAATTGAGAATGAGTCGTAATATTTTCTTCAAAGAGCATCAAGATCCAATCTAAGATCAACACAAGTGATCGAGTCAAGAATCAAAGATTTAACTCCAGAAGACACATAGATAGGAATTTTGTAACTCTTAGTTTGCAAACATATGTAGTTCTCCTCTATTTTTCTTTTAATGTAAGCATCAAGTGACAGTAACAACAACAGCATCAGCAGTAGTCTTAACTCCAGTGATCGGTAGTCTCAGCTATCAAATTTTTTCCAGAACTACACTGACTCGATTCTTTTATAGTTAAGGATATGTAGGTAACCTTGGAAGCAAGGTTCGGTCACGTTTTTCAAAAATACTTTCGTTGGAGTGATACACAAGCAAAATTAGCTATAGCATTCACTTTCTTTGCACAAAAACTCTTCATGTTCTCGAGCAAAGAGGGGCGACTATAAATACCTAATTTTTGCTCTTGCTTTTCTCCAACATTACACTCTTTTAAGGTTTATTGTATGTGTTGTTTGTAGATTTTAGAATTATATTTTTAAATATTTAAATAATGGGGTTAAGGGAATTGGTCTTATCATTTTAAGGCCAAAATTGGCCCAAAAATGGACCAAAATCGGCGGCCCAAAGCACCAGATCCGCCCAGCTTAATGCCTCAACTGGACGCCTCAAAATGACATCGTTTTGATTAGTAGGCTGAGATTGATGCCCCAACTAGATGCCTTAAAACGACATTATTTTGATTAGTAGGATTAGATTCATTCTCAGCCATTCAATCTCATCTAATATGACGTCTCCTATCAATCCCCACCCCATGTATTTAGAGCCTTAAAACCCCAAAATTTGCCCCCATTTCACCTATTATTCTTTTCTCCTCCCTATCTCAGCACACTCTCTTTTCTCTCTAACGCACATCTACTGCCTCCCATCTTCCACGTCTGCGCCGCCCGCTGAAAATCGCCCACCGGCGTCGGCCGTCGTCCAAACACACCGAAATTACACCAATCGTCTCCTCTCATCATCCTCTACCCATATCCAAACCCCAAATCCTCGAGATCACCCTTAAACTTGCCAAATCTACCCCGAAACCGAGAAACCCTAGCCGCCACCACCTTAAATTCGATGAGATCTAACCTTCACCCCTAAAATCCCCGTCACCGCCTACCCGACCACCTCACTGTCCCCTCACGCCACACTACTGCCCCTGAAACACCAAACCACCACTGCTTCTCCATCTTAGTTGTTTTTTAAACCAAAGGCACTTGTTTCTTCTTGGCAAGATGTCGAAATCTATTGGTTTAGCGTCTGCCAAAAAGAAACATGCTCCTCTAAGTCGGACAACCACCACTTGGCATCCTCGGCATCGTCTCGTTGCTCGATTCGACGTCGAATATCCTGGAGTTTGTTATAAACTTGCACCCTAATATTTTCCCCCTTTTCATAATTTCCGTCTCTTTTTCATTTGAGTTTAGGTTTTGGTTTAATTTTTCGTTTTCAATTAATTGTTAATTCGTGATCGTTTGTTCGTGTTTACTTTCATTAACATTCTTCTATGTTGGTTGTTGCTTAATACTTTCGAATCATGTATTAGTTAGTCGTTTAGTTTGTCATTATGTTTTTTGTTTTGTCGATTAGTTTTATTAACCACCTCACTGTTAATATATTTTTTCTTTGCGTTAGTTGTTGAATCTCGATTTTCATGTTTGATTTTTCTGATTTCATTTTTGTTTAAGGTAGTGAGCTTCATTAATGTTTTCACCGATCAATGAATCATTTTATTGATTTTAGTCATTAGGTTATAAGTTCTCTTGATTAGTTATTAGTTAAAATGTGTTTAGTCTAGTTACTAGCATGATGTTTCTTTTGTTAATTAAATAGTATGTCCTAGTTACTTCTTTCAAACTAGGTTTAGTACTGATTTAGTCAAAATTTGAAGTTTAGATGGGTTTGATCATGATTTAGGGTACTAGTAGCCTATATTTTACTAGTAGGGTGGCTGAATATATATTTTTTCTCCATACTTCTACCACAGTAGGTTTTCAGGCTGTCCTTTCACCTTTTGGACAGCCTTTGGACAATGTTTAGTACACAAAGTCAGCCATTTTTTGACATATTTTTGGTGAATCAAAATCTATCTAAAAAGTGGATTTCTTTGCCTACTTAAGGGATGTCCTTTCCTCACTTTAGACACCTTCTATCACATATTTGTTCGACAATTTTAACACACTAAAAACACAACTTAGAGAGTAAAAAAATCAGCAGCTGAAGTATCCTTTAGTAAGCTGAAATTGTGAGCTTTGTGCGTGAATCTTAGAGTGCAAACTTTTAGAAAAGTATAAGTCTTCTTTAGAGTTGGTTATGGGTTTCTTCTCTAAGGTTTTCAGTCTGTTTAAACACGAATTTACTACTCGTTTTCTGCTGATTTTGCTGTTGTTTTCTGCTCCTTTTATTGCTAAGCTTCTATTCTTCATTGTTGTATTTATTTTCCATGACCCAAGTAAACCTTGAACTTTATAATGCAGATTTTCATATCAAACGGTTGAAGATATGGACTTGTCTTGGATCTTTGGATTTGTTTGATATACCATATCGAATGGAAGCATGTTCGGTTGCGTTATTCATCTTAAGCATGTTAAATTTGTAGAATATAGTTACATCTCCAAGTTTCCTTTATATTTGTAGTTAAGATCATATTCTGATAAGTGTACTTAGCTGATGAAAAGATTAAAGACCTCATCTTTGAGCAAGTTTCTTTGGTTTGGGATCTTTTTCTGTGAGTTACTTCTAAGGTTCATGTATAATTATCTAAGAAAGACTTCTAGCTTCAAATGTGTTGGTGCTTTAAATTATAATCAACATAATGTCATATTATATTATTCTTTTTAGCATTGAAAGTATTACCGGTTTGTAGTTTTTATATTTAATTGCAGTTGTAATTATGAGATTAGATTCAAATGCTTAAGGTGTTTATATTGCTAATGGGTTTATAATCTGATTGGTGACATGTTGGTGTAGACGAATAGAAATATTAATTATCCCTTAAGAAATAGTTGATTAAGAAGATAAAAGAGCAAATATAATAATTAGCATGCAAGTTTCTTTTATGAAAAATAATTTTAGTTTGGACATTAACGTGAGAAGTAATTTGGGCTTAGGAGACTACTTGTCATTTTGTATTGTCTTGGCCATTGAGGCTCTTAAGCAACATGGGCCAAATAAGCTAAAATCTGTAAGCCCAATGCCAATAGAAAGTAAGTTGGGCCTTTCTTTAAAGCCAATTAATTGTCTTTGTCAAATAAACTAAGTGGCCCAATGCCATGAACGTTTAGCATGAGCTGACCCGGGTTTAATGTCTTGCATAAGTTAAAACATAATTATAATAATGTCATATTCTTTTTCGTTTGATTAAGTAATAATAATTTTAAAAAAACTAGTTTAAACACCTTTTAATTAATTTAACCGCTAGGCAACAAGTATGTAATGACCTGATCGGTCGTTTTGAGCTCAAGTTCATCGTTTGGCGGTTTGAGGCCTTGAATAATGTTTTATGACTTGTACGTGCAATCGAAATTGAATTTCGGGAAGTTCAGAGTTGAATTGGATGGAAAATTCATAATTCGGAAGCTTTAAGGTAGAAGAGTTGACCAAGGTTTGACTTTTGAGCAAACGACCTTGAAATCAGGATTTGAAGGTCCCAATAGGTTAGGTTTATGATTTTGGACTTGGGCGTATCTTCGGGTTGAGTATCGGGTAGTCGGGGAGCATTTCGGCGCTTATTGTGGAAAGCTGGCATTTTGAAGGTTTTTAGAATTTTGTATGTTTGGTTTGAAGAGGACTTCAATGTTATCGACTCCCATTTGGGATTCTGAGGCTTGGAATAGGTTCGTATCGTGATTTGTGACTTATACGCAAAATTTAGCGTCATTCCGGAATGTTTAAATATGATTCGGACGTGTTCGTCGAAGTTTGAATGTTTGAAAGTTGAAAGAAGGATTTTTATCATTGATTCATGGTTTTGATGTTATTCGTGGCATTTCGAGCATTTGGATATATTTGGTTAAGGTATTGGGACTTGTTGGCGTGATTGGAAGGGGTCACGGGAGGGGGGGGGGATGTGATTCGGGGTGGTTTTAGACCATTTCATCTTGTCTTGAAACTTCTGGTTTTTGGTGTAAGATTTGTTTATCGCGATCGCGTAGTGTTGATTGGGAGCTGGGTGAAGTTGTTCTTCGCGATCGCGTATGGGGGCTCACGATCATGGTGTTTGGTCAGTTGGTTCATCGTGTTCGCGTCGAAGGAGCCGCGAACGCGAAGGGTTAGCTAGGTGGCCTGGGTTCGGAAGGCTGTTCTTAGAGATCGTAGGGATTGATTCGCTATCGTGTAAGGTGTTGCTCTGAGGCATGAAGGTTTGGCCTTCGTGTTCGCGTAGGTTATTCAGGCGAAGGTTTGAGATCACGTTTCATTGGTTGCATTCACGTAGAAGGAATCTGGGGCAAGGCTGCCTTGGCCTTCGCGATCGCATAGAGGAAGGACCTGGGCAGATTTGATTTTTATACATGATTTGGCTCATTTATCTCTCATTTTCACTTGGTTCGGTGATTTTTGGAGCTCTTGGAGGGGAGATTTCATTATCTATTATGAGCTAAGTTATTCCCACTTGTTGTAAGTTAAATACATGCGTTATATATAGATTCAAACATGGAAATTTATAGAAATTGTGGGATTTTAGAAAAACAAAACCCTATAATTTGATATTTTTGGATTTTGACCACGAAATTGGACATGGAATTGGGAATAAATTAAATATTTGAGTTTATGATGTTATGGGTAATGTTTATCTTTAAACATTTTTAGAATTCGGACACGTGGGCCCGAGGGATGACTTTGTTGACCTTTCGAGTGGAGGTAGAAATTATTATAAATTAATTAATTATGAGTGTTGGGGTATATTTTTATTGGTTTATATGTTGTTTGACTAGTTCTGGATCGTTTGGCTTTGAATTGAGGAGTTAGAGAGGCATTGGAGCCGGTTGTTGGAACTTCGGAGCGATGTAAGTCTCATGTCTACCCTTGTATGGGAGAATTTACCCCACATGTGTTAGACTTATTACATGCTACATATTGTGGGAGCTACACATGTATGAGGTGACGAGTGTCCTTGCGTATGCTAGAATTCCTGATTTTGTCCGGGTAAACTTAGATTCACGCCATGCTTTAATTGTACTATTTGAGTTATTCTTGCCTGCTTAATTACTTTAATTCGCATTACGACCTGAGATTAGACTCGTGTAGAATAATGGACTCACTATTTTAGATACTTGACGAGCTACTTGATTAGTCATAGAAATTGTATTTCCCTTACGGATTTCTCCCGCGTTGTGCGTATTCATCGAAAAGTTTTTCTTGAATCTCATAACTCACATGTATATTCGTGAGTGGGGTTAAAGACCCATTAAAGTTTTATATTCTAATAGGATAGTGTTGAATGCCTCAGCAACATTCTTTTGGGATCGGGTCGTTCGTCTCGGCAGTATCATGTATCACTCTCTTATGGGATTGGACCGTTCGCCTCGGGAGTATCATGTATCACACTCTTATGGGATGGGGTTGTTCGCCTCGACAGGATATTGAAACACACTCTTATGGGATCGGGTCGTTCACCTCGGCAATTTTATGAAATACGCTTATGGGATCGGGCCATTCGCCTTAGTAGAATCGTGTGTAATATTTGACATGAAGCCAGTGCATACATGAGTTTTCCTTACTTGAGATGTGATGACCTATCTGGTGGAGACCATATTATATACTCAATTTGAGGAGGTAACTAATATTTGAGGACTTTATGTTTACTGTTCAAATGAGGATCGTATTATGTACCTATATTTGTTTCCACTATTTAATTACCATACTTCATACTTGTTTACTTTCTATTGTACTTGATTTATTGGAGCACTAGTAAGTGTCGATGTCGACCCCTCGTCATTACTTCTCCGGAGTTAGGCTAGATACTTACTGGGTATGCGTTGATTTACGTACTCAAGCTACACTTCTGCACTTATTGTGCATGTATATATTTCTAGTGTTCTTTTGGGCGCAAAGGCACAACTATTGCGAGAACTTTACAGTGAGTTGCATCCCATATTACAATCCACAACACATGGAGTCTCCATCATGTTTGGTTATGTTATCCTGTCTATTTTACATTTCAGACAGATGTTGTATTGGTATTGTATTTCTTAGTAGTCTCTCATGCACTTGTGACACTGGGTTTTGGGATGTTCTAGAATTTGGTTATGGTTTGCTTTACATTGACATACTTTTGCTTTATATTTTATTTAAATTGTACGTATCTACGATTTTTAATGCATGGATTTCTCTATCTAATAAGATTCATGATTTCAAAAAAGTAAATGAATAATTAAGTTGATTGATCACAGTTGGCTTTCCTAATGGCGAAGTTGGACGCTATCACGACTTATAGTGGATTTTGGGTCGTGACATAAATTAAGTTGATTGATCACGACTATAGGTCGTGACACTACCTATAGTGGATTTTCATTCACGGACTCGCTTGCATAGCGTGATTTTTAACATTCAATAAATCAATTCATTAATTTCATACCATACCCAATAGCTTTAATTAGTTCCTACTTTAGTTAATCCCTTTCTATAAATCACGGATTCGCTTGCATAGCGCGTTAGTTGACATTTAATAAATTCCAAAATTATTTTCCTCAAATGTAGTAATTTTCTCAAAAGTAATAACTGTTTGACAAAAAAATATAATCTTTGGTTAAACTATTAAATTTACATAATACGGGGTTAAGTCTAACTAAGAATAATAACCCTAGATATTGAGCACAAAAACATATAGTAGATGGGACAAATTCCGTATATGGTTGTTGACAATAAATGTAAAATACTCTTGAAGTAAGAACATTAAGGGTGATATAACTAACAATAAATATCAATAAATGGAATTTAAGTAAATAAAGAGAATGATTCACCCAATAATGGATGGGTGGGACGAATATTGTGCCTGACAGTGATGAATGATAGATAAATCCAAAATTTACATGAACAATCATCGGATCTGGTAGAAAGGAGGGGAATAATATATCAACGAGAATATTTATAAAAAGGTAATCTTTGTATTTTTTTGCAAGAGAGAGAGTCTTCTTCTCAAAAGTGTTCTTATCAGAATGAATATTATATACCCCTATAATTGTCTCTTCTTTCTATATATATATGGGGCCTTTTTCCTAGGAAACCCTAATAGTACAAATGCAGGGAATATCCACTAGAATATTCCCTTTTAGTGCCCTTTCTTGACAAATTAGCCGTTATAAGTCTAATCATAAATAGTCAATCTCGAAATCGATCCTCGCTAATATCTTGACTGCTATCTCTGTCGATATCTCGACCACGACTCATGCCAGCACCTCAGTTATTGACCTCGCTATGTCTTGGGCGAGATCGACCGATAACTTTCTTTAATGCCATATTACTCTAGATATTCTGAAGACAGATTTTGGCCTATACAGTTAGTCCCCCCGCTTATTAAAGCCGAGCTCAGACGGCCTTGATGAGCAGAGTCTATTTGTCATAGTTGACAAAATTAGGTGAGCAAGTTGGGTAGAGACGCTTTAGGCGAGGAAGCAACATGACTTTTCGTGAGTTGCAAACTTCGGGGATGCATTGTTTCAGAATGACGTCATGACATCATGCGTTATTATGATGCATTTTTTTGACTCTTTGCGTTGTTTCTTGTGCCTCTGCCGTTTCGATACCTGAACTGGGTAATGACAGCCTGATTTCTCGGTCTTGGTGTTTGAACTCTTATAAATAGGGATCTGAGGCCAATTGTGTTTGTTTTGCATTCTCCTAATATCGAATCCATGTGTTTCTTTCCTTCATTCTCCATACTGAACCCTAGTCTCCTTTTTTCTTCATTGTTGCATTTCCACTCTACTGATTCCAGCGATCTTCGTTGCTTTCAACTCCTGTTCTTAAAACATCCTCCTTTAAGATTATGGTTAACCTCTACTTCTGGTATGGCGGCTAATCCTACCCCCTTGGTGGTATGTATGCCTCCTCACGACAATGATGTTTCGGTTACCCTTAAGGATGATAGATTTCCTACGGTGGAGGAAATAATTCCTCATAGTGAAAAGACTAGATCTAACTTTTCAAAATTACCTGAAGGTGACCCTGAGGACTCGGAATCGGTGATGAACGAGGTCGATCTCACTGAGACTCGGAATCGGTGATGAACGAGGTCGATCTTACTGAATTTAGGGCAAAGTTCAAAATTTCGACTCACATCAATTTGGTTCCGGCGGGACGCGACATGGTACAAATACACCACCCAAGATATTGCATGTTCTATGCGTATCCATTCTATGTGGGCTATTCCTTTCCTCTTCTCCCATTAGCGGAGAAATTTTGCCGCTACTACGGCATCTGCCTAGCCCAACCTCTACAAACTGATCCATATGTTGACGCAATATGCAGAATTTGCTGGCCGTGGGATCTCTCTTCGTCACTTGATGCACCTCTTCGCCCCTAGTTACTATAGGGGGACGATGTTCCATCTTCGTCACCGAGGAAGTAAAAGTTTGGTAGTGAAGATGGATGATAAAGCAAATCGTCAGTTCTGGCTCAGCTACTTCTTCATCAAGACCGAGGACATGGTAGCCAATGCGAGCGGATTCCCTGAGGCTTGGAATTGTGCCCGTATGTAACTTTTGCCAAGCATTTGTTTTGCCCATTTTTAGTTGTAGTCTAACATTCGTCTTTTCCTCGCGCAGCCGAGACTTCGCCCCCTTCTTTGGTTGCGGACATTCATGACTGGGTCAGCCAGGTCTTGCCTCTCATAGTGGGGATTCATGAATGGCCGACTTTTATCAAGAAATTCTGGCCCTTGCCTTCAGTGACCGGTGAGCTCGTCTATCTGTATTCATCCATATGTTGGTTATCTTTTGTCCCTCCGTTTTAGCCTCATGGGCGCCTGCTCATTACGATTTTGTGCGGGAAGTGACAGTCTTCTAACTTTTCTTTTACATCCTGAGGATCTTCGAAAAGGCGGAAGTCTCCTGCTCCAGTGTTCTGTAAAAGGAAGGCAACTTCTACTCCGTCTACCGCTGTGAGGTATGCTCGATCATCGACTACGCTACTGCGGGGCTCTCAACTTCTACTCTGCATCATCTAATAAACGAGGATGATACAAAGGAGTCATCACCGAATGGTGATAGTTTGCTTCCCCATAAGAGGCGCTCTGTAGATGTAGAAGAAAATGTTGTCCGTGCGGGGAGCTCAGTGATGGAAGATTTAGTCATCCGAGAAACAGCAAACATAGATCTTGGAGATGACGCAGAGTTACCTCTCATGATTTCGCCGTCATCGGAGGCCGGGGAGGGTACGTCCTTCCCTGAGGTCGTGGTGGATTTTGAGGGGTCGTCGGCGAGAGTCCCTGACACCTTACAGTAGGATGAGCCATCGGCCTTGCTACCAGCCGAGGATCCTTCTTCCCGGGTTGACATAAAGGGGAAAAGCGTAGCCGAAGAAGGTTACAAGACGGGCTCTGATATGGATGCTGAGGAGGTGAGGATGATGGGGAAAGGACTTACCCGACTTGAGGTGAGATTGGAGGGGGCCGCACGGACCATTGCGATCCCCTTGGACCAGGATTTGCTGGTGGATACCGATGACGTGGTCCCTTATCTTGGTCCCCTCTGTTCCGATGTGGAGGGTAAAAACCTTGAGAAACTAAAGGATGCTACGTTGTCGAGGAGTATAGCCGGCCTCTCTCTTAGGGTAAGCCTTTTGATTGATTTGTTTTTGTTGAGCTCAACTTCGTTCTTATTCCTCATTCTCTGTCTTTCTTTCAGACCGTGATTTGGAGATTGAGAGAGCCCGACGTGAGGAGAGGCATAAGGCCATTTTTTCAGAAGATAGGGCGGAATTATCACGAATACCATGATAAACACCACGAGCTTTGCAGGCGGCTTCGTGGGAGCAGAAATTTTCGGGCTCTCCGAGATGAACTGAAGGAGAATGATGACGAGTTGGTGAGGGTCATCAAAAAATGCAGCGAACTCGAGCGGGCGTTGAGGGACAAAGAAGAAGAACTCGAGGTGAGCAAGGGGGTTGAGGCTCAATGCGTCGATCTTTAAGCCCATGTGATTTCATTTCGTGCCGAGCTCGAGGAGTGTCAACTCAAAGTAGACGCTCTGAGTGACAAGGTTGCCGATAAGGCGGCAGTCATAGAGAAGGTTGAGCTGGCTCAGTTGTCGGCTGTGAGAAAGGCGGAGGCTTTCACAATCGTGATCTGCATTCTTCGTTCTGAGCGGGAGAGTGCTTTAGTGACGGCCAGGCTCAGGGAGGAGTAGCTTGATGAGCGGATAGGGGAGCTGGAGAAAGAGGGTTCAAGTATTAGTGATCGAGTTGCAGTTCTTGAGGCCGAGAAAGCGTAGTTGTTGGCTCACCCGTCCTCGACCCGCATTTCTGTCTTTCCTAATGTTCCGCGGGATTTGTACGAGGAATGGATTCACGCCAAGGCCCAGCTGGATATATTCAGGGATCTGATGGGGACAGGGGCTATTTCAGAGTCTGACTTCGAGGACACTCGTGCTAAGGCACGTAAAGCTCGATTTGCTTGTGGCTATAATCCCACTACATCGGAAGCCGGTGATGACGAGGAGGATATGGGCGTGGATCAGATCGAACAGGATGCATGGTATGAGGATGAATATCTCACTGGCGATGGCGAGGAGATAGGTGGAGACGGTCGGGGTGATCAAGTTGGTGGCACTGCTGGGCGAGGCGGTGATTAGTTGTTCTTCTTTTTTATTTAGCCGCAGACTTGGGTGTACTTTTTGTAGGCGTGCTGCCTTTGTAAAAGAAATATTCTAAGTATGAAGTATTAGTTTTGTTATTCGTACCTGATTCCTTTTCTTTGTTCGGGTTCTTTTCTAATTTTTTTGCTTGATTGCCTTTGTCGTAACAAGTTTGTTTGAGTAGGCTGAATGAGGTTGAAAGTAGCCTTCATTTGGTTAAGGTCGTAGGCCAAGTATGTGTTAATTCAAATGAGGTCAAATGTAACCTTTAATTAATTAAGGCCGTGGGCCAAGTAAGTGCTAATTCGAATGAGGTCGAATGTAATTTTTAATTAATTAAAGGTCGTGGGCCGAGTAGGTGCTAATTCGAATGAGGTCAAATGTAACCTTTAATTAATTGAGGGTGTGGGCCAAATAGGTGCTAATTCGAACGAGGTGGAATGCAACTTTTACTTGGGGAGAGTAGAAATAAACTTCATGTATTTGTGCTTTATTCATATTCTTGGATAGATTTACATATTTTCTGGGCGGTGGCTAGTAGTTTAGTCCCAGTCCCGGTCTATCTAGTCTCTTCATTGGTCGAGCTAGAAATATAGTGAGAGATCGAGCAATCAACCGGTCATCCAGTGTCTTCGTTTGTGCGCACTTCAATCCTGAAGTATCCCCATCATCGCATCGTTAAAAAAGCTCCTCGAGAAAACCCAATTGGGACAAAACTCGAGTGAGGGAAAAAGAGTGTGACTTTGGGGACCTCGTCCTTTAAAAGTTGAAGTACTTGAGAAGTGTAATGTTCTAGTTGTTTGGTAGTCGCTTTCCTTCCATTGTTTCTAGTGTGAATGACCCTTTGCTTGCTGCTGTCGTGATTTTGTAGGGGCCGTCCCAGTTTGTTCCTAGTTTTCCTTCATGTGGGTCTTTGCTTGCTTGTGTTTTAGCTTTAAGCACGTAGTCCCCGACTTTAAGTAGCCTGATCTTTCCCCTCTTATTATAGCAGTGTTCTGCTTCTTGCTTTTGGGCAACCATTCTTACGTAGGCCATACCTCTTCGTTCCTCGACTTTGTCGAGTTCCTGCCTTCTACTGTCATCGTTCTAGGGTCCGCTTTCGCGGAAGTATCTTAGACTGGGCTCCCCGACCTCGACTGGTATTACTGCATCAGTCCCATAGACTAACGAGTATGGCGTTTCCCCTATGCTCATTTTTGGCGTTGCTCGATATACCCAAAGTACTTCTGGTAATATCTCCGGCTACAGTACCTTGGCGTCTTCAAGCTTCTTCTTCATGATGTTCAGTATTGACTTGTTGGAGGACTCCGTTTGAGGTGTTCGCCTGCTTGGTGGATTATTGGGGCGTACTTCTGGCATTGCTCACATTTTTTCACGAAATCTGTGGCCTCCTTTTTCACGGTGGGCCAGTAGTATCCTGCGTTTGAGGTACCTGACCAAAGCTTGATTGCTGAAGTGAGCTCCACAGTGGCCTTCGTGCACTTCTTCAAGGATGCGTTGCGTCTGATTTGGGCCCAAGAATTTCTCCAGGGGGATATGTCCTTTTGTACAGGTCGTTGTGAACGATGTTGTATGTGGCCACTTGCATTCGCAACTTCTTGGCCTTTTTTTATCATTAGGGAGTGTGTCGTCCTGCAAATATGTAATAATACAGCTGCACCACTCCCAAGTTAGGTTTATGGTTCTTACCTCGATTTGTTATATCGACGAGTTGAGGAGGTGGACCACATTTTGGTCTCCGGTTGTGAGTTTTTGGCGGTTGTTACTAATTTGGCGAGGCCGTCTGCCTCGATATTCTGTGCTCTGGGAATGTGGTCGAGCTGACATTCGTCGAACTTGGATAGCAGTTTGCAGATTTCGGTCTGGTATTTTTGTAACCTTTGCTCCTTGATTTAGAAAGTCCTTGTGACTTGGGTTTACGTAAAATGCTTCTTAAGGGAAAAGTCGTGATGACCAAGATGGGGTGGCATTGGAAACACGGTCAAAGCTTTCGTGAAGCTACGACTAAGGCCAGAGCCAGCTTTTCAAGATGGGGGTACCTTGTCTCGGCGTCGACTAGTGTCTTGCTAATGTAATAGATGGGAGATTGTATACATTTATTTTCTTAGACTAAGACTGCACTCACAACTACTTCAAACACGGCAAGATAGACGAGGAGAGGCTGTCCTGGTTCTGGTTTTGAGAGCAGCGGTGGGGAAAATAGGTACACCTTTAACTCCTTCAATGCTTGGACGCATTCAGGGTTCCATTAGAGGCCGTTCTCCTTTTTGAGTACGTCAAAGAACTTGTGGAACCTATCGGAGGATCGCGAGATGAACCTTGACAAAGCGGCGATACGGCCGGTTAGTTTCTGGACTTGCTTTTTGGTGGTCAAGTGCTCTATTATACTCTCGATGGCCTTGATTTGGTCGTGCTTGACCTCGATACCCCGTTGCGACACTAGGAAACCTAATAATTTCCTTGAGTCCACGCCGAGTGCACATTTCTCGGGATTCAATTTCATGTCGTATTGCCTAAGTATGCCGAATGCTTCTCTTAAATGGTCGATGTGATCTTCTTTCTTTTTGGACTTGACCAGCATGTCGTCGATGTATACCTCCATCATTTTTCCGAGTTGTTCTTTGAACATCTTTGTCACCAGCCTTTGGTAAGTTACCCCTGCATTTTTCAATTCGAAAGGCATGACCTTGTAGTTGTACGCCCCCTGGTGGGTGATGAATGTGGTCTTTTCCTGGTCCTCTTCCTTCATAGGGATTTGGTTGTAGCCCGAGTAGGCATCCAAGAAACTCAACAACTCATGCTCGGTTGTCGCATCGATGTGTTGGCCGATATGAGGTAGTGGAAACGAGTCCTTGGGGCAAGCTTTGTTCAGGTCGATGAAATCTACGCACATCCGCCACTTGCCGTTCTTCTTTTTCACCATGACCACGTTGGCAACCCATTGGGGGTACTTCGACTCTCTAACATAACCATTTTCCAATAATTTTTCCACTTCTTCACGTACTGCGTCATTGATTGCGGAATTGAACTTACGTCGAACCTGCCTTACTGAGGGGTAGAGTGGATCGATGTTCAATCTGTGTGTGGAAATCTTCTTTGGGATACCTGGCATATCTGCATGGCTAAACGCAAACAAGTCTGCGTTAGTAATTAGAAATTTGTGAAACTTACTTGGTTCTTGGAGTTTCCAGCCGATGTAAGTATTCAAGTTATGGTCGTTGACATCTAGATAGGCGGGGTCGAGTTCCTCTATAGTCGATCCTGCGGTCTCGGCCACATAGGGGTCTCTTATGACGTCTTCGATGTCGTCGCCTACCGACCTTGACTATGTTGATTGCTATGCTTCCTTCTCTTTATCTCTCATTTGTTAGGTAGACGTACAGTCTAGGGAGATGCGATAGAATTATTGGGATGTGCGTTGTTCCCCGCGTACACTGATTATGCCCCACGGAGTAGGGAATTTGATGACTTGGTATAAACTGGAAGGTATGTCTCTCATGAAGTGTATCCACGGTCGCCCTATAATGGAGTTGCATGTCGTGTCCTGGTCCATGATGTGGAATGTGGTCTCTAGAGTGACGCCACCCACCAGGACGGGGAGTGTGATCTCGCCAGATGTTCTTTCGATTGCATTGTTAAAGCATGTTAGTGTGATGCAGTGTGGTACTATCTTATCCTCGAGTTTCATTTGTGTGAGTACTCGGGGGATGGATAATACATGCGCCGCTCCCGACATCTACCATAATTCGTCTTACATCGGTATCTAAAATTCGTAAGTAATAATAAGAGTGTCATTGTGAGGGAATGCCAAACCGTTGGTATGTGACTTATCGAAGATGATACTTTCCTCGAGTCAGTCGTACCGTTCGTGGGTGATCGACCATTTGAGCTTGTGGGTCGTGGCGAACTTCACATTGTTGATGGAAGCGTCGTCTCCACCGCCGATGATCATGTGGATGGTGTGGGCTAGCGAGGGCAGCTTCGGCCGCCCTTGATGTTGTTCGCGTCCCCTGGCAAAGCTGGTCTTTCCTCGATCGCTCAACAATTCTTTGAGGTGTCTCATCGGGGTGGGCCTTCTTCATGTTGAGGTGAGGATTCAGCGGTAGTTCTGACATATGGGAGATGTCGTTCCCGATTTGGCCATGAGGCCGCTAGATCTCTTCTGATATCACTTCTCCGATCGTTTATGGATTCTTCTTGTACTGAGGTCAGTTGATGAGTCGGGCCATTGAGGTCATCTTTGTCTGCTCAAACTTCGGCACAGTATGCATTGTGTATTTCATCCCAAGTTGTTGGGGGTATTTCATAAGTCGACTTAATAATTTTCTTGTCGCTCTTGAACCATTTTTGTTCAACCCGTTTTGAAAAGCGGCCACCGCCATTCCTTCTGATACATTGGGCAAAGTCATTCTCACTCGGTTGAAACGGTCGAGGAAGTCCCTCAGTCTTTCTCCCGGGACTTTTTGATAGCAAAGATATCATTCACTCTTACTCCGGCCTTCTTGGCTCCGGCATGGGCCGTCACGAACTTATCGGCCATTTCCTCGAAGGTTTCGATGGAATGCGCCGGCAGTTATGACTACCAGGTTAGTGCCCCTCCCCTGAGGGTTTTGCCAAATTTCTTCAGCAGAATGGAGGATACTTGTTCTTTGGCGAGGTCATTGCCTTTCACAGCGGCGACGTAGTGGGTCACATAATCCTCGGGGTCGGTCATGCCATCGTATACTTCCAGGTAATGCGGCATTTTGAAAGTCCTCGATATGGCATGTGGGGCAGCACTATCACTGTACGGTTACTCGACGAACCAACAGGCATCTCTCTTCGTCAATAACTTAGGAGCGCTTGGAATTTTATTGACCCTTTCTTGGTGCTCTCTCATTTGATCCCGAAGCGCCTTGTTCTCATTTTCCATTTCCTCCATCCTTTTTCGAATGGTTGTGAGAGCATCATCACGTGCATTGTTAACAACATTGTGAGTGATACATGTCGTCGCGAGTAGGGGTAGGTTGATCATGTTGCTCGTTCACTGGTGGTGCAGCACGGGTTCTCGCATTTGCTGCGTCCGCGTCCTAAACGTGTTTATGAAGGACGCTGGTTAGTGTATCAGTCAGCCAGGGCTCAAGGAGTTTCTTTATCGCTGGCAGTGTCTCCTCTCCCACTGATGTGGAGGCTGGCTTGCCAAGGGATTTTGTGATGCTGTAGTGGGGAGGGGGTGATCCACCTCGCCTAGGGGAGGCATTGGGCGTTGTGTCCCCATCAACTGCTTCAGAGCTTTCGTGGATGATGTCCATGAGGTTGGTTGGGAGATCAATCATTATTCTCGTTCTTTCTTCTCTGTTACCTGCCATGTTAGATTTGTGCATGCAGAGAGAAAAAAAAGTTCTTCTTTCCGTTTTCTTTTTTTTACGTCAGCGACCAGTGCCGGTATTGGATCCAGAAGAAACTAAAAGACTTAGTCAGAAAATCCCCACAGACGGCGCCAAATTGTTTGACCAAAAAATATAATCTTTGGTTAAACTATAAAATTTACGTAATACGGGGTTAAGTCTAACTAAGTATAATAACCCTAGATATTGAGCACAAAAAGTATGGTAGATGGGATAGATTCTGTATATGGTTGGTGACAATAGATGTAAAATACTCTTGAAACAAGAACATTAAGGGTTATATAACTAACAACAAATATCAATAAATGGAATTTAAGTAAATAAAAAAAATGATTCACCCAATAATGAATGGGTGGGATAAAAATTGTGCCTGACAGTGATGAATGACAGATAGATCCAAGATTTACATGAACAATCCTCGGATCTGGTGGAAAGTGGAGAATAATATATCAACGAGAATATTTATAAAAAGGTAATCTTTGTATTTTTGCAAGAGAGAGAGGGTTTTCTTCTCAAAAGTGTTCTTATCAGAATGAATATTACATGCCGCTATTATTGTTTCTTCTTTCTATAAAAGGCCTAGGGCTTTGACCTTCACCTAGGTGTTTGCCTAATGGGTTGTAAATTTTAAAGCTTGTTTTATTGGTCGGGGTGTATTATCGATTTCAACACTCAAGTACCCACTCAATACCTCTTGATCAGAGAGTGATTTTTGCCCAATTTGGCTTTCTTAAGTCCAAATGGGTATTTGAACAAAGCAGTTGATAATAAGCTCAAGTCGGGTTTTACTATCTCTAGGTTCAACCCTTTAATTGGAAGAAAAAGAAGAAGAATTGATAATTAAAATGATGAAATCGACATTCAAAAAGCTCAAAATGGCAAGAACTACTAAAAAGAGTAAAAGAAAACATTTACTATAGTTGTTGATGTCAAAAACATAACCTAAAAAAGTGAAAATCTTCTATTTATACAGTGCTGGAATTTTGGACAAAAATGCTCTTTCGGAGCTTCTGCGGCCGCACAATTCCATGTGCAGTCTGCACTTTGCTTCAGCCTGACAGGAATGGAAACCTGCGGCCGCATAATTCTGAACTGTGGCCGCACTTCTCACTTTTTGTCCACGCATTTCTAAGTGCGGCCGCACAATGCTCTACTGCGGTTCGCATAAATGTGACTGTAGCCGCTTAGCTGTTCTTCTGCGGCTGCATAATAATTATGCGGTCTGCACTTTTGTTGAACTTGAGATGCAAGTTCTCTGAACGTTTTCTCTTGCCCAGGTTCTGTGGCTGCACATGTCATGTGTGGTGCACTTGTCTCTGATAGGTGTTTCTTCACAATCTGCGGCCGCAGATGAAAATCTGCGGTCCGCACTTTTGAGCTTTTGTGCCTGTTTGTGTCCTTGAGTTCAGATCACTCCTTCTTGAGTTGGATTTCATCTTGGGGGCTCATTTTCCACTATCCCTTCAATTAAGCATATTTCATCAGTTTTCGGGAACATAATTAAACGCTTTTGGACTAAAACGAAAGCAAAAAGTTGCTAATAAGTAGTCAAAATCCCCACTTATCAACTCCCCCAAACTTAAGCTTTTGCTTGTCCCCAAGAAAATAAGGTAATTCCCACCTCCACAAGTTAAGAGCTATTCCTCCTAATCAAAGATCCATCAATCACGCATCAATTAGGACCAACAATTACCCACAACACTTATGAATCATTAACAAGGGAATGGGTTGAACTTTTAAGCACAAATAGTTCTAATGTGACACTTGAGCATCAAGAGTTGACTTCATTCATCAAGGAAGATCGCTCTTTCATGTAGATCATTGTGTATCCCAAACTCCTCCTCTCTACTCTCTGTTTGCATATCTCACTTAAGAATGTAGCACTCAATTCAAAGATTTGTGAAAGGTTCACTCATCTCTCTCAAAAGAATGTCACAAGTACGGCTTTAAGTACCATAGGCTTACCCCTCATGTAAATCACCACTAATGTAAGCTCACTCGTCTTGAAATCACGTAGGGCTTTTTTGGAATGCAATGAAGGCTTTTGGACTATGGTTAGATATGTTATGATAGAACGAGTTCATCTTTCCTTAAGCACTCCATTTTCTCTTATCGGCGCATGCTTTGTCAACTCTTCGAGGCATTTCCTTTTACACAAGGGGATTAGAGAGACTTCTTAGCATCACTCTTTCTTGGTCATGATATTCATTTTCTCCTTCTTTGCTTTCTCCATGCTTTGTATCATTACAATTTTTTGAATCCCTTCAACTCTTAAACTTATTCACCTTCTATTTGCATTTTTCTTTTTGTTCTTTCTTTCTTTTTTTCTTGCCTTTCCTTCTCTTCATTTCTTTTCTCTTTTTGTTCCTTGGTACCTTTTTAAAACTCCTCGCCTCTCCCCCAAACTTATATTTTTAGCCAATTATTTCATAAGAGTGTTAAGGACAGCTCGGGTGCCAAGAGAGGGTCACGACAGAATTGTAATATGGTTATCAAATGAGAAAGGTATTAGGCTCAAATGGGTTGACTAGGGATAACAACATTGGTGGGCCGTGGAAAATTTTAAGCGGGTCAAGGAGATCCTACAATCACTTCTCAAGCCAAGCAAAACATAAAATTTCGCGTAGAGACACATTCGGGGCAAGTTCTAGACCATTCGCATGGGTACTTGGACTTGAATAAAAAATATCTCACCTCTCACGCAGCGGGATTATTAAAGAGGATAGAGTCGAGGGCCCACAACGACCATATTCAAGATTGAAAATTACTATGGTTTGACTAAATCACTCGATGATTGCCTAAGTCAACACAAGAGCAACAAGGTCACTAACTAAAGCTATATCTTTCCAAAAAACTTATTTTTAACCATAAGCACATAGTTAAGTGTGTTGGTACCAAGTAAAGCATGTTTTATTTTCGAGCCTGACTCAATTAGGTCTATTTATTTATTATTACTACTATTCTTACCTAAACACCAAAAATGAACTCAATCCCTTGAGAAGGTTGCCACGCCATCCATCATTGGGAAGAGTCACCCGATTCACACAAAAATGACCTTTGGAAAGAACCGTGGCATTAAGAAAATCAAAGGCTTATTGTTCACTAAAACATAAAAAGAAACTACAAAATTAAAAAGAAGCTATTAGATTAAACATAGATTAATAAGAAAATATAATAAAGAAGCTAATGAATATACATAATGAGAGAGGAAAAGATAGAATATATAGATCAAGAGAGAACAGAGAGAATATATATATACAGAATGAAGAGAAAGAAGAAAATATTGTTAGTTATTACAAACCAAATGTCTAAAAGTCATCCAAATAGCAAATCAAATAACTCCCCCCCCCCCCCGAATAAAAATAAACATTGTCCCCAATGCTTAATCAGAACAAGAATAAAGAAGGATAAGAGTGAAAAAGACTCCCTATGTGACCTTGGACATCTCCGTGTCCAAAGGAGCATCACCGCCCTCAGTCTCCTCTAACTAAATCTCACCATCGGCTTTGGGAGTAACTGGTTGGTGAACATCTGGCGCACTGCCTCAGCACTGTCGGCAGCCAGGTCTGGCTCCTCAGACTGGCCAACTGGTGCCACTGGAGCTGATGGTGCTACTGGATCTGCTGGTGCTGGTGGGTCTGACTCCATGAGCATATCAAATGAAAGATCACCAGCTGTTGCATTCTTGGTCACCTCTCTCCTCAGCCTGTCAACTGATTTCTTTGACACCTGGGATTTCTTCATTTTCTTTACCTATTTCCCCAGCTCCCCAATCACTACTCCATGTCCTACCAAGGTGTTCATGATGGTGGTCTGGTTCTCCAAGATCTTCTTCAATGTATCCTCCACTGTCGGAGGAATCTGGGGTGCCAGAGTGGATAATTGTGCTGCAACAACACTAGATATGTCAGACAGCTTTTGCAGTGGCAGTCTGCATCCAGTTGTTGAGGCTCGCTAGTGTTTGGGAGACTCGCAGCGCACATAGTAGGTGAGCGGGCATAGGCACCAGCTTCAAAGCCGATGTGGAAGGCATTGATGCTGAGGGACCTAAAGAAGGAGGTGGAGGCATAGTTGTTGCACCATCAGCAGTCTCTGCTGAAGTAGATGGCATGTCAACTGTCTCAGCAGCTTCCCCGACGGGCTCATCAGACTGGCATGTAGTAGTAGAGGGTTGACCCTGTTTCTTTGGGTTTCCACCACCCATCAAAGAATACCATGAGAAGGGATTCTTCGCCCGCACCTTGGTATCAAAATCCCTCGGATCCACACCCGCATCTGTAAGGTACTCAGTGATAGTGTTGGGATACAGGTAGGAGGTGTCACCTTGCCTAGCGATCACAGACATATCAGCCGACATCACGGCACCCACATTGATAGGGTACCCGGCCATGATAGAAGCGACTAGCACTGCCCGCTGAATTGGAAGATTTGTTTCATTTTGGCACAGGTCTAGTCTGCTACAAATGAATGTTTGCCATCCATTTGCCTCAAAATTTAGGGTGTTCAGCTAAATAGGAACCCCTGTTGTGATCCATGCTGGAGACGGCCCCAGAGCTGCAAGAATCTCAGCTAACCATGGTCGAACTGCATCTCCCAGTGCTAACATTTCCAGGTATTGCACATGCTCTACATCCTCAAACCTTAAATATGTGTTCAGGGTGCTTTGATCGAATTGCACCTTTTGATTTCTCACTTTTGTTACCTTGGTCCCTTTTATATGCGCCACATTGGCGTAACATTCCCGGACCAGGTATTCCTTGGCATCTACCACACTTTTGGTGAACCACATCCACCCCTTCCGCTCCCGGAACTGTCTCAACACTGTCGGGTTTTATTTGTCAAGGTCTTTTATCATGAACTGACACTCAAGAGTGAGCGATCTCATTGGCCACCACTCTTGGAAGCTTGTGAAAGCAGCCAGACTGACAAACCTATCCTCCCAAATCTCTTTCTTCTTTGACCTCTCCAGGCCGGCAACTCTGGTATCACCCCCTCGTCCATCATCCAGAATATCATCAACATCCACTATAGTAGCAGGTGCGTCGGGGGCATGTGTGGATGAGGGATCTGAATCCTGACTGTCACCTTCTGTACCCTCGAAAGTGCTCTCAGAGGAGGAAGGCTCGTCTCTAAGTTGGTATCTGCCCTGAGGCTATTGGCTGTGATTGTACAGCAAGCTGCTCTTACACTGAGTCTCCCTCCAAAGCTTCCCTAGATGGGGCATATGAACTAGATTTAGAGGGCTTGGGTTGTCTTCCTCGGCCTGCTATGTCTTTCTTACTTATTAATCTTTGGAAGGCGAAGGTAAATTGTTTTTTCCTCTGCACTGGAAGGTTCAACCCTCCCCTTAGATGTATCACCATGACCTCGTGATCTAACCATTTTCTGTAACAAACAGTAGCATGAGTCAGTTCCAATTCAATTGTAGATAAACATAAAGTCACATAACAAAACACATTGCAGGGTGGGGAAGTGTGGTCCGCATAATTGCAAGTGTAGTCGTATCAATGAAATTGCGCACTGCACAATTTTGAGTGTGACCGCAGAATTGAAGTGTGGTCCACACTATTGCAAATGCAGCTGCACATGAAACTTTTCAAAAGTGCCAACTCTCTGATGACAGAGATTGGCCTGATCTGCGGCCGCGATGAAATTACTGCGGTACGCACAATTTAAATGTGGTCCGCACAATCTTGCCTCACCAACTTCCCTAATCTATACTTCTGCGGACCGCACAATTCCTTGTGCAGCCGCACATTTCAAAATTCAATCGGGAAGAATCCTATAGGCTTTCGATTTAAGCACAAATTAGACATGGTGATAGCAACTAAACATGATAATCAAACTACCCACTCCCCAAAAAGCAAGTAAGAGTTAACCCATACAATTTAACCCCCACATGAATATGAAATTGACAAATGGTCTAAACTGACTAACAAATTATATATTAAACTAAGAAAATTGAAGAATCCTAGAAATGATTTGAACATACCAGTGATGAAGTGGTGTTATGGAATGATCACAGATGTGTAATTAGGTAGTAGATGATTGAATCAGATGCGTGCAAAATTTTAGCCCCTTTGATTTCTCAAAGAATGGGAAGTTTCAACGGTAGCCTTAGGGTGACTATTTATACACAGTGGGTCTGGCTAAGGAATCAAGAGACGAGTGCGGCCGCAGAATTCCTTCTGCGGTCCGCACTTTGTTACCTGGTGTTCTACTTCCTTTTGATGATCTACGGTCCGCAGATTTAGCTGTGCAACCACAGATTTTTGGTATGGACCGCAGAATTCGCTGTGCGGCCGCACTTTGGCTGTTTCTGTGACAAACAAACTTCAAAGAGCTTGTATTTTTCCATCTCAAGCTATGCGGCCGCATTTGCCTTCTGCTGTAGCGTCCAAAATTGTGCGGTCCGCACTTTTTCCATACTTAGCCAATTTTTCTGAGCACAATTCCTGTAAAGCACACACCTTCCTGTGACACATTTCAAATCCAGTTAGCACAAACTAAGACCTATCTAAAGAAGAAGAAAAGAAAAAAAGAAAGAAAAAGAAACATGGGTTGCCTCCCAAGAAGCGCCTGATTTAACGTTGCGGCACGACTCAGATTACCATCACGTCAAATGAATCACTACCACCACATGGCCATCATCAATTTGTCCTAAATAATGCTTCACCCAGTGACCATTGACTCGGAATATCTCATCATTTTTGTTCTTCAAGTCCAATGCACCAAAAGGTGTCACACCTACAATTTCAAAGGCACCACTCCTTTTAGATTTCAGCTTTCCGGGAAACATCTTCAATCATGAGTTGAACAACAAAGCAAGATTGCCCACCTTGAACTCCCTGTTTCGGATGTATTTGTCATGAAGGTACTTCATTCTTTCTTTGTACAAGGACGAACTTGCATATGCATGATACCAAAATTTATCTAATTCATTCAAATATGCAACCCGCAAGTTAGCAGTTGCGTCCCAATCAGGATTTAACTTCTTTAAAGCCCACATGGCCTTGTGCTCGATTTCCACCGAAAGATGAAAAGCTTTACCAAACACCAACCAGTATGGGGACATCCCGATAGGAGTTTTGAAAGCAGTCCAATAAGCCCATAGTGCATCATCAAGCTTCTTTGACCAATCCGTCCGGTTAGCATTCACTGTTTTGGATAAAATACTCTTTATCTCCCAGTTGGAGACTTCTACTTTACTGCTAGCTTGAGGGTAATAGGGATTCATAACTTTATGAGTGACACCATACTTGCTAAGCAAGGTTTCAAAAGTTTTGTTGCAAAATACGACACCACATCGCTTATGATAGCCCGCGGAGTACCAAATCTTATGAAGATGTTCTTCTTCAAAAATGCAACCATACTTCTTGCTTCATTGTTGGGTAGAGCAACGGCCTCAACCCATTTAGAGACATAATCAACCGTGACCAAGATGTAGGCATTTCCATAAGAACACACAAAAGGTCCCACAAAGTCAATACCCCACACATCGAAAATATCAATCTCCAAAATGGTGGTGAGGGGTATTTCATTTTTCTTTGAGATTCCACCGGCACTTTGACACTCTTCACAACGCTTGACTAGATCACTTGCATCCTTGTAAAGAGTGGGCCAATAGAAACTGCAACTTAGCACTTTGGCCACCATTCTTGCTCCACCATGGTGACCACCATACGGCGAAGAATAACAAGCCCCCAGAATTTCAACTTGTTCCACCTCCGGTACATATCTTCTAATCACTCCATCCGTACAAATCCGGAAAAGGTACAGTTCATCCCAATAATAGTTTTGACAATCTCATTTGAGCTTCTTTCTTTGGTTTGAAGAGAACTCATCCGAGATGATACCACTCACAAGAAAATTTGCTAGATCCGCGAACCATGGCACCTCTTTCATTGAAATGTCTAAGAGTTGCTCATCGGGGAAGGAGTCATTGATTTCAAGGCCATCATGCGGCCTCCCCTCCTCCTCCAAATGAGACAAGTGGTCCGCCACTTGGTTTTCACTTCCTTTTCGGTCTTGGATGTCTATGTCAAACTCTTGCAACAAAAGCACCCATCTCATCAACCGGGATTTGGAATCTTTCTTGCTCATAAGGTAATGAAGTGCCGCATGATCCGTGTGGACAATCACTTTTGTACCCATCAAGTACGGGCGAAACTTCTCTATAGCAAACACAATGGCACATAGCTCTTTTTCAGTAATGGTGTAACTGACTTGGGCATAATTCATGGTCTTACTAGCATAGTAGACTGGATGAAAGATCCTGTTGATACGTTACCCCAAAACTGCTCCAACCGCCACATCACTAGCATCACACATGAGCTCAAAAGGAATGCTCCAATTAGGAGCGGTGATAATGGCAGTAGTTGTCAACTTGAACTTGAGCAATTCCAATGCTCTCATGCAATCATCATTGAAGTGAAATTTAGCATATTTCTCCAAAAGCTTGCACAAGGGGTTCACCACTTTGGAAAAATCCTTTATGAAACGCCTGTAGAAGCCCGCATGACCCAAGAAACTTCTCACTCCCTTCACGGATATTGGAGGTGGAAGTTTAGAAATCACCTCAATTTTTGCCTTGTTGACCTCTATCCCCTTCTTTGAAATCTTGTGGCCAGGGACAATACCCTCCTCAACCATGAAATGGCATTTCTCCCAATTCAACACCAAGTTCGTTTCCTCACACCTTGCCAATACCTTATCCAAATTTGCCAAGCAATCATCAAAAGAATCCCCGACTACCGAAAGGTCATCCATGAAGACTTCAAGGTAGTCCTCTACCATATCTATAAAGATCGCCATCATACACCGTTGAAAAGTTGTCAGCGCATTGCATAAGCCAAATGGCATCCGCTTGAAAGTGGAAGTGCCATAGGGACAAGTGAAAGTTGTTTTCTCTTGATCTTCGGGGTCAATAAGGAATTGATTGTAGCCCGAATATCCTTCTAGAAAGCAATAGTAAGCACGGCCGGCCAACCTATCAAGCATTTGGTCAAGAAAGTGGAGTGGAAAATGGTCTTTCCTTGTGACGTTGTTTAGCTTCTGATAGTTCTACACACTTCTCAATACGACCCATTTCATTATTGGAGAAACTAGGACCATGAGAAGGATAAGGAGGTGGGTTGCTCGGTTGTTGGTACATCGGGGGCCTTTGAAAACCCGACCCCCGATTTCCTTAGTTGTTGTTCCACCTGCCTTGGTTGTTGCCTCCCCAATTACCTTAGTTAATATTGTTTTGCCAATTCCCTTGGTTATTGCTTCCACTCCAATTGCCTTGATTGTTTCCACTATTTCAATTACCTTGGTTGCTAGAATTCCAATTGCCTTGATTATTCGAAGGTCTCCATTATTCTTGACTAGGGCCTTGGTAGTTGTTTCATTGCCCTTGAAAGTTGTTCACATATTGGACCTCTTCTTGATCATTGTAAGAATCTCCTTGATCAAACCCACTATAATCTTGCACAGAATTATCCACTCTTTGTTGCAATTGTGGACTTCTTGTTCTTCTCTTTTTTACCATCATATTGACACCCTCCATAGCATTGACTTGCTTTAGGATTTGCACTTGTTGAAGTTGAGCCTTTGCCAATTGCTTCATGGTGGTTGTCAACTCAGCTATGGCTTGCCCATGGTCATGTAACTCTTTATAAAGAAGAATCATATTTGGATCACCTTGTGGAACATTGGCTCTAGATTGCCATGCAAATGAAGTATCTGCCATCTCATCCAAAATATCACACGCCTCCGCAAAAGGCGTAGTCATGAAATTCCCACCGGCAAGTTGATTCACTACACATTGGTTGGTGGTATTGATCCCCCGATATAAAGTTTGTTGAATCATGTTCTTCGTCATATCATTGTTGGGGAACTCTTTCACCATTGTCCTATATCTTTCCCATATCTCGTATAGTGGTTCATCTGGTTCTTGCTTGAATTCTAGAATTTTATCCCGAAGAATGGCCATGTGCCCGGGAGAGAAGTACTTTGAAATACATTTCTCCGCTAGTTCATCCAAAGTATGAATGGAATGATTTGGCAAACGTTCCAACCAATCTAAAACTTTCCCCGTAGAGAGAAGGGAAAAAGCCTTAGCCTCAAAGCATCCTCGGAGACATTTATTTGTTTGCTCCCCCAACATGTATCAACGAACTCCTTCATGTGATTATATGTATTTTGACCTGGTGCACCGGTGAAGAACCCTCGTTTCTCGAGCAAAGTGAGCATTACGTTGGTTATTTAAAAGTTGCCCGCCCTAATACGGGTTGGGACTATAGCACTTGCATACCCTTCATTTGGTAACACCCGGTGTGGAGCCGCTTTGGTGGAGGTGGGGGTGGAACGGGTACATTGTCTTGAGGTGGTCGGCCTTGTCTATTGGCTTGAGGTTCAAGACTGACCTCATCCATTGAATCATCATCAACGTCCACATCCCCCACAGTTATGTTTTCGAGCTCGTTGTTTGCCATGATTGCACCTACAATACTCACACGTTAGTAACAAGGAAGGAAAAGAAGATATTCCAAAAACACACCTAAATATATAGCTAACACCATTTTTTAGCTCCCCATTTGAGGATATAGCTAACGGCGCCAAAAATTGATCTCGTCCAATTTCACTTCTCTATTTGAGGATATAAAAACGGTCGATGCAATAGTAATACCCAACAAGGAGTCGGGGTTGATTTTTCACAGGGAGCTATGAATGGGTTTTAAGAATATATATATTATAGTGTATGAGCTTGAATTATCTCAAATTGCACTTACACAAATTTGGGTTGTTTCTAGGTCTAATTTAAACTAAGATTACAAACTAAGAATTTAAACTAGGAAAGTGTTTTTGGTTGTTTTTCAAATGATATAAAAGGCCTAGAGCTATGACCTTCACCTAGGTGTTTGCCTAATGGGCTGTAAACTTTAAAGCTTGTTTTATTGGCCGGGGTCAATTATAGCTTTCAACACTCAAGTACCCACTCAATACCTCTCGGTCAGAGAGTGATTTTTGCCCAATTTGGCTTTCTCAAGTCCAAATGGGTATTGAACAAAGCAGTTGATAATAAGCTCAAGTCGGGTTTTACTATCTCTAGGTTCAACCCTTTAATTGGGCTTATCAATCTCTCGATTGACCCAATTTCTTGCTAGCCAAGTTTTTCTAGACTAAGTCTCTCTTTCTCAAGTAGAGACAGAGTCAAATAGGCACGAAATAATATTTGCAACCATTAATTCTTCAAATAAAAGCAAGAACGAAGCTAGATAATCAACATCCAACCATAAACAAGCAATAAATCAAACACCCATTAAATTTAGACACTAGGGTTGGATCACAACCCTATTGAAAATCTAGCTACTCATGCTTAAATTGGAAGAATAAGAAGAAGAAGTGATAATTAAACCCATATTGATAATTAAAATGATGAAATCAATATTCAAAAAGCTCAAAATGGAAAAAACTACTAAAAAGAGTAAAAGAAAACGTCTACTGTAGCTGCTGATGTCAAAAACTTGACCTAGAAAAGTGAAACTCTTTTATTTATATAGTGCTGGAATTTTCGGACAAAAATACCCTTTCGGAGTGTAACGACCCGGCCAGTTATTTTGAGTATTACGACCCTGTTCCCCCATTTATTACTCTATTTGTGCTTTATAGTTGTATGGTGATTTCGGAAGGATTTCGGAATGAATTGAGACACTAAGTCTCATAATGGAAAACTTAAGTTGGAAAAGTCGACCGGATGTTGACTTATGTATAAACGACCTCGAATTTGAATTGTGATGATTTCAATAGCTCCGTATGGTGATTTTGGACTTAAGAGCGTGTCCGAAAAATTATTTGGAGGTCCGTAGTGGAATTAGGCTTGTAATAGCGAAAGTTGAATTTTTGGAAAGCTTCACCGGAGGGTTGACTTTTTGATATCGGGGTCAGAATCCGATTCTGGAAATTGGAATAGGTCTGTAATGTGAAATGTGACTTGTGTGCAAAATTTGAAGTCATTCCGGATTGATTTGATGTGTTTCGGCACAAGATATAGAATTTGAAAGTTCAGAGTTCATAGATTTTTGGTTTGAAGTGTGATTCATCATTTTGATGTTGTTTGATGTGATTTGAGGCCTCGAGTAGGTCTGTCGTATGTTTTAGGACTTGTTGGTGCATTTGGTTAAGATCCCGGGGGCCTTGGGTGAGTTTCGTATGGTTAACGGATCAAATTCGGACTTAAGAAAAATGTTGGAACTGTTGCCTCTGATGTGATTGCACCTGCGAGGGTCTTGGATGCCGCAGGTGCGTCGAGGTTGGTGTAGATGCGGGAGTGGGGCTGGCCTGGGGTCTTCGTAGGTGCGGCAATTTTTGCGCAAAAGTGCGACCGCAGATGTGGTCCTAAGCATCGCAGAAGCGGAGGCTTGTTAGGTAAGTGAGGTCAGCATAAGCGCAATTCCTTCTGCAAAAGTGGATGCGCATGTGCGAGCCTAGGCACCGCTGGTGCGGAAATGCCTAGGCAGTGTTAAAAATGAGGGTTTCCGAGATTTTTCTTCATTTTCAGATTTTGGAGCTCGGTTTGGGCGATTTTGGATAGGAATTTTCCACACAACTTGGGGTAAGTGTTCTTGACTTCCTTGTGATTATATTCCATGAATTAATATTCGTTTTCGGCATTACAATATTGATTTTTCAAGAGAAATCGGAGGAATTTTCTACAATTTCACAAAATGAATTTTTGAGATTTGAAAACCGATTCAGAGTCAGATTTGAGTGAAATTAGTATGGTTGAACTTGTAATTGGATGAGTTGTCGGATATTATGAGTTTCGTTGGATTCCAATACGTGGGCTCCACAGGCGATTTTTGGAGTGTAATTTCAAATTTTGTGGGAAAATATTAGTATCTTGATATGGAATTAATTCCTATATATTGTATGGAATGAATCAAATTAATTGTGACTAGATTCGAGCCGTTCAAAAGCTGTTACGCGTAGAATGGAATTTCTGGAGCATTGTTTAGCTTGCTCGACATTGGATTTGTCTTGTTTGAGGTAAGTAACTCTTCTAATCTTGGAGCTGAGGGTATAAACCCTGAATATACGTGTTATGTGTTTGGTGTTGAGGTGACGCACATGTTAGGTGATGGGCGTGTGGGCGTGCATCGTGTGAGCTTTGACTCAGTCATTTCTGTGGTACTGTGTAGTTACCTGAACTTGTCTGAAATCATGAAATCTCTACGTAGTAGAGTTATCCAAATGTGATTCATGCTATAAACTATGTTTAGGCTACATGCTTATCATGTTGGGACCCATCGAGATCATTTCTGCTGTTGAGTTATCTGCTTTCCTTGCATAACATACTCAGTCATATGCATTTATATACATATCATATCTCAGTCTCTGATGTTATTTATTAATACATCATATCATTATATTATTATTTTCAGGCTATTTTCCCCATGAGAGAGAGACTAGAGAGATTGATGACTGAGTGGGGTCGAGGGCTTGATTGGTTCTGATATTGATACTGATTTTAGATAGCGCTTGGGCTAAAGTTTATAGCGCTTGGGCTGAAGGAGCTCCTCCGGAGTCTACACACACCCCCAGTGAGCGTGGTTGATATTATTGAGGGATGGATCTTCCTTGGACATGGATCTTATCCGAAGTATTATATACCTGGAGATGGATCTTCTCCATGGGCTGGATTGGCCCTACTCGGTACTGAGTGACTGATGATCAATTGATGTGTATATTCCGGGATGGATCTTCCCTGGGCCGGATTGGCCATATATTGTACCGACTGATTGGGCATGATGAGTGGAATGTGTGAGAAAGTGAGATTGAGTACTCTGAGAGTGCGAGTACATGAGTTCATCTCTGAGATACATTGCATTGACAAGCACACATGACATACAGGCATAGAGATGTATTTTCCTCATGTTGTATGGTATCACGTCATTCATGATTTCTCACACATATTGACAGATGGGCATAGTGATGCATTTGTTTTACACTGGTTATCTGGAAAGAAAATGAGACATCTTAATTATCATTGAAAGGATTTTGGGAAAATTACTGTTTTCAAACTCACTTATATTTTTGGCAACTTCGGTAACGATTTGGGTTTTCACTGATGTACTTGAAAGGTTTTCAGAATTTATGATTTTGCTGAGCATTTTTATCTCTGAGTTACTTCTTGTATTTGATTTACGTTGTTATGGACTGTTGTTGGCTATTGGTGTGGACCCGACCATGGTACAAGCTCGTCACTACTTTCAACCTAAGGTTAGGTTTGTTACTCATTTAGTACATGGGGTCGGTTGTACTCATACTATACTTCTGCAACTTGTGTGTCGATGTTGCTGCATTTCGTCGGGAGCTGGATCTGAAGGTGTACCTATGTTTCGGTTGTAGCTTTCTCTTGTTCATGGTAGCCTTAGATTCATAAAACTCTGTTTATGTACTTTTCAAACAGATGATGTATTTATTTCATACCAGATTTGTAAACTCTATTCTTAGAAGCTCATCATTTGTACTACCAGTTCTTGGCAAAATGTATTAGTTTCATATATTTTCTCTTAATTAATCGCCTTACTAAATTTCATTGGAATTGGATAGTTTGTAATTGGCTTACCTAACGGGTTGGGTTAGGTGCCATCACGACTAGTTGGATTTTGGATCGTGACAAGCTGGCATCAGAGCCCTAGGTTCATAGGCTCTACAAGTCATGAGCAATTGTCTAATAGAGTCTTGCATATCGGTATGATGACGTCTATACCTATCTTCGAGAGGCTATAGGGCATTTAGGATATATACTTCCCATCTTTCTTTCCTTATCGTACGGAATTGATTCATCTTGAGACATAAATCTTTGAATTCCTTCCACGCATTCGTATGCTCATGCTCGGTATCAGTTATGCATCGCCGACTTGTGATTCTATGAACGAGGTTCGAGATGTGTATTCTACGTTTTGGTGATGGGCCAGTCCGTAGGACTTAAAGCCATGGTTAGACCGCAGCTTAAGGTTGGTAGCTTCAGTTGTAACTTGTATATTTGGACTCATATGTACGGTAATGTCCTGCGAGTGGAATTTGTGGCTCGATGATCGGTAGAACGGTTTTGATGAGTATGATATAACTGCGGGATGTGTTAAGACGATTTGATTATGATAAGAAGTGTTTCCTTGGAATGTAAAGTAAAGGCCATTGGGTGCTTGATTTTTGTTTTGATGTGACGTACAGTCTCGAGTATGAATGTTTTGTAGGATCTTTTACTTTGTTAAATTTTGGGACAAATTAAATTCTCATGTCTGATTAATGAGTTTAGACTCAGATAGACTAAGTAATTGCATAGTAATTGTGACCGCGAAAGGGTATAACAGGATACCAATTTGAGGCTAAGCAGGTGGGTTATCCCCTGCGAAGTAATCTACGTAGGTGTGTTCCTTATAATATGAATAGAGAGAGTTTCTTTTCTGCCAGCGAGGCATATGTGTTGAGATTTGAATTTGAATCTGGTTGAAAAAGTTGACTTGAGTGTCAAGAGAATGAATACGAGCTTAGCGAATGATTGAGGTATTTTTATGGTTGGCGATGTATGAGCTTAAGAAGAATTTTCGTTGAACTGACTACGGTATTATGACAGTAATAGAGTATGAATATTGTGAGTTATCGAGTGTTTAAATTTATGGCTTTGAGCCAAGTGGGGGAGTCTACTATTGACAATTCAATTCATGGTTATGTGTCAAAATATTTGTTTTGGTCTGAGGTGTACTTGGGAATCAGTGATGACTTGCAGGGGTGGAGTTCGAGAATGACTTGAGTAAGAAAATTTCTGGATACAGGTTATGGCACTTTAGGAGTATAGGAAAAATCATGGGATGAGTGAGTTGTAGTTTCTGAAGGATGTAGTGCGCACAAAGTAAGAATTTGATCGCTGGTATTAAGGCAGGGTTACTTCTTTGAGTGTTGATTGTGCTAAAGGAGCACATGTCTTTCGGCCCGTTTGGGATGGAGCAAATTAGATTTGAGTAGAGTGGATGACTCTCGAGAGGGTTCTAATGGATTCATATAAGTGGCAATTAAAATTTTTTTTTTCGGATTCGTATATCGCTAGAATCGATTATTTACATTTGATGGTGTCGGGACTTACGGTAATTCTACATGACTACGGATTCTACATTTCAGTATAAGAAAGGAAAGGGGACAATTTTAAATTTACATAAGGTCTTTCAGAGTGGATGCCTCGGTTGTGGTGCTTTTGGGATACTTAAGAGCGAATTCGGTAGCTTATGGGCCTTAGGGCATTGTGGTTCTGTGCTAAGGTTGTGGGGTGAGTTGTGGTTAAAGATTGTGGTGTTTTAGCAAGGAGAAGTATCAATCTGAAGATAAATTCGGAAGGGACTCGGAGAAATAGGACAACTAGGTAGAATACTGGACCAGTATGGTAATGGTAGGATCGGTCCTTTAGGTAATTACGATGTGGTAAGACTTTACAGATGTTTTGGTGGAAATATTCTTGGGTTTGGTGACCTACGTGGCCATTAGAGGAATTCAGTTCTGATAGCTTGGCTATATGCAAATGGATTTCAAAGTGGTCTTGATGGTTTCTACCATGGTTTGAACCGGATATTTTCTACCGGTCTGGGGAACGTGTTGTGCATTGTGATTTCCTCCTGGAAAGAAGAAAGAGAAAGGTTTCTAACTAATAGGGTATGTAAATTGTTGGTGACTCAAAGTTGATAATGAGATTCTTGTGCTTGTCACATGATGGCATGATAGATGCAGTGTGTTGTGCGGGAATAAAATCTACATATACGAGGTGGCAGTTCAGTCTTGAAGGGAAGGTCCCGAATTTTGGACAACATGGTCAACTTCAAATATTTAGACGAATGTTATAACTGCTCGGTAATCCCTGAGAAGTGTGCGTATTTCAAAAAGTGCATTGTGTTTTGATGTCATTGGTATTGCGGTACTCACCTGGTTGATAGACTGCTAATATTCAAATTATTGCTATGTGGCACGGAAGAATTATGAAAATATTCTGAGTGGGATGATCGTGCATTAAGGATGTGATAAACGTTCGGGCGGTGGAGATGGAATCAGAATTAGTGATTCGTGTGTTCTATGGATTTGGAGACTGGGAGTTTATTGGAGTAGATTGTTTCATGGTTGCGGACTGTGAAATCGTGGCCGAAGCTAGCCAGATGATAGTATGTATTATGATTTCAGTTATTGTGGATTTTTGGAGGGTTATTTATCTATTTGTGGGTAACCAGAGCTGATTTGGGGGTCCATCGGTAGGCCCAATTAGGGTGTGTATTCTACACCGAGTTGTATTGGTTGGCTCCATACTGCTGTTATTGAGGGATGTGTCATTCGGTTGATGTTGAGCTAATTCGTATTCTGAAATGATCTGTGAGTTACTCTTTTATGCTACGAGAAGTTGTGATTGAGTGGTTATGCACACATGGCACGGTTCTATTGGGGGCCTCATGACGGAATTCGAGCGAGATGAGTATTTGGGTATTGCATGATCGATTGCGTATTGGTTATGTTCTTTCAGGTTTTGTATGGCATTGTGTCATTTGCCTCTCCGTGGTTATTGATTCTGAGCAGGGTGACTCGAAGTATATAATATGGACCGGCATTTGGATGGGGTCACACATTGCATCGGAGTTATGTAAAGGTATGTACCTTGTGTTAGGATCGTGTGATAGTTCTACGGTGAGATGGATTTCTAGCATTTCTTTGTGGCAGTACTTGTTAATCTTGCGGGGCAGTTCTCTCATTTGAGCCATTTCTCATGACTTAGTACATTTGAATTGTTGCGTATTGGTGCACGGATAGAACGGTTTGTGACTTTGAGTTATATTGATGTGGCGTGTCTGTGGGAGAGTTGTATTTAATAATGTAGGGTCATTGGACCTAGAATGGGTACTATTAGGTTTGATTATGGTATATTCAAAAGGATAATATTGAAAGTCGGCTTAGAAAGCGATTATGGTTCTGGTTGGGGCAAGAGAGCTCCGTGACTTGTTGATCTGGTAAGTGGTCATGCAATTTCGCGTGTTCTTTTATTATCAATAGTGTACGAAGGTTTTGGGATGAGTTTGGTTCGATATAGTACTAGTATTTGGTTGGTTTTGGAGTAGTCACTATGATCAGGAATGGTGCTACGGGCATGCGAGTTGTGTAATATGTTGGGTGATTATATCCGTGGTTATAGCTATAGCTCAATGCAGCTTGTTCAGACTTATAAAATGTGTAGCTGTGAGATTCGGGTCTGGTAAGAAATTTTGAATGCTGGGAATTAAATTCCAAGGTTTATGGGCTAGTGTTAAATTAATGATTTTCAGTTGTATTGCGTTGTCAGGCCTATATGGAATAGGGTGATGTGGGATCACCCCCGGGTACATACGTGGTAAGATGGAATAGTGATTTGATGGCTTGGAAACAACTCTTGGGACGTTCGAGGACGAACGTATGTTAATGTAACGACCCGGTCCGTCATTTTGAGTATTAGAACTCTGTTCCCCATTTACTGCTCTATTTGTGCTTTATAGCTATATTATGATCTATCGGATTAGTTAGTTCGAGTCCGGAAGGATTTCGAAATGAATTGAGACACTTAGTCTCATAATGAAAAACTTAAGTTGGAAAAGTCGACTGGATGTTAACTTATGTGTAAAAGACCTCGGATTTCAGTTATGATGATTCCAATAGCTCTGTATAGTGATTTTGGACTTAGAAGCATGTCCAAAAAATTATTTAGAGGTCCGTAGTGGAATTAGGCTTGAAATGGCAAAAGTTGAATTTTTGAGAAGTTTGACCGGAGGGTTAACTTTTTGATATCGGGGTCGAAATCCGATTCTAGAAATTGGAATAGGTCTGTAATACAAAATGTGACTTTTATGCAAAATTGAAAGTCATTCCGGATTGATTTGATGTGTTTCGGCACAAGATATAGAATTTGAAAGTTCAAAGTTTATAGATTTTTGATTTGAGGTGCGATTCATCATTTTGATGTTGTTTGAGTATGTCTGTGGTATGTTTTAGGACTTGTTGGTGTATTTGGTTGAGGTCCCGGGGGCCTCGGATGAGTTTCGGATGATTAACGGATCAAATTCGGACTTAAGGAAAATGTTGGAATTGCTGCCTCTAATGTGATCGCACCTGCGAGGGTCTTGGTTGCAGGTGCGATGCCGCAGGTGCGGCGGGGTTGGATAAGATGCGGGACTGGGGATGTCCTGGGGTCTTCGTAGGTGCGGCGATTTTTGCGCAAAAGCACAACCGCAGATGTGGTCCTAAGCATCGCAGAAGCGGAGGCTCGCTGGGTAAGTGAGGTCCACAGAAGCGCAATTCCTTCCGCAAAAGCGGATGCACAGGTGCGAGCCCAGGCACCGCAGGTGCGGAAATGCCTGGGCAGTGCTAAAAACGAGGGTTTCCGAGATTTTTCTTCATTTTCGGATTTTGGAGCTCGGTTTGGGCGATTTTGGAGAGGAAATTTTTCACACAAGTTGAGGCAAGTGTTCTTGACTCCCTTATGATTATATTCCATGAATTAATCTACGTTTTCGGCATTAGAATATTGATTTTTTGAAAGAAATCGGAGGAATTTTCTACAATTTCATAAAATGAATTTTCAAAATTGAACACTGATTCGGAGTCGGATTTGAGTCAAATTAGTATGGTTGAATTGGTAATTGGATGGGTTGTCGGATTTTATGAGTTTCGTCGGATTCCGATACGTGGGCTCCACAGGCAAATTTTGGAGTGTAATTTCAAATTTTGTGGGAAAATATTAGTATCTTGATATGGAATTAATTCTTATAAATTGTGTGGAATGAATCAAATTAATTGTGACTAGATTCGAGCCGTTCAGAAGCTGTTACGCGTAGAATGAAATTTCTGGAGCATTATTTAGCTTGCTCGACAATGGATTTGTCTTGTTTGAGGTAAGTAACTCTTCTAATCTTGGAGCTGAGGGTATGAACCTTGAATATACGTGTTATTTATATGGTGTTGAGGTGACGCACATGTTAGGTGACGGGCATGTGGGTGTGCACCGTGTGAGCTGTGACTCCGTCATTTCTGTGGTACTATGTAGTTACCTGAACTTGTCTGAAATCATGAAATCTCTACGTACTAGAGTTATCCAAATGTGTTTCATGCTATAAACTATGTTTAGGCTATATGCTTATCCTGTTGGGACCCACTAAGGTCATTTCTGCTATTGAGTTATCTACTTTCACTGTATTACATACTCAGTCATACGAATTTATATGCATATCATATATCAGTCTCTGTTGTTATTTATTAATACATCATATCATCATATTCGGGCTAGTTTCATGACATTGTGAGCCCATGAGAGAGAGACTGGGGAGATTGATGACTGAGTGGGGTTGAGAGCCTGATTGATTCTGATATTGATACTACGGCACGTGAGTTGTCCGTGCGATTTATAGCGCTTGGGCTGAAGGAGCCCCTCTGGAGTCTGCACACACCCCCAGTGAGCGCGGTTGATATTATTGAGGGATGGATCTTCCTTGGACATGGATCTTGTCCGAAGTATTATATACCTGGAGATGGATCTTCTCCACATGCTGGATTGGCCCTACTCGGTACTGAGTGACTGATGATCAGTTGATGTTTATATTCCGGGATGGATCTTCCCTGGGCCGGATTGGCCATATATTGTACCGACTGATTGGGCATGATGAGTGAAATGTGTGAGAAAGTGAGATTGAGTACTCTGAGAGTGCGAGTACATGAGTTTATCTATGAGATACATTGCATTAATATGCACACATGACATACAGGCATAGAGATGTATTTTCCTCATGTTGTACGGTATCACGTCATTCATGATTTCTCACACATGTTGACAGATGGGCATAGTGATGCATTAGTTTTATACTGGTTATCTGGAAAGAAAATGAGACATCTTAATTATCATTGAAAGGATTATGGGAAAATTACTGTTTTCAAACATACTCATATTTTTGGCAACTTCGGTAAACGATTTGGGTTTTCACTGATGTACTTGAAAGGCAGAACTATTTTCAGAATTTATGATTTTGCTGAGCATTTTAATCTCTCAGTTACTTCTTGTATTATTTGCTTTACGTTGTTATGGACTGTTGTTGGCTATTGGTGGGACCCGACCTTGGTACAAGCTCATCACTACTTTCAACCTAAGGTTAGGTTTGTTACTTATTTAGTACATGGGATCGGTTGTACTCATATTATACTTCTGCAACTTGCGTGTAGATGTTGGCTGCTGATGTTGCTGTGTTTCGTCGGGAGCTGGATCTGAAGGTGTACCTACGTTCCGGTTGTAGCTGCCTCTTGTTCATGGTAGCCTTAGATTCATAAAACTCTGTTTATGTACTTTTCAAACAGATGATATATTTATTTCATACCAGATTTGTAAACTCTATTCTTAGAAGCTCATGATTTGTACTACCAGTTCTTGGGAAAATGTATTAGTTCAATATATTTTCTCTTAATTAATTGCCTTACTAAATTTCATTGGAATTGGATAGTTTGTAATTGGCTTACCTAACGGGTTGGGTTAGGTGCCATCACGACTAGTTGGATTTTGGGTCGTGACACATAGGTTTTACGGCCGCACAATTTCATGTGCGATACGCACTTTACTTCAGCCTGATAGGAATGGAAACCTGCAGCTGCATAATTCTGAACTGTGGCCGCACTTCTCTCTTTCTGCGGTCCGCGCATTTCTGAGTGAACATTGCCCTTCTGCGGACCGCACAAATGTGACTCCGGTCGCGCAGATGTTCTTCTGCGGCCGCACAATAATTGTGCGGTACGTACTTCCGTTGAAATTGAGATGCAAGTCCTCGGAACTTTTGCTCTTGCCCAGGTTCTGCGGCCGCACATGTCATGTGCGGACCGCACTTTGCACTTGTCTCATATAGAAGTTTCTGCACAATCTACGGCTGCAGATGAAAATCTGCGGTCCGGACTTTTGAACTTTTGTGCCTGTTTGTGTCCTTGATTTCATATCACTCCTTCTTGAGTTGGATTTCATGTTGGGGGCTCATTTTTCACTATTCCTGCAATTAAGCATATTTCATTAGTTTTTGAGAACACAATCAAATGCTTTTGGACTAAAATGAAAGCAAAAAGGTGCTAATAAGTAGTCGAAATCCCCACTTATCAGTACTCAAGTTTGTCACTTTAATTAAAAAATCCTTTAACCCACAACAATATCACAACATATATCTTTTGGGATAAAAAGAGGTGACACATATCTAAAATATGTTCGTATCCACCTTAATGTTGTATAGGGGTGGCATGTGGGCCGGGTCCGGTCCTAAGTGGGCTTCGCGAGCCCGGTCCTAAGTGATCAGGTCCTAAGTGGGTCGGTCCTAGGCGGGCCGGTCCTAAGTGGTACCGGTCTTCGCGGGCTTCTCGTTGGAACCGGTCCGGGACCGGGACCACGAACTAGCGGTCCCGTGTTAAGTGGGCCGGTCTCGAGCCTAAGCGGGCCCAAACGGTCCTAAGCGGGCCCAAGTGAGCCCAACGGAAATTTTCTATTTTTAAATTATTTTTATACAAGTTAGAGAAAAAAAATGGTAATAAAAATATCTAAGGCAATTCCTATTAAATTATATTATAGAATTGTCACCTAAATTTTTTAATTCAAATTTAAAGACAAAAATATTGTAAAGAGATATTCAAATCAATGCGTTATAATATATATACTATACTATACTATATATACATCTTAAGATATATAAGCTATATTCGACTTACTATATATACATCTTAAGATTTATACATTAATATTCGATTTATATACTATATATACATCTTAAGATATATATATATATATATATATATATATATATATATATATATATTATATACTATCGAATATGGATTAAGATCTCTCTCTCTCTCTCTCTCTCTCTCTCTCTCTCTATATATATATATATATATATATATATATATATATATATATATATATATATATATATTATACTATATGTATAGCTTAAGGTATATAAAAAGACAAAAATATTGTAAAGAGATATTCAAAGCAATGCGTTATATTTTTATTATAGCATTAAAAAATCATGGCAATATCTTTCTTAGTCTTCCTCCCCCCTATGGAATGAGCACAACAAGGTGCTAATACCACCATTGAGAAGAAAAAGAAACTAATCAAGATGTGCCAAAATACAAGTTACATATTAATTTACATGGTATCTCTTACAAATTTCATAAATCCTTCAAGGTCCGGAGGAATTTTCGTTGGTGGTGGCGGAAATGAAGCTTGGTCATCACCGCTTCCAGGCGAAGCATCATCCCCCGCAAGTTCAGCTAGCATTTCTTCATAAGCTTCGTCTACCTCTGGTTGTGATTCAACAAGTCCAAAATTTTTTCTATCCGAACGGATCCAATCTCTAAAAAGTACTGATTTTTCTAAGCTCTCCCTCATAGACGCTCTATAATCACCGAGTTAAAGTCTTGCTTGACTGAAAGCGCTCTCTGATGCTATTGTTGAAGCTTGAATAGTTAAAATGTCTCGGGCCATCCTTGAAAGAATCGAAAATGTTTTTCTTTGTCCTTCCACCATTCCAAAATATTAAAGGAGCCGTCGGGATTCACTTCCTCAATTCCCCGTGACAAATAAACTTCAAGCTCATTTAGTTGTGAAAAATTACTAGTACTAGAACCTTGAGAACCCCTGAACCCTTCCCAAGCACTAAGTGTTCTTACTCCAGCAGTTCTTTTAGATGATTGAGAACTAGAAGAAGAAGGAGTTGGAACATTTGGTCTAGCATGATCTAATGCAACTTGATAAGCATTTATAAATAGTTTGAACATTTATTTTAATTGAGGCTATTGCGTCCCCAAGTGTAGACAACTCCTCATCTTCAAGTGCTAAACCATTATACACAGTTTAATACCAAAATTGAGGACCTCCTAATTTCATAGTAGGATTTAACAATGCAGCAACACCATAAATAGGGGGAATAGGGAAAAAATATTTTTTAAATTTTTTTCTCATGGAATCAATAGCAAGTTAATAAATTTCCCCACCTTCTGAAAAATGATCAAACAAATTTGCAAGTTTTGCAATATAAACTAAACAGTTAGAAATAGTAGGATAATATTGCCCAGAAAATTCATTTGTAGCAATATGAATTTTTTCTAAAAAAGCTACAAGTATTTTAACATTAGCCCAGTCCGCATTTGTAAGGTGCTCATCATCATCACTTACATGAGCATTAAACGTTGAGTTTATGGGGTTTCTATATTCATATGCAATAACTAAACTTTCATACATGTAATTCCATCTAGTTGGACAAGGTTTAGGAACCTTTCTTTCTCTTAGACCAAATTCATCGCATCTTTTAAAATATTCTCTAAGTCTACTTCTACGGTTTGAATAAAAAAGCCAATTAAGAGCCATTTTAACCTTTTCAATTTCAACATTTAAAATTCGCATACTATCACTCACAATTAAATGATAAATATGATAAATACATCTAACATGAAAAATATTACTAAATGCAGGACTTAGTGTAGTGGTAAGCAAGGCTACAGCATTTGTGTTACTAGTAGCATTATCTATTGAAACTGATATTATTTTATCACTAATACAAAAATATCTATAAATATCCGTAATCGTGCTAGAAATAAACAGTCATGTGTGACGTGAATTAATTATTCTATAAGCAATAATGCATTTTTGCATTATCCAATCCTCATCAATCCAATGACTGGTAACAGTAAGATAATCACAGTCATTACCACTTCTACCAATATCAGTTGTAATAGCAACACGATAATTTATATGAGTAAATAAATAGCGCAAATATTATTCATATTCATGTTTATATTTATAAATATCACTCTTTACGGTTGTGCGAGGAAAACCTTTATAAGTAGGATTATAAACTTTTCTAATATAATACACAAAGTGAGGGTTAGAAGGAAAACTATAGGGTAAGCACATAACAGTAACTATTTTTGCCAATTCTTCCCGATCTTTTTTTGGATCATAATATAAAATACCACCGGTAACAGTGTTAATTTCCGGTTGAAATTGATTTGACCCGGTACTAAGGTCAGCCATACTAGGTGCACTTGTCCCCTCGGCCAAAGCTTTCATACGAAAATATCTAGCTTTATCTTGAGGGTGTAGCAATATGTGTCTAGTTAAACTTCCCGTCCCCCTCTCCCCCCTGCCCCCCTCCCGACTTCCAACATATTTAAAAACAAAATCTTTGCCACAAGTTTTACACTTAGCCCTATTTTTTTTCTCTTAGTTGAGTAAAAAATGGCTAAACAAGAGATGTTTCTGCCCGTTTAGAAGGTTGTCTAGAAAAAGTAAGGGCAGTAACAGGAGGGTCAGACGGGGGATCATTTGGATTATTATTAGTTGGGTTTACCTCAGGAGCAGGACTAGTGGGTGTATCGTCATCCGGTTGCGTTTCATCAAAATCTATTTCTTCATCATCATTTTCATCAATAGTTGGATTACCATAAAGAGCATTCATATATTCATGGTTTAATTGTTCACCGGGTACAATATTATGGCAAAATTGACTCTCGGTAAATTATAATAAACTATCATCGCTATCAAGAATAGCAGGTGTAGGACGGGTAACAGGTTTCTACCGGGGAGCCGGGGGAAGTGGAGGAGGAACAGATTTGCCACTAGATTCACCACTCTTGGATTTTTCCTTATTTTTACTAAATATTTTTTTAGGGAATAAGCCATCTTAATTAATCAAGCAAAGTAAATAAAATAAACAAAACTATAATATTAAAACTTAAAGAGTTGGAACGAGTTTACCGAATTGACGAACAACTTGTTGAAAAATAATTATCGTTGAAGACTTGAAGACTTCAATTCACCAACTTCACAATTTTGCACAAATTGTAACAATTAAGTAAGCAATTGTAGAAGAATATTAGAGAGAGATTGAGAGAGATTGATGATTTTTTGAGAAAAATGAAAGAATGAGGGGGTATTTATAGTTAAAAATAGGGAAAAAGTATAATTATAAAAAGTTTGGGGTTAAAACAAAATTTGGGGGGGTTAAATGGCTATTTTGCAAATAGCCAACGGCTATTTTGGCAGACCAAACGGCTAGTTTTTAAATGGCCAAACGGTCAATTTTTTTTTTAAAATTATCCGTTGGGCCCGTTTAGGACCGTTTAGGACCGCTTGAACCGGCCCACTTCTCAGCCGGTCCCGGTCCTAAACGGTCCCCTATGAGACCGGCCCACTACCCGACCTACCACCCCATGGTCCCGGTCCTATCCGGTTAGGACCGTTTAGGACCACCGCCCATGTGGGCTCGCGGTTCTGGGCCGGTCCCGATCCTAACCGGCCCACTAGCCACCCCTAATGTTGTATAATGATTTTTCCAACTGAATATAAGACTTAATTTTATTGCTAATGTTCGACATTTGTCCCTCCAACAAAAAGCCTATGTGGCCAAATTCTCAAAGTTTATTAGTTTTTTTTAGTTGTTTTATAATTTCTTTAGTATTTTTTATTTATTAGAAAAATAGAATAATTTAAATTTTACTTGTGATAAAAAAGAAGAAGGTCTATTGTCAGTTGGATGGCCTATGCGTGTTTTTCAGAATGAATTTAAAAATTTATACTTCTCAAAAAGATTTTTTAAAAAAAACTCTTAAATTTTCAAAAGCTTATGTATTCTCTCAGTGAAGTAAAAAATAAGCATGACAACTTCTGAAAGTTTAGCAATAAATAAATTTTAAGTTAAAAATATTGACTAAGATGATTGAGGACTTCTATGTTATTGTCGTTTTCTCATTTATTGAATTGCTGAATAAAATCAACAATCATCATTTTTCATGAACTCATATTTTTTTCTTACACTTATTTTATGACTCAAATATAATTAGTTAATATAGTATTTATGTAAATTTTTAAAAAATATGCATTTACTAAGATGGAATACACACCACGCGCGTATCGTAAGGCAAGTTAAATCGAAATTTGGTTAGGCTCCTATACAAGTTTCACTTTGGATATTGAGATTTTCTCCGACCTATTTTTGATTGAGTATAGCACTATAGCTTAGGTTGCTTCGTGTACTGTTACTACTACTAATAACACCCATATCTTCATGATAATTATTCAACCTAAAAAGAAGAAACATCTTAATTAAGGGTATTATAACTAAAACTCCTTTTAATTTTTAAACGTACGTGAATTCCTTAATTCCTGTGCCCAAGCCTAAAACAGTAAAAATAGCGTGTGGTAGTTACTAAATAAGGTGGTGTTTATTTTTTATCCACCAATTCTAATGTTGAGCAAAAATAGCTACTACTCTATTAAAATTAATATGAAAAGACATGTTTACCCTTTCTTCTATTTCTTTTATTCCCAAACCCTTCCTTTATACGCTTCTCTCGATTTAAGTTGAGAGCCAAAATTTCTCAGAGGCAAAATTTCGCTCCCTCAATATCGTTCCTGCATGCAACTCTTTGTGAGATTTTGTTCCTGCCCAACCCACAACAATTCTCTGCGTATACTTTGTTCAGCATAATCTCTTCTCCTTTATCATCTTCTCTGCAGCGAACCAGCGAACTTGTATGTTTTTGATTTTGCTTTTATGCATTTTTCTTTTTGTATATCTCTAATCGTGATCAATGTTGTGTTTGTCATCAAGTATGTGTGAAATGTCCAAAATAATGATTATAACTTGATTCGTTGAGGAATAAGGAGCAGAATTTTGTGAGAAAGTTATTGAGAACCTTTTGGTATTGAAATGTGTTTGTGGTTCAATCAATATATTGATTATGTAAGGACATTTCAGAAAAATAGTCCTAAGAATTTGTAAGCTAACTGTGTTTGGGAATTTTAGTTAACTGTGCTTCTATAAAGATGCATCTAATTAGGTCCTGAATTTTAGTTTTTTAGTTTAAATATTAAGGACATTTCAGAAAAATAGTCTTAAGAATTTGTAAGCTAATTTTAATTAATTATGCTTCTATTAAAGATGCATCTAATTAGGTCCTGGATTTTAATTTTTTAGTTTAAATATTAAGGACATTTCAGAAAAATAGTCCTAAGAATATGTAAGCAAATTTTAGTTTACTATTCTTCTATTAAAGATGCATCTACTTAGGTCCTGGATATTAGTTTTTTAGTTTAAATATTAAGGCCATTTCAGAAAAATAGTCCTAATATTTACGTTCTATTTCCTTCTTTGTAGTGTACTAATGGAAGGAGATCGTATTTTCGAGTTTGATGATTGGCGTAATTCGATGAGCTATTGGAAAGAAGATTTTCAGTATAAGGAAACAATAAAAAGTTTCTTGTCGAATACACAATGGAAGAAGTTGAGGGATGGTGTTTTCGAAAACTTTTTCCGATTACAAGGTGTGAAGTTTTATGGTAAATTTATTCATTGTGTGTTGCTTTCAGAAATTATAAGCAATGACTCGAATTCAATGACATTCAAGGTTTTTGATCATGAAGTGAAGTTTACACGTGAAGCGTTCCAGATAATTACTGGATTGAAATGTTCTTCTTCAGTGGACTTCAAAGTTTTGAGTGAAAGAGAGAATAGGCTTTTGAAAGTCTACTTCCCTGGAAAGGATAGAATCGAGTTAGGCGATTTGTGACATTTTATTACTAGTCACCCATATGGTACAGCTGCATCATTTGTAGGCAGCCATGACGATGCGGTGAAGTTGGTAATAATTTATTTTGTTGAATCTGTGTTGATGGGGAAGCGCAAGAATCGGAATGTGTCTGAGCGGGTAATGAAAATCGTAGATGACGATGAACTCTGCTCTTCTTTCAATTGAGGCTCTCTTTGTTATGAAAAGTTACTAAAATCATTGAAGAGTTACTTGAAGCCCAAACAAAATACTTCAGACAATGAGAAAGAGAAAGAGAAAGATAAAGATAAAGAAAAGGACAGTTATACTATACTTGACTTCCTTTTCGCCTTCTGTGCTTGAATTATGGAAGTATTCCCATTTTTTCAGGAAAAATAATTTGTGAACTTTAGAGAATGTGGGTTCTCTCTGATGCTATGTTATTCAGATATGAAATCTCCACATTATGACACCTTATGTAAAAAGTACTTCCATAATAAAAAGTAAGTTAATAGGATTACTAGCTATTTTTTTTGTTTATGTGTTTTAGTTATGAATACTTACGTTTTTTTTTCCTTATATAATAGTTGTATCAGTTGCTCGAGATGGTACCATTTCTTTCTTCTTAAGAAGATGTGAAGCCCGCTAGTGTGCATGTGACATTGTCTCAAGATCAAAGTTCAATGCCTTTAACACAATTTGATGAAGTCTTGCTTAAGGAAATTGTTAATGTAGGTTTTCTGTCTTTGAATACCATTTATTTTTTATTTGTTTATTTTTGCTTAAGAGACTTTTTTATTTTTATGGTTTTTGATTCAGAGATTATCGGAGAAGTTCAAAAAGGATATGCATGCATAAAGTACTAGAATACATCAAAAAATAGATTTATCGGAAAAAAAAGATTCAAAATGACATCAAGGTAATATCCTTAATTTTTGTGCTTGTAACTCTAAGTTAAGGACACCATGTCCTTAATTTTTGAGCTTGTAACTCTAAGTTTAGGACTTCCTATCCTTAACTTTTGAACTTGTAACACTAAGTTCAGGACTACATGTCCTTAACTTTTGAACTTGGAACTCGAAGTTCAGGACTACCTGTCCTTAATTTCTTTTTTTGTAACTCTAAGTTATGGACTAACTGCCCTTAATTTCTGTGCTTGTAACTCTAAGTTAAGGATCAAGTGTCCTTAATTTGTGAGCTTGTAACTTGAAGTTTAGGACTACCTGTCCTTAACTTTTTAACTTGTAACTCTAAATTCAGGACTACATATCCTTAACTTTTTAACTTGTAACTCTAAGTTAAGGACTACATGTCCTTATTTTTTGAACTTGGAACTCTTAGTTCAGGACTACCTATCCTTAATTTCTGTGGTTGTAACTCTAAGTTAAGGAACACTTGTCCTTAATTTCTGTAAAGACCCAACCGGTCATTTTAACTTTTAGAACCCCGTTACCTAAAATAAAACTTTCCGTATGTGCTCTTAATGAATTATGACTTGCGGGGATGGTTGGTTTGGGATTTGGAAGTATTTGGGTTGAAATCGGAACACTTGGTTCCTTAAGTTGGCCTTAAAGTGCTAAGTTTGACTTCGGTCAATATTTTTGAGAAAATGACCCCGGAATAGAATTTTGATGATTCCAACAGCTCCGTATGGTGATTTTGGACTTAGGAACGTGTTCGAAATTTTATTTGGAAGTCCGTAGTTAAATTAAGCTTGAAATGGCTAAAATAGGAATTTAAGTTTGGAAGTTTGACCGGGGAGTTGACTTTATGATATCGGAGTCGGAATCCAGTTCTGAAAGTTTTCATATCTCCTTTATGTTATTTATGACTTGTGTGCAAAATTTGAGGTCAATCGGACTTGAATTGATAGGTTTCGGTACATAATGTAGAAGTTAGAAATCTTAAGTTTCATTAAGCTTGAATTGGGGGATGATTCGTGGTTTTAGCGTTGTTTGGTGAGATTTGAGGATTCGACTAAGTTCGTTTGATGTTTTGGGACTTGTTGGTATAATTGGTCGAGGTCCCGAGGGGCTCGGGTGAGTTTCAGATGACTAACAGATCACTTTTGACCTTTGGAACGCTGCTGGTATTTTCTTCTGGTATCCTTATACGTGATCGCGTAAGTTGGTCTGCGATCGCGTAGAGTAAGTTAGGCAGAGGTGGATTTGTTTTACGCGATCATGTGAATGGGGTTGCGATCGCGTAGGGTTAATTTGGGAAGCTAGGAATTTATTTACTGCAATCGTGTAGACACGTCCGCAATCGCGTAGGATTGGCCAGTGTGTGTATCGCGATCGCGTGTCATTGTTTGCGATCGCGTAGGGGAAATTTGAGAGGAAGTTGGGCCACACATTGTGCTACGCGATCGCGTGAAGAGGGATGCGATCACGTAGAGTTGGAACCTGGTGCATCGCAATCGCGTGGGACTTGATGCGATCGCGTAGGGTTAATGTTTGGGCAGAAAAATTTGTGCTAAGCGATCGCGTGAGGAAGTTCACGATCGCGTAGAAGAAATCACTGGACAGAGAGTTTAAGTTCTGAAAATCCATTTTTAAAGATTTGGAGCTCGGATTTAGGCGATTTTTGGGAGATTTTCAGAGAAAATAACGGGTTAAGTGATCTTAACTCAATAATAGTTAAATTACCCAAATCCATCACTATTTTTATCATTTAATTGGTGAATTGAGTTGGAAAAGTTTGAAAACCCTCTTGGATAGATTTGAGGATTTGAGGGCCGAATTTTTATCGGAATTTAGTAATTTTGGTATGGGTAGACTCGTGGTTGAGTGGGTGTTCATATTTCGTAACTTTCGCCGGATTCCGAAATGTGGGTCCCACAGATGAATTTTTAATTAATTTCGAAATTTTTATTTAAAATGTAGTATTTTCTTATATAACTGATTCCTATAAATTTTAGTGATTGTATCGAATTATTTTGGCTAGATTCGAGCCAGACAGAGTTGGATAATCGTGGAAAGGGCCTGCTAGAGGATTGAATTGGAGCAAGAAGAGGTAAGTCTCTTGTCTAATCTTGTGAGGGGAAAATTACCCCATAGGGATTAAATTGAATAATTGTTGATAATTGCGGGGGCTACGTATGCACGAGGTGACTAGAGTCCGTGCGTAGGTACTATTAATGCTAAAGTCCGAGTAGATTATGACTCAAAGCATGAATTACTTGTGTAAATTATGTTCCTTATTTAATTAATATTATTTGATATATTTATATATATGTTGTGAATTGTTAGATAAAAATATTAAAGGATGGGAAATTCATATGTTTGATTTTCTGTTTAAATTAATTAATTGTTAAAAAAAATTATTCTTCCTCCCGAACTTATCTTATAATAAATATACTCTCCTTCCGGAGGTACATAAGAAAATGTCCTCCTTTCTTGTGGAGCGGGCCGTATGCCTCGGCAGGATAGATGCATCTATGGATCGCGCTGCACGTCCCTCGGCAGTGTATACGACACTCTGGATCGGGTCGTACGTCCTCGGCAAAAATCGTGCTTAATAATAATAATTACACGATACTTTAATAGTTATTTCAAGCTTGCGAAGCTAATTGATAAATTGGAGAATCCTTGAAATTTAATGAATTATTATTCTTGCTTGTTAAAGAATTAATCGTTATTCTTGTAAATGATATTTAATTGATAAATTAGAAATTATTTGAATTGAAGGAATTTAATTAATATATTGAGAATTGTTGCATTTGAATGAATTTGATTATTTCCGCTAATTAAATAAATTATTTTAAATTCTACAAATCATGTTGATTTAAATATCCTAGTTGTATTTCAATTATTATTATTGACCCATAGTAAGTGTCAAAGTCGGTCATCTCGTCTCTACCACTTCGAGATTAGGCTTGATACTTACTGGGTACACGTTGTTTACGTACTCATACTACATTTGCTGCACTTTTTGTGCAGGACCTGAGGCAAGTACTAGTGGGGGACCTATTGTCCTACACCCACGTTATCCAGGGGCATAGTGGTGAGCTACCTTTCTGATCCGTTTTGCAGCTACTAGTGTCTCTCCTTGTATTTTTTATTCTGCCTATTTTTATTTCAGACAATGTTTGAGGTTTTGTATAATTTAGTAGATGCTCATACACTTGTGACACCAGGTCTTGGCACTCACATTGGTAGAATTTGGGCTTTATTATTTTTTTTGGTTTTAAATTTTGTCAATATATGCTTAATTTATTAAGTTGGCTTGCCTAGCTGTAGTGTTGGGCGCCATCATGACCTATAGGTGAAATTGGGTCCTGACAACATGGTATCAGAGCACTAGGTTCACGTAGGTCTCACAAGTTATGAGCAGGCCTAATAGAGTCTTGCGGATCGGTACGGAGACGTCTGTACTTATCTTCGAGGGGCTATATGGTGTTAGGAAATTTCCTTTCTTCATATTCCATCATGCAATTGATGTAGTTCTAACTATCCTTCTCTTATTCTCTCTCAGATTGTGAGAACGCGCTCGAATGAGGTTCCAGGCCAGGGAAGAGCTCCTCCCTCAGTTGCTAGAGGCCGAGGCAGAGGCTGAGAGAGGGCTCCAACCCGTGGTAGAGGGCGAGGACGTCCCAGGACTATTCCAGTTATGCCTCCAGTGGGTCCAGCAGAGAACCCCATTGTTGAGGAGCATGATGAGGTGCCTGTAGCAGATCCAGCTCCGGTGGATTTCACATATGCACTGGGATTTAAGGATGTCATGGGTTGTATGCTGCGGTTCATGGACAATATGACTTAGGCCGGTTTATTTCCGGCAGACCTAGCCACATCTCAGGCGGGCAGGGGAGCACAGACCCTACCGCATAGGCTCATGGACAGGCAGCTTCTGTATATCAGACCCAGGGTGCACTACCCGTGGGTAGAGCCTAGCCAGTGGCAGCAGCTATACCTGAGCCCAGGCCAGCTGTAGCCGCCGATCCTCAGAAATTATTGGACCGATGGACTAGACTACATCCTCCTGTCTTCGGGGGTGAGCAACATGAGGATCCACAGGACTTCATTGATCGTTGCAGGGACAGACTGCATAACATGAGGATATTGGAATCTCATGGGATTGACTTTGCTACTTTTCAACTAGAAGGCAGAGCCCGTAGATGGTGGCAGTCTTATGTTCTTGGCAGACCAGCAGATTCTCCTCCCATGACTTGGAACAGGTTCACCCGTATCTTCCTGGACAGGTATATTCCACCCTCCCAGAGGGAGGAGTTGCGGTTTCAGTTTGAGCAGCTCCAGCAGGGTCAGATGTCAGTGACTGATTATGAGGCGAGGCTTTCTGAATTATCTCGCCATGCACTTATGATACTCCCTACTGAGGCGGAGAGAGTGCGGAGGTTTGTAGCCGGTTTACATACTGGTATTCAGGCCACTATGGCTCGAGAGGTTGAGATAGGTACTTCTTATAAGCGAGTTATGGAGATAGCCCGGAGGATTGAGGGTGTGCGTCAGCGGAGCCGAGAGCAGATTATGAGAGATAAGCGGTTCAGGTAATCTGGAGAGTTCAGAGGTGCTCCGTCTGGGGGCAGAGGTCAGTTCGTGAGGGGGCAGTTCAGTAGACCCCCATTTCCATCACCACCACCTCCTCAGAGTACTCCAGTGAGACCTTATCTCAGTGCTATACCAGAGAGTTCTTACCGCCCACAAGCTATTCAGGGTCCTCCCAATGGGTATTTAGCTCCCCAGGGCCAGACTCTTAGTCAGCAGCCCATCGCACCGAAGAGTTGTTATGAGTGCGGGGATCCGAGTCACATGCGGAGGTTTTGCCCCAGGCTTCAGGGTAGACCAGTGCAGCAGGGTCAGCAGCCTATGCTTACCGGACCAGTTGCTCCACCAGTAGTCCGACCACCAAGAGGTGGAGGACAGGTGGGTAGGGGTCGTCCTAGAGGTGGAGGTCATCCAGGCGGAGGCCAGCCAGTTGGTGCTCCAGTTCGATTCTATGCTTTTCCGGCTAGACCAGATGCAGAGGCCTCAAATGTTGTAATTACAGGTATTATTTCTATTTGCGGCAAAGATGCCTCGGTATTATTTGATCCAGGATCCATGTATTCATATGTGTCATCTCTATTTGCTCCATTCCTGGGTGTTTCTCGTGAGTCCTTGAGTACTCCCGTTTATGTGTCCACTCCTGTAGGCAATTCTGTTATTGTGAACCGGATCTACTGGTCTTGTATTATTACATTCTGTGGTTATGAAACTAGAGCAGATCTCTTATTGCTCGAGATGATCGATTTTGAAATTATTTTGGGTATGGACTGGTTATCTCCATATCATGCTATTCTAGATTGTCATGCCAAAACTGTTACCTTGGCTATTCCATCTTTGCCTAGGCCGTAGTGGAAGGGTTCGTCGGTTAGTTCATTTAATCAGGTTATTTCTTTTATAAAGGCTCAACACATGGTTGTGAGGGGTTGTTTGGCTTATCTAGCCTATGTTCAGGATACTACTGCAGAGACTCTGGCTACTGATTCAGTGTCAGTAGTTCGGGAGTTCTCCGATGTATTTTCTTCAGATCTTCTAGGTATGCCACCTGATCGTGATATTGATTTTTGTATTGACTTGGCTCCAGATACCCAGCCTATATCTATTCCACAGTATCGCATGGCTCCGAAAGAATTGAAAGAACATCTTGAAGAGTTACTAGCCAAAAGGTTCGTCAGACCGAGTGTATAGCCTTAGGGTGCACCGGTATTATTTGTGAAAAAGAAGAATCGAACAATGCGGATGTGTATTGATTATTGCCAATTGAACAAAGTCACTATTAAGAACAAGTACCCGTTGCCACGTATTGATGATCTACTTGACCAGTTGCAGGGTGCTAAGGTGTTCTCTAAGATCGACTTGAGGTCAGGGTATCATCAGTTGAAGATTCGAGATTTGGATGTTCCGAAAACTGCTTTTTGTACTAGATATGGTCATTATGAGTTTCTGGTAATGTCTTTCAGTTTAACTAATGCCCCAGCAGCGTTTATGGATCTGATGAACAGGGTATTCAAGCCATATATTGATTCGTTTGTCATTGTCTTCATTGATGACATGGAGGAACATGAGCAGCATATGAGAGTAGTGCTTCAGACATTGCGGGAACAAAGGCTATATGGTAAGTTCTCTAAATGTGCGTTATGGATTGAGTCTGTAGCATTTTTGGGACATATTGTATTGGGTGATGGTATTAAGTTTGATCCCAAAAAGATTGAGGCAGTTCAGAATTGGCATCATCCCACTTCGGCTACTGAGATCAGGAGTATTTTGGGTTTAGCAGGTTATTATCGTCGGTTTGTGGAAGGTTTTTCATCTATTGCAGGACCTTTGACCAAATTAACCCAGAAGGGTGTTCAGTTCCGATGGTCCGAAGACTGTGAGTCAAGCTTTCAAAAGCTCAAGACAGCATTTACTATAGCACCAATGATAGTGTTACCTTCCGGTTCGGGAATGTATACAGTGTATTGCGATGCTTCACGCGTTGGTTTGGGTTGTGTATTAATGCAGGAAGGGAAATTTATTGCATATGCTTCACGTCAGTTGAAGCCCCACGAGCAAAATTATCCGGTACAAGATTTGGAGTTAGCTGCGATTGTTCATTCCTTAAGATTTGGAGGCATTATCTTGATGGGGTGTCCTGTGAAGTTTATACTGATCATCGCAGTTTGCAGTATTTGTTCAAGAAGATGGACCTAATTTTGAGGCAGCGCAGATGGCTGGAATTACTAAAAAATTATGATATTACTGTCCTATATCATCTAGGTAAAGCAAATGTAGTTGCAGATGCCTTGAGTAGAAAGGCGGAGAGTATGGGTAGTTTGGCTTTCATTTTAGCAAAAGAGAGACCATTAGCTTTGGATATCCAGTCCTTAGCCAACAAACTTGTGCGGCTAGATATTTCAGAGCCCAGCCGAGTTCTTGCATGTGTCGTAGCTCAGTCTTCACTATTTGAGCAGATCAAGGCTCTCCAGTATGATGATCCACACTTATTGATTCTTCGAGAAACAGTACTACAAGGTGGTGCCAAGGAAGTCACTATTGGTGCAGATGGTATTCTGCAACTCCAGGATCGTCTGTGTGTTCCTAATGTGGATGAACTGAGGAAAAATATCCTGGAGGAGGCACACAGTTCTCGGTACTCTATTCGTCCAGGTGCTACGAAGATATATCGTGACTTGAGGCAGCATTATTGGTGGCGACGAATGAAAAATGGCATAGTTGAGTATGTAGGTAGGTGTCTAAATTGCCAGCAAGTTAAATATGAGCACCAGAGGCCAGGTGACCTACTTCAGCAGATGACTATACCGGAATGGAAATGGGAATGCATCACTATCGACTTTGTAGTTGGGTTGCAGCGGAACTTGAGGAAGTTTGATGCAGTTTGGGTGATTGTTGACAGGTTGACCAAGTCGGCACATTTTATTCCTGTTGTGACTACGTATACTTTAGAGAGGTTGGCCCAGATTTATATTCAGGAGATAGTTTGGTTGCACGGTATGCCAATTTCTATCATATCAGATAGAGGCCCTCAGTTTACTTCACATTTCTGGAGAGCAGTACAGAGTGAATTAGGGACCCATGTAGAGCTCAGCACAGCCTTTCATCTGCAAACCGATGGGCAATCAGAGCGGACAGTTCAAATTTTGGAGGATATGCTCAGGGCATGTGTGGTTGACTTTGGAGGTCAGTGGGATCATTTCCTGCCTTTGGCCGAGTTTGCTTATAATAACAGTTACCAATACAGCATCGAGATGGCTCCATTTGAGGCTTTATATGGTCGTCGATGTCATTCACATATCGGATGGTTTGAGCCCGGTGAGGCTAAGTTATATGGTACTGATTTGGTAAAGGATGCCTTGGAAAAGGTAAAGTTGATTCAGGAGCGACTTCGTACAGCATAGTCCAGACAGAAGAGTTACGCAGATCAGAAAGCGCGTGATTTATCCTTTATGGTAGGTGAAAAAGTTCTCTTGAAGGTTTCGCCGATGAAGGGGATTATGAGATTCGGGAAGAAGGGCAAGTTGAGCCCAAGGTTTATAGGCCCATTTGAGGTGTTGAGACGAATTGGGGAGGTTGCTTATGAGCTTGCATTGCCTCCCAGTCTATCAGGAGTTCATCCGGTTTCCATGTATCTATGCTCCGGAAGTATCATGTTGACCTATCACATGTGTTAGACATCAGCACAGTTTAGCTAGATCAGAGTTTGGGTTATGAAGAAAAGCCATTTGCCATTGTTCATAAACAAGTTTGCCAGTTGAGGTCCACGAGGATTTCTACAGTAAAGGTCCAGTGGAGGGGCCAACCACTCGAGGAAGTGACTTGGGAGGCCGAGGAAGACGTGCGGAGAAGATATCCACACTTATTCAGCACTCCAGGTACAATTCTAAACTCGTTCGAGGACGAACGTTTGTTTAAGAGGTGGAAAATGTAATGACCCAACCGGTCATTTTAACTTTTAGAACCCCGTTCCCTAAAATAAAACTTCCCGTATGTGCTTTTAATGATTTATGACTTGCAGGGATGGTTGGTTCGGGATTTAGAAGTGTTTGGGTTGAAACCGGAACACTTGGATCCTTAAGTTGGCCTTATAGTGCTAAGTTTGACTTCAGTCAACATTTTTGAGAAAACGACCCCGCAATAGAATTTTAACGATTCTAACAGCTCTATATGGTGATTTTGGACTTAGGAACATGTTCGGAATTTTATTTGGAAGTCCGTAGTTAAATTAGGCTTGAAATGGCTAAAATAGGAATTTAAGTGTGGAAGTTTGACCGGGGAGTTAACTTTTTGATATCGAAGTCGGAATCCAGTTTTGAAAATTTTCATAGCTCCATTATGTTATTTATGACTTGTGTGCAAAATTTAAGGTCAATCGGACTTTAATTGATAGGTTTCGGTACATAATGTAGAAGTTGGAAATCTTAAGTTTCATTAAGCTTGAATTGGGGGATGATTCGTGGTTTTAGCGTTGTTTGGTGTGATTGGAGGGTTCGACTAAGTTCGTTTGATATTTTGGGACTTGTTGGTGTAATTGGTCGAGGTCCCGAGGGGCTCGGGTGAGTTTCGGACGACTAACGGATCACTTTTGGCCTTTGGAACACTGCTGGTATTTTCTTCTGGTATCCTTATACGCGATCACGTAAGTTGGTCTGCAATCATGTAGAGTAAGTTAGGCAGAGGTGGATTTGTTCTACGCGATCGCGTGAATGGGGTTACGGTCGCATAGGGTTAATTTGGGCAGCTGGGAATTTGTTTACTGCGATTGCGTGGACACGTCCGCGATCGCGTAAGATTGGCCAGTGTGTGTATTGCGATCGGGTGTCATTGTTTGCGATCGCGTAGGGGAAATTTGAGAGGAAGCTGGGCCACGCGTAGTGCTACGCGATCGCGTGAAGAAGGATGCGATCGCGTAGAGTTGGAACCTAGTAAATCACGATCGCGTGGGACTTGATGAGATCACGTAGGGTTAATGTTTGGGCAGAAAAAATTATGCTACGCGATCGCGTGAGGAAGTTCGCGATTGCGTAGAAGAAATCACAGGGCAGAGAGTTTAAGTTCTGACCCATTTTCCATTTTTAACGATTTGGAGCTCGGATTTAGGCAATTTTTGGGAGATTTTCAGTGAAAACAACAGGGTAAGTGATCTTAACTCAATATTGGTTAAATTACCCGAATCCATCACTATTTTTATCATTTAATTGGTGAATTGAGTTGGAAAAGTTTGAAAACCCTCTTGCATATATTTGAGGATTTGAGGGCCGAATTGTTATCGGAATTTAGTGATTTTGGTATGGGTAGACTCGTGGTTGAGTGGGTGTTCATATTTCGTAACTTTTGCCGGATTCCGAGACGTGGGTCCCACGGACGAATTTTTAATTAATTTCGGAATTTTTATTTAAAATGTAGTATTTTCTTATAGAACTGATTCCTATAAATTTTAGTGATTGTATCGAATTATTCTGGCTAGATTCGAGCCAGACAGAGTTGGATAATCATGGAAAGGGCCTTCTAGAGGATTGAATTGGAGCAAGACGAGGTAAGTCTCTTATCTAATCTTGTGAGGGAAAAATTACCCCATAAGGATTAAAATGAATAATTGTTGATAATTGCGGGGGCTACGTATGCACGAGGTGACTAGAGTCCGTGCGTAGGTACTATTAATGCTAAAGTCCGGGTAGATTATGACTCAAAGCATGAATTACTTGTGTAAATTGTGTTCCTTGTTTAATTAATATTATTTAATATATTTATATATATGTTGTGAATTGTTAGATAAAAATATTAAAGGATGGGAAATTCATATGTTTGATTTTCTGTTTAAATTAATTAATTGTTAAAAGAAATTGTTCTTCCTCTCGAATTTATCTTATAATAAATATACTCTCCTTCCGGAGGTACATAAGAAAATGTCCTCCTTTCTTGTGGAGCGGGCCGTATGCCTCGGCAGGATAGATACATCTATGGATCGCGCTGCACGTCCCTCGGCAGTGTACACGACACTCTGGATCGGGTCGTACGTCCTCGACAGAAATCGTGCTTAATAATAATAATTACACGATACTTTAATAGTTATTTCAAGCTTGCGAAGCTAATTGATAAATTGGAGAATCCTTGAAATTTAATGAATTATTATTCTTGCTTGTTAAAGAATTAATCGTTATTCCTGTAAATGATATTTAATTGATAAATTGAAAATTATTTGAATTGAAGGAATTTAATTAATATATTGAGAATTGTTGCATTTGAAGGAATTTGATTATTTCCGCTAATTAAATAAATTATTTTAAATTCTGCAAATCATGTTAATTTAAATATCCTAGTTGTATTTCAATTATTATTATTGACCCATAGTGAGTGTCAAAGTCGGTCATCTCGTCTCTACCACTTCGAGATTAGGCTTGATACTTACTGGGTACATGTTGTTTACGTACTCATACTATACTTGCTACACTTTTTGTGCAGGACCTGAGGCAAGTACTAGTGGGGGACCTATTGTCTTACACCCACGTTATCCAGGAGCATAGTGGTGAGCTGCCTTTCTGATCCGTTTTGCAGCTAGTATTGTCTCTCCTTATATTTTTTATTTTGTCTATTTTTATTTCAGATAGTGTTTAAGGTTTTGTATAATTTACTAGATGCTCATACACTTGTGACACCAGGTCTTGGCACTCACATTGGTAGAATTTGGGCTTTATTATTTTTCTTGGTTTTAAATTTTGTCAATATATGCTTAATTTATTAAGTTGGCTTGCCTAGCTGTAGTGTTGGGCGCCATCACGACCTATAGGTGAAATTGGGTCGTGACAATTTCTGTGCTTGTACCTCTATGTTAAGGACCAAGTGTCTGTAACTTATAAGCAGCTAACATTCTTATTCTTATTTTAAATACTATCTCACAGGCTTTAAAGAAAAACCTAGGATCAAAGATTGATACTTTATTGAAGCTTCTTGACATACCTCATGAAAGGATCATAGAGAGAGAACCTAGTGTTCTAATTAGCAAAGATGTAGTTGATGATCTATGCGATGAAATAGATGTGCATGTAGAACATCATTATGAAAGCGATTATAGAGATACGCATCTAGAAGATGAAACTGATATTGGCATCGAAATTGGGAAATGTTAGATACAGTTTTTGAATTTATTGTCATTGAAATTTATATTCAATAGCGTAATACATATAAACCTTTTTATGATTATAAATATGTGTAGAATCTTTTGATGGAGTGGAAGTTCAAGATGGAGTGGAATGTCAAGACCAGAAAAATTCAAAAGAGACAAGTGTAACAGAAATAATCTGTAAATCTGGAGTGCAATCTCAGGATTTAGAAAATCCATTGGGAACAAGTATAAGTGAGATTGTATGCAAATGTGTTGAAGGAATATATGATCTATCTACACCTCTCTCACTTAAAGAGAAATTTTGAAATCAAAATGATTCCAATCAAGGTTAGATGGAATTTTCATGATATGTTGAATGTTAGTTTTAGTAAACTATTAGTAACAAGTATTAATTTTAAATGTTATAGAATCTTTTGAAGCTGCAAAGAAAGAAGATGGAGTGGACTATCAAGATGATAAAATTTCAAAAGAGAGAAGTGGAGGACAATCTCAAGACATAGAAAATACCCAAGGAACAATCATAAGTGAGATTGTTTGCAAATGTATAGAAGAAACATATGATATCTCTACACCTCTCTCTCTTACAGACAATGTTAAAAGCCAAAAAATACTAGCCAAGATAATGATTTAACTGGCATGATCTTGACAGTTGCTAAAGGTTAGACGGAGTTTTTTTCATCTTATACATGTTTGTTTTATAAAATATTAGTAACAAGTACTAATTGTGTTAGCTCTTGTAAATATTTTGCAGAATCTTGTGAACTTACAATCGAAGAACATAGAGAACATGTAACGACCCTGCAGGTCGTTTTGAGAGTTAGAGCTCCGAACCCCTATTAACTGCTTTCCCCATATCTATTTTTGCTATTGTGACTTGCCGGGATGATTGGTTTTGAGTTTCGGAGTGTTTTGGGACACTTGGTCCCTAAATGAGAGCTTAAGTCTTAAAATTTGGACCATAGTCGGAACTATATGAAGACGGATCCGCAATGGAATTCCGTCGACTCCGTTAGCTCCGTTGAGTGATTTTGAGCTTAGGAGCGCATTCGGAAAGTGTTTTGGAGGTCTGTAGTAGATTTAGGCTTGAATTGGCGAAAGTTAGATTTTTCGGTGATTTCGGCCGATAGTGGAAATTTTGATATCGAGCTCGGAATGGATTTCAAAAAATGGCTGTAGGTTTGTAGTGTCATTTTTTACCTTTGTGTAAAATTTGAGGTAATTCGGACTAGATTTGACGTGGTTCGGCATCGTTTGTAGAATTGGAAAAATTCTAAGTTTTTAGGCTTGCATTCGTGCTTAATTCATGATTTTTGGTGGTTTCGATGTGGTTTGAAGGCTCGACTAAGTTTGTATGGTGTTATAGGATTGGTTGGTAGGTTTGGTTGAGGTACCGGGGGACCTCGGGTGTGTTTTGGATGCTTAACGGAATGAAATTGGACTTAGGAAAATCTGGTGTTTTTGCCGGTTCTGCTGTAATCGCACCTGCACAAGGCTGCCCGCAGGCGCGAGCAAATTGGCGCAGAAGCGGGAAAATGGAGGAGTGCCAGGGGTCATAGGTGCGAGGTGTTTTCCGCATCTGTGATGCCCGCAGATGCGTTAGGGGTCTTCGCAGGTGCGCAAGGTCCGCAGAAGCGGAAGGGAATTCCGCAGGCGCGCACGCGTAGATGCGGCCATTTCATCGCAGGTGAGAAGGCAGAGAGGGAAAGTAAATTGCACAGATGCGCACAATTTCCGCACAAGCGCACCCGCAGGTGCGAGCCCAGGTTCCGCAGGTGCGGAAATACCTGGGCAGTGGTTAAAACCGAAGGGCTTCGTGATTTTTGTCATTTTTGACTTTGTAAACTCGGTTTAGGGCGATTTTTGAGAGCATTTTTGAGGCATTTCTTGAGTTAAGTCTCTTGTGCTTATTTTTTATCAATACTCTTGCCTTGCCATGTATTTTTTCACCTAGTTAGTGTGTATTTAAGGTGGAAATTGGAAGTTGGAGGCTAGGGATTTGAAAGTTTGATTTGTGAATTTGGAGGACCATTTGGTATCGGAATTTAGTAATTTTGGTATGGTTAGACTCGTGGTGGAATGGGCGTTCCTATTTTGTAACTTTTACCCGATTCCGAGACGTGGCCCCTCGGGCAATATTTTAGTTAATTTTGGGATTTTTGTTAAAGTGTTGATTTCATTAATTAGATGAGTCTATTATTGTTGTATTTATGATATGTAATTGCTTTTGGCTAGATTTGGTCGATTCGGAGCCGGATATTTGTGGGAAAGGCATTGTGACCGATTGATTGAGCTTGGTTCGATGTAAGTGGCTTGCCTAACTTTGTGCGGGGGAAATCCCCTTAAGATTTGGAACTATTGTGTTATGTGAGCACCGTGTACATGAGGTGATGAGTACGTACACGGGCTAGTTGTGGTAAAACCCGATTTTCTTACCGAGCAGCAACATATTTTCCTGTTATTTTGAGTTATACCATTTTAATGAGTGCTAATCTATTCTCATCCTTAATTGAGTTATTCCAATATGTGTAGCTATCATGTTTAGTCTAATACAACATGTCTACGTGTCTTAATTGTTTATGTGAATTATGTGCAGCATGCTTAGTGAATTTTCTGCTTCTTCCCTAACTTGTACTTAGTCTAAATTGTAAGAACTTCGTGATGTAGTTGTATTTCTATCATTCACGCTGCATATTTACTTTGGGATTATGGAACGGTATTCCCGGAGATCCCCCTGTACTGCATATTTACTTTGGGACTACAGAACAGTATTCCGGGAGATCCCATGTACTACATATTTACTTTGGGACTACGGAATGGTATTCCGGGAGATCCCCCTGCATATTTACGTTTGGGACTACGAGACGGTATCTCGGGAGATCCCCTGTTGTGTTTCTGTGTACTAAGCTGTTACCTTCTATGATTTCATTATTGTTAAATTTCAGCCTTTATTTTATTGTTGTATTACACTCTATATTGTTTTATTATATGTTTACTAGTAGGGCCTTGACCTGACCTCGTCACTACTCGATCGAGGTTAGGCTTGGTACTTACTGGGTACCGATTATGGTGTACTCATGCTACTCTCTGCACATATTTTTCGTGTGCAGATCCAGGTGCACCTTATTAGCCGCACTATCAGTGAGACGGGATAGCTTTGGAGACTTCAAGGTATATCTGCCGCGTCCGCAGACCTCAGAGTCCCCTTCTACTCTTTCTCATGTCCATTATCTTCTGTATTTTTCCTTATTAGATTCTGATGTATAGAGACAGTAGATTTTTCCTTCTGTAGTTTGTGATTCACGATGTTCCGGGTTTTAGGATTTGTTGTGTATTTTTGAATAATTGGTTAAATTTATATTTTTATTTCAATATTTCGCAAAATGTTAGGCTTACCTAGTTGTAGAGACTAGGTGTCGTCACGACGTCACACGGAGGGGAAAATTGGGTCGTGACAAGTTGGTATCCAAGCTCTAGGTTCATAGGTGTCGTGAGTCACAAACCGGTTTATTAGAGTCTCGAGGATCGGTACGGAGACATCTGTACTTATCTTCGGGAGGCTATGGAACTGTTAGGAAAATTTCACTACTTTGATTCCTTGTCGTTCAAAAATTGTTGACTTTAGAGATTCTAAATTTCTGTATTCTATTCTCTCACAAATCTGATGAACAGGCACCCGGGCCCCCTGCTAGAGCCGCGAGAGGCCGGGGTCGGGGTAGAGGCCGAGGACATCCACATGGTGCAGCCAGAGCACCTACACGAGCTGCTACAAAGAAGCCCCCAGTAGCTCAAGCTGGAGGGCAGACACCTGAGATACATGTTGCTGCACCAGCCCTCCAAGAGACTCTAGCCTACTTTCTGAGCATGTTCAGCACCTTAGCTCAGGCTGGATTGATTCCACTTGCTCCTGCCATATCTCAGGTCGGGAGAGGAGCACAGACTCCCGTCGCCGGTACTCCAGAGCAGCGGGTTCAGGTCGACCAGGTTCCAGAGATTGTACCAATGCAACCGGTAGCTCCAGCTCAACCCAAGGTTAGGGCAGCAGCTTCTGAGGCGGAACAGCTCAAACTTGAGAGGTACAAGAAGTACCACCCACCTACTCTCAGCGAATTGGCTATAGATGATGCTTAGGGTTTTCTGGAGGAGTGTCATCATATTCTCCGTACTATGGGTGTAACGGAGACGAGCGGGATTTCATTTACCACATTCTAGCTTAGAGGAGCAGCCTATCAGTGGTGGCGTGCTTATGAGTTGAGTAGTACGGCTGAGGCAGCTTCACTTACATGGACTCAGTTCTCGGACATATTTTTGAAAGAGTATGTCCCTCAGAGCCTCAGGGACTCATGGCGCGCGGGGTTTGAGCAGCTGCGCCAGGGTGCTATGACTGTGTCAAAGTATGCAGTTCGCTTCAGTGATTTGGCCCGACATGTATTGGCCTTAGTTGCCACAGTTCGAAAGAGGGTTCGACGGTTTATTGAGGGTCTCCATCCTAGCATATGGAGTAGTATGGCCAGGGAATTGGAGATGGATATTTCTTATCAGCAGGTTATGGGTATTGCGAGGAGATTCGAGGGAATGTTTACCCGGGATAGAGAAGAGAGGGAGGCCAAGAGGTCTTGAGAGGCTGGTTATTATTCTGGAGCTCGTGCCCCAGTAGCTCGCCATGGTAGGGGTTATGTGAGCCGCCCCGTTCATTCAGCTCTTCTAGCCTCCAGCGGTGTTCCAGCTCCTTCTAGACCCTAGGAGCCTTATTATGCACCGCCAGTATCTAGTGTGCCTCCTGCACGGGGTGTTCCTAGCGGCCAGTCCAGCAGACCTGGACCGAGCCAGTCACGGCAGCCACACCCTCCCAGAGCTTGTTTTAAGTATGGAGACACTCACCACATGGTGAGGGATTGCCCCAGGATTAGGAGGGGTGCACCTCCACAGACTTTTAAGCCACAGCGTGCTCCACTGGGTCCTCAGGCTATGGTTACAGCACTAGCTACCACCCCACCTGCTCAACCAGCTCGAGGTGGAGGTCGGGGAGGTAGAGGTCGCCCTAGAGGGGAGGCCAGGCCAGATATTATGCACTTTCTGCTCGTGCAGAGGCAGTTGCTTCTGATTCTGTCGTTACAGGTATTGTTCCGGTCTGTCATAGAGATGCGTCGGTATTATTTGACCCAGGCTCTACATATTCTTATGTGTCCTCTTATTTTGCTCCGTATTTGGGCGTATCTCGAGATTCTTTAAGTTTCCCTATTTATGTATCTACTCCTGTGGGAGATTCTCTTGTTGTGGACCGCGTGTATCGGTCATGTTTGATTGCTCTTAGTGGTTTTGAGACCAGAGCCAATTTATTATTGCTCAGCATGGTGGACTTTGCTATTATTTTGGGCATGGATTGGTTGTCGCCCCATTATGCTATTCTTGATTGTCATGCTAAAACCGTGACGCTGGCTATGCCAGGTTTACCGCGATTAGAGTGGAGAGGTATATTAGAGTATACTCCCAGCAGAGTTATTTCTTTTTTTAAAGCTCGACAAATGGTTGAGAAGGGGTGTGACATGTATCTAGCTTATGTGAGAGATATCAGTATTGATACCCCTACAGTTGAGTCAGTTCCAGTAGTGAGGGACTTTCCAGATATGTTTCCAGCTGATCTTCTGGGCATGCCTCCCGATAGAGATATCATATGGCTCCTCCTGAATTGAAGGAGTTGAAAGAGAAGTTATAGGAATTGCTTGATAAAGGCTTCATTCGGCCCAGTATGTCACCTTGGGGTGCTCCTATCTTATTTGTGAAGAAGAAGGATGGTTCTATACGGATGTGTATTGATTACCGCCAGTGAACAAAGTCACAGTGAAGAACAGGTATCCATTGCCTCGTATTGATGACTTATTTGATCACTTACAGGGTGCCAGAGTGTTTTCCAAGATTGACTTACGTTCAGGTTATCATCAGTTGAAGATTCGGGAGCCGGATATCCCGAAGACTGCTTTCAGGACCAGATATGGTCACTATGAGTTTCTTGTGATGTCTTTTGGGCTGACCAATGCTCCAGCAGCTTTTATGCACTTGATGCACAGTGTGTTTCGGCCCTGTCTTGACTCATTCATCATTATGTTTATTGATGACATTCTTATATACTCCCGGAGTCGGGAAGATCATGAGCAGCACCTGAGGACTACATTTCAGACCTTGAGAGAAAAGAAATTATATGCAAAAATTTTAAAGTGTGAGTTTTGGCTACACTCAATGGCATTCTTGGGTCATATAGTATCGAGTGAGGGGATCCAGGTGGATCCAAAGAAGATTGAAGCAGTGCAGAGTTGACCCAGACCGTCCTCAGCTACAGAGATCCGGAGTTTTCTTAGTTTGGCGGGGTATTACCGTTGCTTTGTAGAGAGATTCTCATCTATTGCAGCACCTATGACCAGGCTGACCTAGAAGGGTGTTCCGTTCAGGTGGACAGAGGAATCTGAGGAGAGCTTTCAGAAGCTCCAGACAACTTTGACTACAGCCCCAATATTGGTATTACCTACAGGTTTAGGGTCTTATACTGTATATTCTGATGCATCGCGGATTGGTCTCGGTGCAGTGTTGATGCAGGACGGTAGGTTGATTGCCTACGTGTCCAGACAGCTGAAGGTGCACGAAAAGAACTATCTTATCCACGACCTTGAGTTAGCGGCTGTTGTTCATGCTTTGAAGATATGGCGACATTATTTGTACGGTGTTCCTTATGAGATTTACACTGATCATCGGAGTTTGCAGCATCTGTTTAAGCAGAAAGATCTTAACTTACGTCAGTGGAGGTGGTTGGAGCTACTTAAGGATTATGATATCACTATTTTGTACCACCCTGGGAAGGCCAATGTGGTGGCTGATACTTTGAGTCTCCGGGCAGAGAGTTTGGGGAGTTTGGCTTATCTACCAGCAGCAGAGAGGCCATTGGCGTTGGATGTTCAGGCCTTAGCCAGCCAGTTTGTGAGATTGGATATTTCTGAGCTGAATCGAGTATTGGCTTGTATGGTCTCTCGGTCTTCTCTTTATAATCGTATCAGGGAGCGTCAGTATGATGACCCCCATCTGCTTGTCCTTAAGGACACGGTCCAGCACGGTGATACTAAGGAGGTCACTATTGGAGATGATGGTGCATTGAGTATGTAGGGCAGACAATGTGTGCCCAATGTGGATGGTTTGCGTGAGTTGATTCTCCAGGAGGCTCATAGTTCACGGTACTTTATTCATCTGGATGTCGCAAAGATATATCAGGACTTGAAACAACATTACTGGTGAAGGATAATGAAGAAGAACATAGTAGAGTATGTGGTTCGATGTCTGAATTGCCAGCAGGTAAAATGTGAGCATCAGCAACCAGGTGGATAACTTCAGAAGTTAGAGATTCTGGAGTGAAAATGGGAGCGGATCACTATGGATTTCGTTGTTGGACTCCCACAGACTCAGCGGAGGTTTGATGCAGTTTGGGTGATTGTGGATAGGTTGACCAAGTCGGCTCATTTCATTCCTGTGATGACTACCTATTCTTCCGAGCAGCTAGCTCGAATCTACATCAGTGAGATCGCCAGGCTTCATGGCGTACCGGTATCTATTATCTTTGACCGGGGTACGCAGTTTACATCACGGTTCTGGAGAGTTGTACAGCATGAGTTGGGTATTAGGGTTGAGTTGAGCACAATATTTCACCCTCAGGCCGTCAACAGTCCTGACAACTTACAAATTGTCAGGACATTTCAAAAACTAAGTCCTTAGTTTTTGTCTTTTCATTTGACAATTTGTCCTAGAATTGTTGACTTGCAGCAAACTAATGTATATGTAGTTTTGTTTGCAGAGCAAAACAAAGATGAAGCCATTAACCAATATACTAGGAAAAGGAAGAGAAATAGTATTGGTTTTGATGGTCCATCATTTGCTATTCTTACTGCTACTCCTCCGACTATAGAAATGAGCATTGATGAGGGTTTGTCTATGGAGGTTGAAGGAAATGTTGAAGAAGAGCTTGGTCGAGGGAAAACGAATAAGAAGCTTAGTTGGCAATTGAAATCTCCTTTTAAACAGAAAAGCAAAAGAGGAACACCGATGGCACACAATGAAAATACTCCCGAGTATACGGGCTGCATAAAATCAAAATATACTCGTACATGTATTTTTCATTATGCCAAAGATGATGAAAACTTATTGAAGAAATTCATTGGGTGGTTGGGCAAGGAGAAAAGGAAAGGTTTCAAAAAAAGTGTAAGTCCCTAAATGTATTCATTATTTCTTAATTGCTTACATTTGTGTCTTGAACTTGTAATTTTAAATTCAGGACTAAGTGTATTGACCTTCCAACTCTAACTTCATGACTAAATGTCCTAAATTTTTTAGCTTATAACTCTAAGTTAAGAATTAAGTGTCCTTAACTTTTGAGATTGTAAGTCTAAGTTCAGGACTAAGTGTTCTTAACTTTTGAACTTGTAACTGTAAGTTAAGGACTACCTGTCCTTAATTTTTGAATTTGCAACTCTAACTTTAGGACCAAGTATCCTTAATTTTTGAACTTCCACTTTAAGTTCAGGACCAATTGTCCTTAACTTATGATCTTGTTACTCTAAGTTCAGGACTAATTGTCCTTTAATTTATGAGCTTGTAAGTCTAAGTTCAGGACCAAGTGTCCTTAATTTTTGAACTTGTAACTGTAAGTTAAGGACTACCTGGCCTTAATTTTTGAATTTGCAACTCTAACTTCAGGACCAAGTGTCCTTAATTTTTGAACTTTCACTCTAAGTTCAGGACCAAGTGTCCTTAACTTTTGAACTTGTAACTGTAAGTTAAGGACTACCTGTCCTTAATTTTTGAATTTGCAACTCTAACTTTAGGACCAAGTGTCCTTAATTTTTGAACTTCCACTCTAAGTTCAGGACCAATTGTCCTTAACTTATGAGCTTGTTACTCTAAGTTCAGGACTAATTGTCCTTTAATTTATGAGCTTGTAAGTCTAAGTTCAGAACCAAGTGTCCTTAACTTTTGAACTTGTAACTGTAAGTTAAGGACTACCTGTCCTTAATTTTTGAATTTGCAACTCTAACTTCAGGACCAAGTATCCTAAACTTATGACCTTGTTACTGTAAGTTCAGGACCAAGTATCCTTAATAAGGAATTGAGGACTAACTTTGATATTTTTAAAATTTTCAGGGGCAAACTAATATATATGCTGAGGATAATGGTGTGAGAAAGAATCCATATAAATTGTACCATCAAAAAATCAGTAGCAAAATGTTCTTCCTTGAGCTTTTAGATAGTAGCTTTGTACTTGATGATAAGGTTTGATAATTCACAAGTCATTTGTTTTCTTTCTTCTTAATTTATTGTTTTTTAATTATTTATGACTGATAGATTTTTTTTCTTTTTTTTCCTTTTTATGAAGCATATTGACATTGCCCTGTATTATTTGAGAAAGAAGGAATGCTACCACTCTTGCGCCCATCATTTTCGTTGCACAACTACAGATATACTTTTTGATAACTATATACTACTTGTTTATAAGGATTTCAATGAAGATGCTTCAGATGAGTTTTGGTGTGGTGATAATCAATTGGTTCTCACACCATATGTATGGGGTGATAATCGTAGATGTGGAATTGCTTGGACAGATGTTGACAAAATCTTTTTTCCATGTCGGCTTCATTCAGAAGATAATGATGTTGTGACACATTTTCTTTTGGGGGTATTGGACTTGAATGAGAAAAAGATTGATGTGTACCATTCCATATATAGTGAGCCATATGAGAAAGGAATGAAACACATTGAAATATATGCACGCATGATCCCCCACTTGCTAAAGTTCTCACAGTTTGAGAAAAATCATAAGTCTTTTGGAAATGCATTCAACAAATTTGATATTCAGTGGCAAAGATCACCACACCAAACTGGATCGTACGTATTGTCATTTGCTATATAATTTATATGTACTTTATATTTATTTTATTAAAGATATTATTTAATTGACTCCATATCTTACATTTTTCTGAGGACTGATTGTGGTGCATTCCTAATCAAGTATGTGGAGTTGTTGATGATGGGAAAGGATGTGGAGAAATTCCAACCTGAGGACATATCAAACTTTAGAAAAGATCTTGCAGCAAATCTTTGGGCACATGGAGAGTGGAAAAGAAATTCTGGTTATGATACACCACCAGAAAATACCGGCGACGACTATGATAGTGAAAATGAAACTTCTTGCCCAAAGGAGTTGTAGTGTAGTTGTAAAGAAAGTCAGTTGTAGTGGAATTGATATAAAATTTCTATAAAGAATCCATATGAATTCTAAAATATCCTGTAAATTGTTCACAAGGCACTTTATTTTGTTTGCATATCATAATTTTTTGGTCACAGTTATGCCAAATTACAGTTTCAGCAGTAATATGAAGGCATCGTGTTATTAATTTCTTTCTTTCTGTTAACTATTGATTTGTCCATTTTTTCACAGTTTTAAAGGGCCAATCTTTGATTAAATTGTCTTGAAGTTTTTAGAAATTCAAAGCAACACACATTGATTGTTGTAGAATTTCAGGATCTATTAACTACATCCTGATTTGTAGAAGGATGAAAATAATATTCAGGACATATTTTTTAAAATGTCCTAAACTTCTGGAAATATAGACAATAAACTGATATTTCTAGAAGTTAAGGACATTTTAGAAATTTATGTCCTATATATTAGATTCATACTTCAAATGTTCAGGACGTTTCAAAAAATTATGTCCTGAAGTCTACTTGTACCAATCTCATTTTAAAAATAAGATGTAGCAAGATGTGTTTAGCAAGTTGCAGATGTCAAGTTTTATAACTATTGATTTGTCCATTTTAAATTGTCAGTCTTTTATTAAATCTATAGAGATATAGCAAAAGATACATTGATTGTTGTAGAACTTCAGGACATAATGTTCATAAACATCCTGATTTGTTGAAGGATGAAAATAATATTCAGGACATATTTTTCTAAAATATCCTGAACTTTTGTAAATCTAGACAATAATCTGAGATTTTCAGAAGTTAAGGACATTTTAGAAATTTATGTCCTTAATATTAGATTCATACTTGAAATTTTCATGACTTTTAAAAAATTATGTCCTTAAGTTTTACTTGTACCAATCTGATTTTAAAAATAAAGATGTAGCAAGCTGTAGGCGTCAAATTATATAAAGAAAAGGACTTTCTTGTTTACTTACGGCAAGAGTAAAATTCCATAAATAATAATTGGTCCGACAAAGGTAAATTGAACTCCCAGAAAAAGAAAAAGAAACAAAGAGCACGTAAGCGCAAAGAAACTTTGAAAATTAATGACATCTTTTATATAACCATTTGCTAATGTTTACTTGCTCAAATAAAAACAATCTAAATGAATTCAATTTATAGCAAAAACTTAAAAGAGTAGATAAACATAAGTGGATATACCTATTATTCTCTATGCTTCCTTGAAAATGGATGGACTGCCGAAGAATATATACAAGATGTTCTATTATGACCAATTCTTCTGCAACGACCACATTTGAATGTTATTTTTGATGATTCGGTAGCTGGAATATGCCTTTTCTTCTACCTTCTACCTGGCGGGACTTTGAAATCTGGAGGTTTAATAATTTATGACTTAACACTCTCTGGTACAATCCAAGAATCCGTATGTCCCGCACGATGTATTTGTCTTTCATATGTTTTCAGCCAAGATTCCTTTAAGTACCAGTCCGAGTAGAAATTGGACTTCTTGATGTTTCTCTTCTCGATAGCTGCAATTGCATATATACATGGTAATTCATCAAATTGAAACTGAAAATAATTACATGTTCTTTTGTTTAAGTCCACCAAGAAAGTAATTCCTTCTTCCTCAACTCTAGAACGCCATGAATCAACAGGGAAGACCTTCAAAGTTGAAAAATTGTAAGTTAGTACATTATATTAAATTATCATTAAAATAATAAGCTAAAGTAAGAATATAATACTTACATTTAAAGTAAAAGCTAAATCTATCTTTTTCTTCAATTCCTCTTCTACCCAACAAGAAACGTCATAAAAAGTTTCTTCTGTTTCATTTCTTCTTTCATAAAATCAACGTTGTAGCTTCACTTGAATGAAATCCATCATTCTTAATATAGGAAGCTCCCTTGCTTCTAATAGCACAGAATTCATTGACTCAACTATGTTTGTTGTGAGCATGTCATATCTTCACCATGGACTACAAGAACGTGCCCACCTTTCCGGTGGTTCTTCAATTAGTCAAAAGTCTTCTTATTAACTTTTCCTATATCTAACATGTATAGATCAAATTCTTTGCGCATGTATACTCTTGAAGCACTTTGGAAAAGTTTTATGACCTCACTTTTCACTTTCCTTCGCTTTAGGTTATGCTCCAAATGATAGATACAAATCCCATGGTGGCTTTCAGGAGATACCTTTGCGATGCCATGTGCAATAGATTGATGCCTGTCCGATAAAAAAATTAAATTGTCACGATTTCCAATTGCATTGCGAAGCTCACTAAAGTACCACTCATAGGAATTGTTATTTTCAGATTCTGCAATTCCAAAGGCTAGTGAAAATATTTGGTTATTTGCATCCTTTGAAACTGAAATCATTAAAACACCACGATATTTTGACTTCAAAAATGTTGCATCAACAACAATCACTGGTCTACAATGATTCCAACCATCTATTGATGATCCATATGCATAAAACATATAAAGAAACCTGAAAATACAGTTTAACATAAGGTTAAAAATACAGGACACCAAATCCTTAACATTTACACTGCACACATCAAAGTTAAGGACAGCTTATCCTTAACATTTTCACTGCACACATCAAAGTTAAGGACAACTTGTCCTTAACTTTTACAATGCACACATCAAAGTTAAGGATACCATGTCCTTAACTTTTACAATGCACACATCAAAGTTAAGGACACCATGTCCTTAACTTTTTCACTGCACACATCCAAGTTAAGGACGTCCTTAACATTTTCACTGCACACATCAAAGTCCTTAACATTTTCACTGCACACATCAAAATTAAGGATACTATGTCCTTAACATTTTCACTGCATACATCAAAGTTAAGGACACCATGTCCTTAACTTTTACAATGCACATATCAAAGTAAAGGACACCATGTCCTTAGCTTTTTCACTGCACACATCAAAGTTAAGGACACCATGTCCTTAATATTTTCACTGCAGACATCGAAGTTAAGGACACCATGTCCTAAAGTTTATAAAATAGACTAATAAACTCTTTTTGATTATTTACCCGTTGTTGTCGTCTATCTTTATGTTAGTGTATGTGCCCGGGTTTTTACTTTTCATCATATACAAGTATGAAGACAATAATTCATAATTCTCTTCTGGAGTTCCTCTTATTAAACCTGAAGCACGTTGAATAGCACGCCACGCCTTGTGATAACCAATGTCTAGTCCATGCAATTTTTGCATTTCTGCCATGACAAAGGCTGGTGTAACTTCAAACCTTGGGTCTCGAAGATTTTCAATAATGTAAACACTAATCAACTTTGAAGTTGCATGCCTTTGATCAGTTTTCATAGTGTTAACTGAGCAGTCATGATTTTTTTCAATCTTTACTATCTTGAATAGTGTTGAATCTTTAATTCTGAAAGCGCTCACACACCACCCACACCTATCATCATTGTATTTCAACGAATATCTTGTTGAGCTTGATCTAACAGCCTTAAATTCAAAATGTCCTTTAATTACTATATTCGAAAAATAGTTAATTATACTCTTTTTTTTGTCAAATATTGATCCCACTTTTATTTCATCTAACGAAGCATTTTCTCTTAATATCGTAGTTGAGGATTCTTTTTGTTTCGAATTTAAGCTTCGTCTAGTTAGTTGAGTAGAGGTTTTTTCAGCAACTTCTTCTATTACCGCTGCACTCTCTAAGACTTGAATACCCAAAGCTTGTTCGTTGTCAATCTCTATAATGCTTTGTCCTTCCACTTGAATAGAATCAAATGTTTGAAGCACCTCTTCAGTTATTGGTTGAGCTTCAACCACATCTATTTCCATCATCTGTTGGCATTTGTCTTGATTGTCTTGTTGAGCTTCTGTATTGACATGTTCAAAGGTGCTTGTAGAACCAAAAACTCTTTCCGAAACATCAACAATGAAACGACAGCCCTTGAAGAGTGAATGACTTTTTAGTAACTCTATACATGTGTGAAGATCTAAATCTTTGGATACAAGCATTCCCTTGCTTGATATCAAACCATATCGTTGCTTCAAACTTTTCTCTATCCAATTCAATAACTTCAAAGACCTGGTTAATGAAATCTTCAAATCGAATTGCCTCAGGTACTAGAACAAGCTTTGTTTGATGATCAAGATACTTATAGTTTACAGTCCATCTACCATTAAAAGCAACTATAATACATATTGTATCCATCCTGCAAGTCAAGAAAATGGGAAATTCAGGACATATTTATACAGCAATCGTGAAGTTAAGGACACGATGTCCTAAACATTATCAATACAAGTTGCAAAACACAGGAAACTATGTCCTTAATATTTAGAAAAATAGTCATGAAGTTAAGGACATTATGTCCTAAACTTTATCAATACAAGTTGCAAATATAGGACACTATGTCCTTAATATTTACACAGTAGTCATGAAGTTAAGGACATCATGTCCTAAACTTTATCAGTACAAATTGCAAAAATAGGACACTATGTTGTTAATTTTTACACAGTAGTCATGAAGTTAAGGACATCATGTCCTAAACTTTATCAATACAAGTTGCAAATACAAGATGTTATATCCTTAATATTTACACAGTAGTTATGAAGTTAAGGACATCATGTCCTAAACTTTATCAATATAATTTGCAAATACAGGACATTATGTCCTTAATATTTAGAACAACAGTCATGAAGTTAAGGACATCGTGTCCTTAACTTTATCAATACAATTTTTAAATACAAGACACTATGTCCTTAATATTTAGAATAACAGTCATGAAGTTAAGGACATCGTGTCCTTAACGTTATTAATACAAGTTGCAAAACACAGGACACTTTGTCCTTAATATTTTTTAGAACAACAGTCATGTTAAGGACATCAAATTCTTAACATTATGTCCTCAATATTTACAAAACAATCACAGAGTTAAGGACGCGATGTCCTTAACGTTATCAATACAGAAAAGAAAAAAAAATCAAATTCCTAGCATCTTATTCTTCAGTAACGAAATAAAAATCCACACAAACACACAAAAGCATATAGAGATATCTGAAACTTTAGAACTTACTGTAATTTTATGGTGAATTTTGGATGAGAAAGTTGAATTCTCTAGTTTGAAATCGGAAGAGAAGCTTCTGCAATTTTGGACGATCACAACAATTCTCTGCCCGTAAGTTTGAGCTGTTACTGATCGTAAATAAGGAACATAGGTATCAGCAAAATCCTTATAGCAGAAGGGTATTTTCGTCTGGGCTGGCAAAAGTTTATTAAAACAGTAGCTAAAGACTAAAGACATTTAAAACAGTGGCTTAAAAGTAAATACATGTGTTATTACTGGCTATCTGTGCACATCGCCCCCTAAAACATTGCAAATGGACTGGAGGAAGTAAATTTTACCATTTTAAGGGTGTGTTTGGTATGAAGGAAAATATTTTTCAATTTTCTCATGGTTGGTTAACTTAAATATTTTCCTCATGAACTCATTTACCTCAATTGGAGGAAAATATTTTCCAAAACTCTTTATCTACTTTCCCCACCTTATTTGCCATTCCCACCAATCCCACACCCCACCCACCCCACCCCACCCCTACCCCCACCCTCCACTCCCAACCACACCCCATCCCCACCTTGTCCCACCCTCTACCCTAAATAGAAATATTACTTTCTTTTCATGTCGTAGATAGAGTACTTTATTTTTTATTTCAACAAAATGAATTTTATTTTTCATGATGTAAAAAAAGTATTTTTTTTCATTACAATATAAAAAGTACTTTTTTCACGATGTAAAGAAAGTTTTAATTTCATTTCAATAAAATGAGTTTTTTTTTATGATGTAAAAAAAGTATTTTTTTTTTATAGAGAGTTTTTCTTTCATTTCAACAAAATGAGTATTTTCTTTTCATGATGTAGAAAAAGTATTTTGTTTTTATTTTAACAAAATAAGTACTTTCTTTTCATGTTGTAGAAAGAGTACTTTCTTTTTCAACCAAAAAATAGTATTTTCTTATTAGTTATGGCGCACAAATTTTAAAATTATTTTTTCGTGAAAAAATAAAGCAACACATTAATTTCTTTGGGATTGTGTAAATTTTTAAAAGAATAATTAAATTTTTTTAAAAAATAGAATCCCGAAAATATTGAGTATTTTGGAGGAAGGAGGGGAGAAGAGCATAGGAAACATGGGCATTTGGGGAAGGGGGGGTGAGGGAAGTAGCATACAAAAGTATTTTCCTAAAAAATATTTTTTACTCTCTAACCAAACACTAAAAAAAATCAGAAAATTCTTTCACATATCAACCAAACAAGAAAAAATAAATGATAAAATTACTCATTTTTCTAGAAAATATTTTACCAAACACACCCTAAGTATCATAGTTCAATATAATATTAGGGTCGCGAGAGATCGATTGTTATCGTTACCAATAATCAAAAAATAAGTGATTGGTAATTCAAATATTTAGTGCATATTTAAGATAGAGTAGCTACCTTTTATTTTATAGAAAAAGTGTAATTTGTTATGAACAACAAACTAACCGAAAAATTGAATGTTGTTATAAAATCTTGAAGTATGGTGGATTTTCATAACCACCAAAGGAGTAATGTTCACTACTCTTCTCCATTATCTCCATAACTTTCACTACTAAAATATATATGGAGTTATGATTGTAACTCCATAACCTCCCCATGATCTTCCTCCATGATCTCAAATGCTTAATGACATATTCAATGACATATTTTTTCACTTTTCATGTCTATATAAAGACCTTGTAATAGATTGAAAGATCAACATAATTGAAGAAGAAATATGAATCTCTCCTCTCTTTCTCTCTATATCTCTTAGCTTGTTTTTCCTTATTATATATTGTTACTTTGAGCTATATTTCATAACACGTTATCAACACGATTGTTCTCTGCGTCCTTCTCAACTTTTAGGAAATGTGTCGCAACAAAGTTGATCTGCTTTTGTATTACCATAGCGAAGTAACACTGTAGCTTCCAATGCATAAACCTATCGATTTTGTATAGACAGTGAGACAAATGTTCTATGGATTATATTTTTTTTGGTAAGTGGTTCATCATTCCAAGGTATGCTCCTAAGTAAATAATTTTTCTGTTTACTTAAATACCAATTGGAAGGGTTAATATATGGGAATATAAATATCTTCTGGTCATATACGTATCATACTTGAGCAACGTTTTCCATATAGCTACAACTCAAATATTTATTTCATTCATATTGGATGGTTCATAGTCATGCATATCTATCTAGATGGTTTATTATTACTTACAGTACTAAATTATTTTATGAAATAATAAAATATCTGTGGTTTATCATCTATCTTGAAGGATTTATCATGTAATAGTTATTTAAGTTGAATGCCTTACATTAGAAAATATCATTGAACTATAACTTAGTTACACGACATATATGGTTGCCAAAGTGATGTAATATTTTTAAATGATCGAAGGCAAGTCCTAGTACATGCACTTTGGCTTATTATGCCATTAATTGAGGATAAGATGGTGGGTCGGTGGGTTCAAGTCCCAACGCACCACAATGGTAAGACATCGGGTTCGAGTCCCTGTGCACCTTGATTATAAGAGTTGGATTTGAGTCCCAACTTATTATGGCCTAACATGCCTTTATATTGGTAAGATATTGGGTTTGAGTCCCAATATATCATATTGATGATATAATGATGACTAAAGCAAAATAATATATTTTTCATGAAAAGACATGAAGATTGTCCCACTTGATTTGCTCCATTCTTGAAATGAATGTGATAGCAGTGCATAATAAGTCTAAATAAAGACAAGTGGTTGACCAATGAACGGCGTGCCAAAGACCAAAATAATAATAGTCATCATTCTGGTAATTATAAAATGGAGAACAATAAGAGTGGTCATAAAATAATCCTTCATAAGGTGAAGGAAATATTTTTCATTAATGTGGTATGTAAATATGAGGCACATTCAGATGATTATGGTCCATTCTTTGAAAATGTGACATGTGATAAGCATTGTAAATGCAGATCCATTCCTGAAAGTGAATGTGAAAATATATATATGTGATACAAATTATGCATAAGAATGTATTTATGCATGGTTGAATAAATACTACAACTCACCTCTACGGGAGGTTTGAGAGAAAGACAGATAATGAACATTACTGTGTAGTTACATGAATATGTTATTGGTCGCGTACATGTGGTATGCCGAAAATATTTTTCCATGTCTTATAAAAGGTTATTAAAGGCAAAATTAAAGCAAGAAATGATTTCGCTTATGATGATTTTGACCATGACAATCATTATGATATGATTTTATCCGTGAAGGAGACATTCAACATATGGATGGTGTGACAAAAGATCTTGCAGTACAAAATCAATTAAAAGTTCTGAAAGTGCTAATTTGTTACTACCCATATGCGTGAAATTGTTCATGATATTGATATTGTAGTAAGTCTCAAAAGAAACTTTTTGAGTTTCAAATATATTAGTCAAAGTGGTTGACATATTGAGACTATAAATAAAAGGAAGATTGAATATCTCCAAATTACTATAATCATATCGGGTAAATATAAAAGGTCACCCGATTTTTTTTTTATTTGTACTACACAAGTATAAGCATGATGATGGAATCATATGCCACAAGTAAACTAGATGTTTACTGAAATAAATATTAGTTGGCATAACCGGTTGGCCATCCTGGTTCAATTATGATGTGAAAATTAATTGAGAATTCACGTATATTGAAAAAATAGAAGATTCTTCAAGAATTCTCTTGTGTTGCTTATTCTCATGATATACCAGTTAAGGTTGGGATTAAATCCCTTGATTTTTAGAACGAATAAAAAATGATAAATATATGGTCCCAGTCACCTGCCATGTGGACCGTTTACTATTATATGATTTTAATAGATGCATCTATTGTATGGTCATATGTGCATTTGTTATCAACTTGCAGTTTGACTTTCGCAAGGTTGCTTGCTCAAACTATTAGAGCGCAGTTCCAGAATATAAATTATGGTGATAATGTTAGTTTAGTATAAATTGTATGCCTCCAATTATAGTTAAACCAATGGTTATAAGAATAAAACTCTCAAAACTAAATTTGGTATGAGATGTATTATTTAATATACAGCAGCGCTTGTACGCATCTAGCCAAGTTACGAAAATTTCTCCCTATCATAATCGATTCAGGATCAGGAACCAAATAATTTTCATCTAGAAATATGGATGTGCTATATAATTTAATTATGCCACCACAATGCACAAAGATGGGTTCCCAAAGAAGGTTGGGAAATGTGTTAGTAATCATAACATTAGGGGGAGAAAATGGGCAGCTGGGAAAGTGATACGTAAAATGAATTATTATGAATACATATAGATCCCCGTACAAGAAAATCTGAACTTGAAGTTCAAGTGATAATTCATTTTCAAATTACTGTTGACCCAAAGCTAAATGTCATATTTCAACTGCTAATGCTACAAATAGAATAAAATTTATGAGGGACAGAGTCTATGGCACGCAAGAAGCGTAACAAACCAATCGGTTCCAAAGATAAACTTCCTTGAAGAAGGAGAGGAGCAAATGATAAAGATGGTCATACTAAGGAGGCAAGTGCTCTATAAGAGCACCACGGCATAACACTTTATAAGACCTCATGGGAGAGGCTCAGTGTCACGACCTAAAATTCCAACCTGTCGTGATGGCACCTATCTCGATACTAGGCAAGAAGATAATCTCAATAAACCAAAACTTCTCTTTAAGGTTGAAAATATAATATTTAAATACAATACAAACACTCTCCAAAACCTGATGTCACTGAGTACATGAGCATCTAATATGAAAACAAGTCTGAAAAATATAGTCTATAATAGTCTGAGACCAAATACAGTAAACAAAGAGATAGAGAAGGAGAGACAAGGTCTGCGGAACACGGCAGCTACCTCAAAATCTCCTGAAAATCAATCGCGCGAAAGGATCAATACCCGCTATATCCGGAAATACCTGGATCTGCACACGTAGTGCAGGGTATAGTATGAGTACAACCAACTCAGCAAGTAACAATAATAAATAAGGAACTGAAGATAGTATCGAGCTACATAGTTATGGTTCATTTTCAGTAATTCCAGCAAAGAATAGACATGCTATCAAATCTGGCAGTTTAATGTCAAATTAATTTTTATATAGTTCTTGTTCATATAATCCGTATATCAACAATCTTTCAGAGATTTCACAATAATGACAGATAGCAACTAAGTGCAACAACAAATGAAAATCAAGTACAACATCTTAGGACAACAATCACTCACTAGGCTCCCAGCCCTCATCATTCCCTGGGCTCCCAGCCCTCATCACTCACTCTCAATGGGTACCCGCGCTCACTGGGGATGTACAGACTCCGGAGGGGCTCCTACAGCCCAAGCGCTATAAACTGCACGGATAACTCACGTGCTGCACGGACAACTCACGTGCCATAATATAAATATCTGAATCCGTACGGCCAACTCACATGCTATAGTATAATATAAGGATCCGCATGGCCAACTCACGTACTGCACGGTCAACTCACATGTTATAGTATAATATAAGGATCTGCACGGCCAACTCACGTGCTGCACGGATAACTCACATGCTATAGCATCAATATCTCACAATCAGGCCCTCAGCCTCACTCAGTCATAAATCTCTCCAGTCTCTCGGGCTCTTAATAATCATGAAATCAGTCCAAACAACAATGATATGATGTATCAATAATAATAACAAAGACTGAGATAAAATGTGCAAGTAAAAGCTGAGACTGAGTACATATGGCAATTCAACAAGTACGCGATCTCTGTGGGTCCCAACAGTACTATCACATATCCTAAGCATGATTTCTAACATGATTTACAGTCAAATTTTATCAACACATAGAGAGCATATAGCTAACAATAAATTATTCAACTTTACAGTTTTCCGGGACGGACCAAGTAACAATCCCCTCGGTGCACGCCCACACGCCCGTCACCTAGCATGTGCATCACCTCCAAAATAATCACATGATACCAAAATTCGGGGGTTTAATACCCTCAAGATCATATTTAAAACTGTTACTTACCTTAAAACGTGAAACTCTTTACTCTGCTATGTCTTTGCCTCGCAAATCGGCCTCCGAATGACCCGAATCTAGTCACAAATAATTTGTTTCAGTCAATAAAATTTATTGGAATTAATTCCATAAGAAAATACTAATTTTTCATAAAAATCTAAAATTTAGCTCAAAAATCGCCTGTGGGGCCCACGTCTCGGAACCCGACAAAAGTTATAAAATCCGAAAGCTCATTCAACCATGATTCTACCAATACCAATTTGACCAAAATCCGACCTCAACTCGACCCTCAAATCTACAAATCTAATTTTCAAATTTCTAAGTTCCAATCTCTAATTTACACCTCAAAATCATGTAATCTAGTCGGATTATTCGATGATAATTAAATATTATGGAGTAAAAATGATCACAAGGGACTTACCTCAAGTTTTCCTTGAAAATATATCAAAAATCGCCTCTCCTCAAGCTCCAATTTGTCAAAAATGGCGAATGGGACGAAGTCCCTATTTTTATAATTCTGCCCAGACAATCTCGGTTTTGCCTCGATCTTGGCCTTCGATCTTGGCCTTCGATCGAGGTCCTCGATCCTAGGCCTCGATCCTGGGCCTCGATCCTGGCCCTCGATCCTGGTCCTCGATCCTGGCCCTCGATCCTAGGCCTCGATCGTGGCTTTGATCCTGATCCTCGATCATGGCCCTCGACCCTGGCCTTCGATCATGTCTTCGACCCTGCCTTCGACCGTGACCCTCGAACCTGGGCTCGATCATAGCTTCGATCGTGGACCTCGACCCTGGGCTCGATCTGGGCTTACATCTGGGCTCGATTCTGAGAGATTTCTGGGCTCGAATCTGGCAGAAGAAATTTCCAACATAAGGAAATTGCAGCAGCTGTTGTAGTTCAATTTTTGATCCGTTAACCATCCAAAGCTCACCCGAGACCCTCGGGACCTCAACTAAATATACCAATAAGTCCTAAAACATCATACGAACTTAGTCGAATCCTCAAATCACCTCAAACAACGCTAAAACCATGAATTACGCCTCAATTCAAGCCTATTGAACTTTGAAATTTCTAATTTCTACAAATAACGCCGAAACCTATCAAATCACGTCTGATTGACCTCAAATTTTGCACACAAGTCATAAATGACATAACATACCTATTAAAATTTTCAGAATCGGATTTCGACCCCGATATCAAAAAGTCAACCCCTCGGTCAAACGTCCCAAAAATTCAACTTTCGGCATTTCAAGTCTAATTCCTCTACGGACCTCCAAAAATTCTTCCGGATACGCTCCCAAGTCTGAAATCATCATACAGAGCTATTGGAATTATCAGAATTCGAATCTGAGGTCGTTTACATATAGGTCCATATCCGGTCCACTTTTCTAACTTAATTCTTTTTAATTATGAGACTAAGTGTCTCATTTCACTCCGAATTCCTTCCGGACCCGAACCAACTAACTCGATAAGTCATAAATCAATAGCAAGGCATAAATTAAGCAGTAAATGGGAAAATTGGATTATAATATTCAAAACGACCGGCCGGGTCATTACACTTAGATACCTGAAAGTAATGAGATAAACATAGCTCAATAAATTATGTCTTATTTGTGTAACGATGGAACCGATATAAAATGATGATCGACAATATTGTTAATATAATGTAGCGCTCAATATTATTAATACTGATGAGGATCTTGAACTTAAATCTGTCGTGAAATTTGGACAGATAAATGATTGACCAAATGAAAAATACGCAATAAAAATTGACTTCACCTAAAAAATGTAAAGTTGGACAGATAGTCCCAACACCTGAAAGTATAAAGCTAGCAGTGGTATAAATGTGTTCTTGTGCGAAAAAGGTCAAGTTGATAGGCATAAAGATGACTTGTGACACAAAAAGGTTTGTAAGTATCCTGGCATTAATTATATAGAGACATGTTCTCTTGTGGTGGATGTAGTCATTTCAGGTTTTAATCTGGCGATACAAGAAAAACTTAATATGCGTATAATGGAAATCATTAAAGGATTTAAATTGTTCTGAAGCATATTAAGGTTCCCAAGAAATTTATTAAATAAAGCTTCAGCAAATTCTTATGTGAATTAGAACGATCATGGCGTACATGATTTGTTTTGTGTGTAGTGCAATTGGTGCACTAATGTATCTTGCTAGAACTATGAGTATAACAATATACTAGCAAGATATAGTTTTATTCCTATATGAAGATATTGGAAAACTATTGGGATTATATTGCAAAAGGAATCCTTGATATAGATTTATTTATTCTAACAAATATTGCCAAAGTTTTGTTGGTTACGCAAATGCAGGCATTTTCCGAAGTTCGTTCTTCAAATAATCTATTTGTATATGAGGGTACTGCCATATTATTATTGCACACGGCAATCAATTGTTGATATTTATTCAAGTCATGTCAATATACTAGCAACTGATAAATCAAGTAACTCAACACAGAACCGATGTGTGACTTTTCTTTGAAGAGAAGACTCCAATAACAGTGAAGACGATGATGTTTGCTTATCTCAATTGAAAGAATGATATATTGATGGAGACAAAATAAATCATATATTTCATCAAAATTCTTTATCAGACACAATCTTCATCGAACGGTGAAATAGATGTTCAATAAATTTGTTCGCTTGATAATTTGGTGATTCTATTCAACGAAGCATGATCAACCTCAACATTTGAGAAGTTGGTATACAGGATCGGAACACATCATATTGGTGAAATAAATTGATATTTTTATCAGGGGGAGGTAAATACGCGTTGTACTCTTTTTTCCTTAGCTACGATTTTATCTCACTGGGTTTTTCTTGCAAGATTTTTAATGAGTCAGCAAGCAATGCGTATTACATGATATGTGTACTATTTTTCCTTCACTAAGATTTTTTTTCCATAAGGTTTTAACGAGGCACATTATCTATGGACATCCAAGGGGGAGTGTTATAAAATCTTGAATTATGGTGGATGTCCATAACCACCAAAGGAGTATTGCTCATTACTCTTCTCCATTATCTCCATAACTTTCACTACTAAAATACTTATGGAGTTATGACTGTAACTCCATAACCTCCCCATGATCTTCCTCCATGATCTCAAATGCTTAATGACATATTTCTTCATTTTTTATGTCTATATAAAAGTCTTGTAATAGATTGAAAGATCAACACAATTAAAGAACAAATAAGAATCTCTCATATATATCTATCTATATCTCTTAACTTGTTTTTTGTTGTTCTATATTGTTACTCTGAACTATATTTCATAACAAATGTGTAAATTTTGCATTCACACCCTTACAAATTTTTTCACATTAGTCGAAGCGCATAGACGGAGTTAATAACAATAGCACTAATACAATAATTAAAAGTTTGTGCGGATTGAAAATGAATTTGTGGGGCTTGAAGTTTCTATGATTAGGTTGATCCAAGAAAAATATTTTTATAAAGGAAAAAAGAAAGAAGAAAGCAAAGAAGAGATTAGAAATGGATTATCCCAAGAAATGGTGAGTCATATCCACGTGATTGAAAGGTAAACCAAATCCTTAACCTCTTTTTATAGGGAATACGTGGCCGTTTGATGCTTTCCCAAGTTTCTGTTGGACAATTCAACTTTCAAAACTCTCAATCTTCTCGGGTTGACCTTAAAAACTATTCCTGCTGTCTCATAAAATAGTACTACCAAAAATTACCGCTACTATTATTAATTAGATGAGCATTTTTAAGAGTTTCACAAGTCTGTTCGTATTTTTCTCTTTTCATAAATAGATTAGATTTTTATATGAAGTACAACAATAATAATAGCATACCCCGTATATTTTTATAAGTAGGATTTGAGAAGGATTCCGTATATAAAGACTTTACTCTATTTTGAGAAGGTGGAGAGACTGATTCTGATAGACCCTCAAATCAGGTGAAAATAGCATGGGCTAGCCTGTTTTTGGACTGGTAATTGAAAAATAGCCAGCGTTTGTAAAGTCATTGAAAAATAGCTAATATTTTGCTGCAACACGGAAAGTTCCAGTATAATATACTTGAGATTGGAGCACATGTGTATGAACTTACAACATATTATGCTGGAACTCCAGTATATTATGTTAGAAGTTCACATATAAAAAATTTGAACTCCAGTATATTATGCTGGAATATTTTTCGAATTTTGAACAGTATTTTCGTTCACATTTATTTTTACATGAAAAGTAGCTAAATTTTAATTATTTTTTAAATTGTGGCTATTTTTTAATTAACACTTGTAAATCTGACTATTTTTGAATTTCACCCTCAAAACGGTTAAAAAAAAAAGATGATTGAAACAAAAGAAACAACAAGTAATATTATAAATCTAACAAATGAAAATACGAGAATATACTAGTGCTACATGCTGATCTCTATATGAAATGATAAGATTAAATAGTTATAAATATAATAATTATGACATTATTTTTGAAACAAACTTAAAACAAAAACATATCATATAAAATGATACTGGAAAGTAATATATAGTGTGATGTATACTTTTCGTCTCTTAATTAAGCCTTTTTATGTAACTATTTATAAATTCCATCATTGGAGCTTTATGCAGGATGTTTTCTTACTATTGAAAAAGACAAATTATTATACACCGAGAAACTTCCTTTACATATTGAGCACAAAGTGTTCACCACAAAATACTTATCCGAAGGGCAGAAGTTGTGACCGAGATTATAGCGATGGGAGGTTTTCTCTCTTATTAAAAAAAAAAAAAACTTTCTTTAAATTATTTTGTTCTTATATTGTAAACAAATTGTTTCTTGTATTTATTTAATAATTATATACAAATTAATGTAGAAGAAAATGATTTTCACTAGTTTCTAGATAATGAGTTTCCCCTAATAAATGCAAAACGTACGAGGTTGAGGTGACATTTAGAAACACAAGAAGATGGTTAAGAGTAAATTATGGAGGAGAGAGGGAAGTTAGGACAAAGATCTAATCAAATCTTATCTTAAGAAGATACTAATGAGTATTGGGACCCACAACGGCCAAAATTGAAGCTTTAGACTTTTTATTACATTGTTAGGAAGATTTGGATAAGCCTACTGTGGCTAGCTGGTCCTTAGTCACCATCACATCAATATTTGTACTGCGTTTTCCTGTTTCCTTTTTTAAAGCAAAGGAGGTAAACATTTGAATTATCTATTAATATAAACTATAAGCGAGAAAATTACTCACATATTGTTCCAGGAAAAGATGAATTATTTAATGAGAAATAATACAAAAAAAAACTAAATCATTTTCTAATAACAATATTAACTAAAAATTATGTTTTTTTTAACAGGTCCAAATTTACCTAACTATATATAATTATTTAATTTTGTCATCCATTACACTTTTGATGCCTTTGTAGTTCACAAATCGTCTTGCATATGTACTTGTCATTAGCGAAACACTATCGTGTGTTCAAAAAATAGTAGTATAATTTTTATGCAGGATAATGATATTTATAGTTACTTTTAAAATAATAGTCGAAAAATATATATTTTTAATATATATATATATATTATGTATGTTATATACAAAAATTATATAAATTTTATATATTTTTTCGGTTACCAAATATAAATAGTTTCTGACGTGAGCTAAAAGTAATTATACCTTATTTTTGCCCTCCAATTTTTGAATATGATTTAAAAATTACTCTCATGTTAAAATATCATCAAGTGTTAAGGGAAAAAATAAAAAAATTTCTCATTAGTTAATAGATTAGACCAAAAATTTAATCAATGATTAACAGATGGCAAAGTTGCTCTCGCCCCCCCCCCAAACACCCCCACCCCCCCGGTTATTACTCTATATATAAGGAGGATAAAGATATCACTAGCTCTTCTCTTAATTGGAGAAGTCCAATAAAAAACTCAATTGTTTGTTAGTACAATAAGGAAATTAGGAGGATAAAGAATTGGTTGGATAAGAACCAACCAAAAGTAGCCACATTTTTATTATTTTGTCCAATTGGTATTTATGATGTCTCCTTTAGGGGCAATCCCTCACAATTCTTCTTCAATATCTCATAAGTCATAATAATGCAATTTTATCAACATTTCTTAAGGCCCGTACATGTATTATTCAATCACTATCCATCCAATCTAATGTTTCCTATGATATAACCAGTCGGTTTTCTTCCTACACGATTTTAATTTTCTTACCATTAATTATGTCATTGCTTACCATAGTTGTTAGGATCGGGAATCCGGGTAGTGCAGAATATAGCCAAACAACGGTATAATGGCAATAACAAAGACAATGGAAGTTGATAACAACGACAATTAAAGTAGATAAAGAAGACACAAATTTAACGTGGTTCGGTCAAAGTGACCTACGTCCACAAGCGGAGAGGAGCAATTTACTATAACAATAAGAGTACAAAAGAGAGTACAAAATTAGAGTAAACACTCTAATTAATCCCAAATACCCTAAGAGAATAACCTCACAAGATCACTCCAAAGAAAGGGTTCACACAAGTGCTTCCCAATACTTAACTCTCATACAAAACACTCTTAATAAAGGAAGAAAGGAAGAAACAAGAATTGAAGACAAGTCTTGTTAGTGTGTTTGCAAATGAGGAGAAACTCCTCTATTTATAGCAAGAAATCCTTGGCCTAATAATGGATATTATGTCATGGCAAATGGCATGATCCACAAATTTGTTATAATGGATAATATGTCATGACAAATGTCATGAACCACAAATTTGTTATAATGGATATTATGTCATGACAAATGTCATGAAAATTTGGCCATATTACAAATCTCCACCTTCGCCTAATTTTGGATGATATAGTAAATTTGCTCCACCTTCACCGCAAAAGTCCCAATGGGCATATGTCAAAATTTAATGCCATCAAAATCAGACAAATTGTCTGATACCGAAACTGTAGTAGGGCCTATAACAGTGGAGCCCAATAAAGTATACAACGAACCAGATCTGTGTGCTTTCATGATCACACGAGCACCTTGAAAAATTTTCAGAACTCCACCTTCACCAGTGAATTTGCACCCAAGAGATTCTAAAGTGCCCAAAGATATGAGATTTTTCTTCAACTCAGGAACATATCTAACATCGGTGAGAGTTCTCACCACATCATCGTGCATTCTGACCCGAATTGTACCTTTGCCAATAACGTTACAAGTAACATTGTTACCCAATTGGACAACTCCACCTGCAACTGAATCATATGTAGAAAACAAGTCCCTTCTAGGACACATATGATATGAACAACCGGAATCTAAAATCCACTCATTGTCTAATCTGAAACTAGTTTCAGTTGCTAAAAATATAGTTCCCTCAATCTCATCAGTTGCTACACTAGCTTCGGCGGTGTCAGTATTTTTGTGCTCAGTTTTTATTTCCTTATGCTTTTCTTTATTTTTCAGCTTATAGCATTCGGAGATAATGTAACCTTTTTTATGACAATAGCAACACTGTAAATTATTGTATCTGGATATGGAGTCGGATTTGCCCCTAACAAACAAGCCAACTTCCGCTTGAGTTCCACTAGCTTCCCCAGTAATATCACTATCTATCTGTTCCTTTGATTTTAAGATAGATTTAATATCCTTATAAGAGATATTATTCTTTGCATAAAGCATAGTATCTCTTATATGCTTAAAAGATGGGGGTAGAGAACAAAGCAGTAACACGGCTTGATCCTCATCTTTAATTTCAGCATCTATATTACTCAAATCCATAAAAATGAAATCAAATGTGTCAAGATGAGAGAGAATAGAGGCACATTCACCCATACGAATTGTATAAAGCTTCTGCTTCAGGTAAAGTCTATTTTCCACCGTCCTCTTCATATATAAGGTTTTCAATTTTTCCCACATGCCTTTAGCTGTGGTTTCTATAGAAACTTCACGTAAAACCTCATTTGAAAGATTTAAAATAATACCTGCTTTTGCCTTTTTGTCTATGATGGCAAACTCCTCATCCGTCATTTTATCCGGCTTCTTCTCTTTTCCTTGCAATGCCAAGTCTAAGCCATCCTGAATTAGGATAGCTTCCATCTTTAATTGGCACATTCCGAAGTTTGCACTTCGGTCAAATTTCTCAACATAGGTCTTTGTTAAAGTCATATTGGCTACTGAAATAAACCCGGTTTGATCCGGCTCTGATACCAATTTGTTAGGATCGGGAACCCGGGTAGTGCGAAATATAGCCAAACAACGGTATAATGACAATAACAAAGACAATGGAAGTTGATAACAACGACAATTAAAGTAGATAAAGAAGACACAAATTTAACGTGGTTCGGTCAAAGTGACCTACGTCCACAACCGGAGAGGATTAATTTACTATAACAATAAGAGTAAAAAATTAGAGTAAACACTCTAATTAATCCCAAATACCCTAAGAGAATAACCTTACAAGATCACTCCAAAGAAAGGGTTCACACAAGTGCTTCCCAATACTTAACTCTCATACGAAACACTCTTAATAAAGGAAGAAAGGAAGAAACAAGAATTGAAGACAAGTCTTGTTAGTGTGTTTGCAAATGAGGAGAAACTCCTCTATTTATAGCAAGAAATCCTTGGCCTAATAATGGATATTATGTCATGGCAAATGGCATGATCCACAAATTTATTATAATGGATATTATGTCATGGCAAATATCATGAACCACAAATTTATTATAATGGATATTATGTCATGGCAAATGTCATGAAAATTTGACCATATTACAAATCTCCACCTTCGCCTAATTTTGGATGATATAGTAAATTTGCTCCACCTTCTCCGCAAAAGCCTCAATGGGCATATGTCAAAATTTAATACTATCAAAATCAGATAAATTGTCTGATACCGAAACTGTAGTAGGGCCTATAACAGTGGAGCCCAATAAAGTATACAACGAACCAGATCTGTGTGCTTTCATGATCACACGAGCACCTTGAAAAATTTTCAGAACTCCACCTTCACCAGTGAATTTGCACCCAAGAGATTCTAAAGTGCCCAAAGATATGAGATTTTTCTTCAACTCAGGAACATATCTAACATCGGTGAGAGTTCTCACCACATCATCGTACATTCTGACCCAAATTGTACCTTTGCCAATAACGTTACAAGTAACATTGTTACCCAATTGGACAACTCCACCTGCAACTGAATCATATGTAGAAAACAAGTCCCTTCTAGGACACATATGATATGAACAACCGGAATCTAAAATTCACTCATTGTCTAATCTGAAACTAGTTTCAGTTGCTAAAAATATAGTTCCCTCAATCTCATCAGTTGCTACACTAGCTTCGGCGGTGTCAGTATTTTTGTGCTCATTTTTTCTTTCTTTATGCTTTTCTTTATTTTTCAGCTTATAGCATTCGGAGATAATGTGACCTTTTTTATGACAATAGCGACACTGTAAATTATTGTATCTGGATATGGAGTCGGATTTGCCCCTAACAAACAAGCCAACTTCCGTTTGAGTTCCACTAGCTTCCCCAGTAATATCACTATCTATCTGTTCCTTTGATTTTAAGATAGATTTAATATCCTTATAAGAGATATTATCCTTTGCATAAAGCATAGTATCTCTTATATGCTTAAAAGATGGGGGTAGAGAACAAAGCAGTAACACGGCTTGATCCTCATCTTTAATTTCAGCATCTATATTACTCAAATCCATAAGAATGGAATCAAATGTGTCAAGATGAGAGAGAATAGAGGCACCTTCACCCATACGAATTGTATAAAGCTTCTGCTTCAGGTAAAGTCTATTTTCCACCGTCCTCTTCATATATAAGGTTTTCAATTTTTTTCACATGCCTTTAACTGTGGTTTCTATAGAAACTTCACGTAAAACCTCATTTGAGAGATTTAAAATAATACCTGCTTTTGCCTTTTTATCTATGATGGCAAACTCCTCATCCATCATTTTATCCGGCTTCTTCTCTTTTCCTTGCAATGCCAAGTCTAAGCCATCCTGAATTAGGATAGCTTCCATCTTTAATTGGCACATTCCGAAGTTTGCACTTCGGTCAAATTTTTCAACATAGGTCTTTGTTAGAGTCATATTGGCTACTGAAACATACCCGGTTTGATCCGGCTCTGATATCAATTTGTTAGGATCGGGAACCCGGGTAGTGCGGAATATAGCCAAACAACGGTATAATGACAATAACAAAGACAATGGAAGTTGATAATAACGACAATTAAAGTAGATAAAGAAGACACAAATTTAACATGGTTCGGTCAAAGTGACCTACGTCCACAAGCGGAGAGGAGCAATTTACTATAACAATAAGTGTACAAAAGAGAGTACAAAATTAGAGTAAACACTCTAATTAATCCCAAATACCCTAAGAGAATAACCTCACAAGATCACTCCAAAGAAAGGGTTCACACAAGTGCTTCACAATACTTAACTCTCATACAAAACACTCTTAATAAAGGAAGAAAGGAAGAAACAAGAATTGAAGACAAGTCTTGTTAGTGTGTTTACAAATGAGGAGAAACTCCTCTATTCATAGCAAGAAATCATTGGCCTAATAATGGATATTATGTCATGGCAAATGTCATGAACCACAAATTTGTTATAATGGATATTATGTCATGGCAAATGTCATGAACCACAAATTTGTTATAATAGATATTATGTCATGGCAAATGTCATGAAAATTTGGCCATATTACAATGGAAACGAATTTGAAAATTTTATAACCAAACACTAATTTTGAAATAAAGTGAAAAATTATTCTGAAGAAAAAAAGTGAATAAAATTCATGGCCAAACGGCTTCTAATAATCACTCAATTTTGATTTTTGAAGAGCGAAAAGTTACAACTTTTGAGTAGTACTAAAACTAAAGTAAATAGATAACCATTTTCTTCTCTGGGTGTTCTCTCCATTTTAAACTAGTTTGTGCAACTACAAGTCAAAAGAGAAACAGTCATATTCAACTAAAACCCCTCAAATCCTCACTTTGTTCAATGAGCATCATTTTTATCAAAATACAAATTAATAAATTTGATACTAATAACAATAATAATAATATATTCGGAAAAATCTCACAAGTGAAATCTGGGAGGATAGAGTGTACGCAGACCTTTTCCTATCTTGTGGAGGTAGAGAAGTTTTTTCCTGATAGCCCTCGAGTCAACGAAAACAATTCCAAAACAGATTTGAAGAAAGAAGAAAAAAAACTACGCCAAAAATACTAGCAAAAATAATATGATAGTACAAGTAAAAGAATAGCAAAAAAATAATATGGCAGTACTAGTAAAAGAAATACAATAGTAAAGGAGTATGTCGAAAATACTGTCGAAAAAAAATATCAACAGCAAAGATAAGCCTAAGAAACAACATCATCAGATAGTTATAGAAATGGAGAATAAAACAATACGAGCATAATAGTAATACTACAGATAAGGCGCAAAGGGAGCAGAAAAAGGTACTCCAAAGTAAGCCATGCTATCCCACATAAAAGAGAGAAAACACTTTATTACCTTCTAACATTTTATACTAATTATGAACATTCACATCTTTCTATTTAGGGTCATGTCCTTTATAAGATGAAAGTGTGTAATACTGTATAATCACTTCTCCCAAATACTTTTTCGGTCTACCTCTACCTCTACCTCTCCTTAGACTTGCCATTGCCAATCTCCCGCACCTCCTCATTAAGACATCTGCACATCTTATCTTTCACATGCCTGAACCATCTCAAGACTCGGTTCCCTCGTCTTGTCCACCACGGAAGCCACTCCCATCTAAATTTGACAACTAATCATAATACCAACACAAGTTTGAAACAATAGTAGGACTACAATCCAATAGGCACGAATAGAAAGTTACTGATGACACAATTACAATTTGTTTTTTGGTGAAATGCCATTAGTATTTTAAATTAGGGAAAAAGGTCAATAGTTAAAAAAGATCAAACTAATAATACATCAACAACGTCAAAGAATTTTGCACCGCTAGAATATTTAATGTGTTATAACATAATTACTTACTATTTATTCTGTAATATTAATTAATATTTATTAAATAAAAATTCCCTTGTAGTAATTACTTTTTAAGAAACATTATTACATAAATATTTCTTGCACCCGAAGTCAAACTCTATTTAATATGGTAATGAAATTATTTATTGAAATATAGCATCTCCACAAGATTGATAGAGATTAGGTTTATCCTTAACAATAATAGCTGTAAAGCTGACTAGATACATAGTAAACCATATCCTTTCTTGGATTTATACTATTTAACGTAAACCAATGGATTTACATCTCATAATGACATTGCCACTGGCTTATCTTTTATTCTTGATTTGAATATTTATTCAATTTGTACCTTCTTCTTTTTTTAAAAAAATTCTAACAAGGACAACCAGAGGATTAGGATTCAGGATAGACCTACCCCTTCTTTTTTCTTCATTTACTATCTATTTATTTCTGAATTTCATAAACATTGACAATGTAATTTTCTTTTATACTTATTAATAAATTTTAATTTATAATATTAGGTCAGTTATTATTTTTGTGAGATTACAAATTAATAACTAACAATTATATGAAATTATAAAATAAGTGATCTGATCATATGAATATCTCTTACACGTAGACTTAGACTTAGACTCATATTTTTTTATATATATACCCCAGCCCCATTATTCTATTTACTTATCTTTAAGGTTTCTTAATTATTTTCTAAACAAAGTTTTTTCTTTTTCATTTTTTCCAATGATAACTTATCATCTCAATATTATATAAACAAGATATGTCTCATCTGTTCTGCTCTTCTTCTCCTTCTTGTCTCAAAGATCTAAGCTTTTTCAATGTTAAAAATTTCTTTTTCTCTATTTACAAATACCATCACCAACCTTTTCTTTAAAATCCCATTTTTATAGTTTCCAATATTTCTTAGTTTTGGCTTATAATATTCTTTTTTTTATGTGATCTAAGCTGAGGAAAATTAAATAGAAATGTCTGTGAGTATGATAATGAAGAAAAGGGAAGTTGAAGGTTCTTCTGGATATATGCATGCATTATCATCTGTTTGTGTTGATCAAAAAGAGAAATTTAAAGAAGATCAGAGATTTTTTTGTGGTAATAATAAAAAGATGGTTTTTTATGAAGGGAAAATTAATGAAGAAAAGTCATTGAATTCATGTAGTTCTTCATCTTCTATTGGAAAAAATAGTGATATTTCAGAAGGATCAATGGAAAAAACAGATGATTCTGAGGAAGTTCAGAGTTCTTATAAAGGTCCTCTGAATTCTATGGAAACTCTAGAAGAAGTTCTACCAATGAGGTATTTTTTTACAGCTTTTTCTTCCATTTGTTTATTTTTATTTTGTTCCTATTTTCCCTTATATTTTAGATGAAAAATTTGCATTCTTTTTCACTCAAAGAAAAAACAAAATTGCAATGGTATGTTTCTGTTTTTCTAAGCTGCTGATGAAGTTTTTCTTTTAAATTTATTGTGGCTTTTTTTTCAAAATTTTCATGTTCTGCCTTTTTTTTTTAAATGATCTCTTCTAGATTGCCTGTGTTGTTTTAGGAGAAATCAAAGCTTTTGATTTGTTTGACAAAGCCACCTTTTTCCTTAGTTTATTAATCATCTTTTTAGATTAAGAACATAGTGGCGTTGCTAATTAGCTTAGTTTATTAATCATTTTATTAGATTAAGAACATAGTGGGGTTGCTAATTAGCTGGAACTCAACGATACTATTTAGGAAATCCAGATTCTTTAGCATATTCACCAATATTATAGTCTCCTAATTTTTGTCCTGAGAAAGTGAGAATCTTCCAACACTTGAATGAGAGAAATCAAGAATCAGTATTATTTTTTTCCAAAAAAATATGTTTTCAAGGCTCTATGAAAATGATTCTCATGATTTACCCTTTCTAGTAGGAATCCATGCCTAGAAAATTAATTTTTCTTTATGTGCTCTAATTTTGTATAGATCTGGATTTCAATGAGCTATTATTTGTGGAGTAATTTTCATCTCTTTTAGTAGGTTGTTATAAGGAAAACAATATTACCTCTAGATTTCCAATTAACATATGTGTGATTTTTGCAGAAAGGGTATCTCAAGGTTCTATAATGGAAAGTCAAAATCATTCACAAGTTTAAGAGAAGCTTCAACTACATCCTCAACAAAAGACTTGGCAAAGGCAGAAAATGCATATATTAGGAAAAGAAGAAACTTATTGGCTTGTGGTTTAGCTTGGGATACTAACAAAAACAGAGGTGGAATCTCAAAAAGAGTAACAAATTCAAGTAGAACGACACTAGCATTAGCAGCAGCTATGAATTGTTGTTCATCATCAGGTTCAGGACTTAGCAGCATTAGTGAAAACACAACAAATTCTAACACAATGTCCTCAAGATCATCTGCTCCTTTCGTGTCGCGCTTTAATCCTCATTTCAAAGAGTACAACCTCAACCACAACCACAACCATTGTAATGGATCGAATCCTCCTCTTTGTTTATCGCCATTAGCTCGTGGGAATTTCTCGGGTTGGAGATCATTCTCCTTGGCTGATTTGCAGCACTGCGAGTTTGTTTCTGTTACAACAAGTCCTACATTAGAAACTACTGTTGCTGTTGCTGCTGCTGCTGCTGCTGGTTGTAATACCAAAGTGGAAAATGAGCCAACTTGAGCATATAGAATAATTTCTTGTCCAAGAATTTCCGTACTAGTATAAACAGAATTTCTTGTTCGGTTTATTTAGCAAGAGGATTCAAGAATTCTTGTCCTTTTAGCTAGCAAGTCTCAAGGCCCATCGTTAATAGAAGCATCTAACATCCTTTGGATAACATAGGTATTGTTCACTCCCGCAGCATGTCAATTAGTTAACCATCTACATATTTTAGTAGATATGCGCACTTAACGCTGCAACTCATTGATCACTTCATGTTGGGAGATGTGAAAAAGAATGAATGAACGAACGAATGAATGAGAAATTTGGGGAGTAACATGAGAAATGAGGGTATGAATGTTCCCTTAAATTAACATTTTATGAGGTGAAATTACTGGTAGCCTGTCTAACATCTATCATGCCTATAGCAACAACAATGCATTAGCAAAAAAAAAAACAATGCCTTAATGGATATAGTTGATTTAACTTTGCTTCTTTTTATCTCATGTAGAGCCCATATTGCTTTATAGTTTTCTTATTGGACAAATGACCCCCACATTAAAAGTGACAATCCTCAAAGCCAACAGATAACTTATCCCCACTGTTTTTCCTGATGTGGAGATAGGAAAAACCATTTTTTTCGCGTGAAGCAAAAGACTAAATGTCACTATTAAAGGACATTATTTGTCCCACCAAAATAGGAAGTATAAAAAGTTGAGTATTCTGATTTTCAGTGTGACTTCAAAGTTCAAACGATTCTTAAACTTTTATGAATTTAACATAATAAGAAACTAAATAAAAGATTAAAACATACATTTTTACCACAAACAAGAAATTGAAGAAAATCATTATTTAATCGCTAAGTTACATCAGCACATAAAATGAGAGGTAAGATTATCTTAAGAATCAGTGTAGCGAAGAGGTTGACAATAAATCTTTCAAAAAGTTGACCGTTTGCCCCTTACGCCTGTTCTTAGATAAGTAGAAATCGTTACATCATTTATTTCAAGCTGTGTTGAAAGAAGAATGCCTAAACAGGATTTTGCAGTAAAGGGAATACTGGTACAGATCCTTCATTAAAGTAACTTTGAGTCCAATCCAACGCATGAAAGGGAAGGAAAATTAAAAGAGAACCAAATAGTAAGTAAATACCCCACCTTTCAAACAATATTTTTTATCTTAAATTGACAAACCATTTTCTAAATGGGTACTAAGACTATCGAAATCTTTCAGCTAAAATAGACCCTATGGATAAGTATACAAATGAAATATGTTAATAAATACAGAAAGCTACTGTTAGGGCTAAAATAACTGAAGCACAATTATACAAATCACATAATGAAGTATGCAACTCATCAATCCTTGGAACCAGGTGCAAGAAAGAGCACACTTGCCGAAGTATGAGACTTTGGCTCGCTATTTACACTTGAGGAGTGGAACAAATGTAGGAGAACTTGAATGGTTGCATTTGTTACATGACCGATTTCGATATTTTCCATAACATTAAAAAACAAAAACAAAAGGGTATTCACATTAAATGTACATCAACAAATACAAGCCTATCATTTGTACAGGGAACGGAGATGGTTAGTGAGGTAAAGGAAATATGGCTACATCTCTAAAATGGGCAAGTGCCTTGAAAACTTCAAAGGCAGGAAGATACAACAATGAAGTAACCAACATGACAGATATACAGAGCTCAAAAGATGAGGCATTCCGAAAAAATAGGAAGCCTTTTGAGTAATTGCACCTAATGCCTGTACAGATCCTACTCTAGACCTAGACTGCCGTGTAAACAATCTGATGGCGTTTTCTTTTTGGATGACAACTTGTCCAGCATCTCCAGGAATCAGTTCCCAACCTCAGATGCAGTTTTCCCCAGGCAAGAATTGGTGACGTTGCACTATGTGCAATGTCGCGAATGGACAATGCTGGGAGTTGTACAAGAAAGAAAAGCTCTGAACGTGCCAAAAGAAAATTTACTTTGCATGCTGTATCATAAGCAACGCCGATGGATATTCAGATAGGAATTTTGGCAGCTCCATAAGTGAAGGATCTAACTCAGGAAGTGCCATATAAATGTCTTCTGTTAAGAACGGAATACTGCAAGCAGCAACAAATAATTAAAGAAGGCAACGGGGAAATGATCAAATGAATTCTCCATACACCAAGCAACTGATATGAAGCTTGCACCTTATGGGCTCATATTTCATTAAGCAAAAGGCTTGATTAACGTCAAACCGAATGGCATTTGCAATATTGATGTGATCTATGAACTGGTTCTTTATGCTATCCTTAAATATTTGGTGTGCTAAACTAAATGTTATTGAGCATTTGTGTAACCTGGACAAGCTGCTAGTTAGAAAATCACTTCTAATGATTAAGATATTGTTAATCATCAACGATATCCATCAGAACTGAACAGTAAACTAATTTATATCCAACTTTGACAGAGAACAATTAACAAGTAGTTTTAGGATAGGCATACCTCAAAAGGAAAAAAATGCTGGAATAGCAGTATATATCAGTAAACCGTACCTCAGATCATCATCCAACAAAAATGAGTTAGATGTTAGATTCTGAGAATCCTTGTTTAAAATCTCCCTCATCTGTGCGACAACCTACAGAGTACACAAAGTCATAAGCCTATGAGCCAAAACATTCCCGGCAAAAAGACTTAGGAGAAATGCATTGAAACACTTACCTCATTTGACACACTTTGAGTTCCATACTTGTCATCCCAATACATGGTACTAATTCGATATATTTGTCTGATTGTCAATGCCTGTTCAAGATGAAATACTTCGGATATTCAGTCTGCAAACAAGATTGAGATCACAATGACATGTTGTGCTATTATCTCTTACCGGGCAAAGGTCCTGTCTTATCTCTTCCAGTGATTTCTTCCTCTTCTGATGAATTACCTAGATAGTCACGGCGAATAAAATTTAAAGTTCAGAATGAAACGTTCAGATATTAAAGAGCTATTTAGCAAGGTATGGCATTTACCAGAAATCCAACAGCTTGTCTGATATAATTAAGTTCATGCCAAGATGTACCTGCAAACTACATTCAGCATCCACGTACTTCTTTGTCAGTTCAACATCTACATTGGAGAATGCACAGGAGAAAAAGAATGTCTTTCTTAATACCTCTTCTTTTGCATTGACTATCCATTTTTCTAGTTCTGCCAAACCGGACTTCACATATTCTCCATTTGAAAATGTGCAACACTCTCGTCGGAGTAAAAGACTTGCATAAAAGCAAAGACAATCATAAGCTTTATTTTCACAAAAGAAAAAGGATAAGGATTAAAAGAAGATACTTGTAAGTTAATAATACCTGTTAAAAAGTGATATGTTGATGAACGAGAAAACCTGGGTTGTCAGCTTGCGGATGAAAAACGAAGGCACCTGGAAATACATCCATTTGTAGGCAGTAAATTGACATCGAGAACGAAATTGCAAGTTTTGAAGTAACGAGTTAGAAAAAGCAGACACCCTCCTATCACCCCAGACTAATCTTTTGCAGTGCACAAAAACAGAATACAAGCTTTTTTGAAGCAATACCCAAAAAAAATATCATTTGGATGCTTTGGAGGTTATTGAGCTATACAAAATAGAAGAAAAGGAAAATTAAGGAGTAATTGATAAATCATCAAGGTGTAATATATCATTAAGGTGATCAGGAATCCTCGGGGAGCACTGAAATAGACGTAGAAGCAAGCTGAACTAAGGCATGTGCACATTGCGAACTAAATAACCTGACCACAGATATCCCGACACAAACTTGGGGACTTGAGGTGGCTTTTGTATCTATTTTATATGAGACTTCAACTATCCTCTTAATGTTCTCCAAAGAAAATATTTATATTCTAAAACATCTCAAAATCCTGGTCAAATGCAAAGCTTAAACTTGGGATGGTGGCTTTTTTTTAGAAGGGAGGAATAGCATAGTGAAAAAGACCCCCCTCCAACACCAAGAAAGCAAAGTGGAAAATGGCCTCCTTTGGGTAGAGGTTTTGGGGATAGATTTACCATATCCAAGGGAAAAAACAAACAAAAAGGAACTTATGCATACCCTCATTGTTGGCTGTGAACAGATTTTCTAGCGACTTTATCCGGCCTTGGCGAAAACTCTGAAATCTCACCATTTACATTTTGTGCAGCATAATTTTTTTTTGGGATGAAGTAACAAATTTATTGATTTGGGACAAAGTCTCATATACAAGCAGTATAAAACGAGTATAGAACCTACACAAAAATGTGGTTCTCTATGGGAAACACCAACGATCCATATAAACAGGAACACTCATGGATGCACCAAAACTAATAAAATTTTGGAGGTTATTCCACATATATACAAAATTATATTCCAAAGCTCTCATATTCATCTCCCAAAGAACCCACATGAGAGCTAATAAGGCTACATCTCATGCCCAGCCTTGCGTCATCTTCTCCTCTTTACAAAGGTCCAATTGTGTAGCACGTGATTTGTAAGGCATAATATATATTTTTAAATTGCACTGCGTCGCAGAATCCCTACTAACCCATTTTTAAATTGAATGGCATGTTATCCATCTGGCAGTGCCAAAATAGCATTTCCCAAAAATATATACTCTATTTGACCTACAAATAGACTGTTCTAGTTTTAAATTATTTACAGGGCAACTTTCCCTTGCACTCTTCAATATTTTAACTATCATTCAGAAAGACCAGGCTGTGCTAGAAAAAGTTCTAATTGTCCCAACCAAAACAAAAAAAACAAAAAAAACTAGGTTCTGGAATGACTTCTATTAAGAATGAAACTCAACTCTCATCTTAACTTCTGTGTCCACACAAAAGAGAACTAACGCATTGCAACTGAAAAGTACACATAAAAGGTTTAATGGTCTTAGACAACCCATAATCTTAAATCCCAAAAATTAACCACTATCCTACACTTCGGACCACCACAATAATGTAAATCACATACTTTAAACTCCAACTAACCAGACTATTCAGGACAAGATTTTTTTTTCCTCGAGAAATGGCAAAGCCCAAAGCCCCTCAAAAAGTAGCTATACCCACTTTGCTTCCTCAGTAACTCGAATCACCAACTTCATGGTTGAGGTTGAGAACTCTTTTCATTACGCTATCCCTCCTTTATCACTATTCATAACCAAAATTGTTGTTTTAAAAGCAAGAGTCAAACAACACGTTCAACTTGAAATAGAGGGAATAAAAAACAGTTGTTGCAATAGAAATAAGGATAAGCTGTTTATTCTAAGTCTAGTAACGGTAAACATAAATGGAATAGCAATTGTAAGGACTTTGCAACATTAAAATGCAACTACAAACATGACATATGAAAATTGCATCAAAGAAATTCTTCATCAACGCAATACTGCAACCTCAAATGAAGAGTGAGAAAAAATACAGCTAAATGAGAGGATGAGAACAATATGCATACATGATTTCCGCGTAAGCGGCTCAAGAAAGAATCCAGAAATTTGATGATGCTATCCCACTGACTGCTTGGTGCCTGTTGAGGGATACCACCAGGTGATCTAGTTGATTTGCCTCCATGCACCCGTTGGATTTTTGGTGCCTTCACACATGAACACGTGATACAGAAAATTAAAATTACAGTCTTAGGAAAAAAAGGTAGCCTATCAGGTGATGTATATATCATGCTTAACTACAGGAAGAGCATGAAACAATCAACAAAATTCCCCAATTTAGTTTTTTTGTTGTTAAAAATCCCCCAATTTAGAGTTTCAAAAAAATCCCCCAATTTAGTAGTAGTTACTTATTTAAAATTCAACGGAGTTATCATATGGCAATCAAATATCAGCCAACACCACCTCAATCCCAAACAAGTTGGGATTGACTAGATGACTCTATATCAGTTTCACATTTTTCGGGTCCATTTACATTCTAATAGTAATAATACTCCCTCCATCCCAATTTATGTGACGCACTTTGAATGGCACGCAATTTAAGAAATAAAGACTGAAAGAATTTTGAAACTAGTGGTCTAAAATGAGGTATAGATATTTGTGTGGCTATAAATCATCTCAGGGTAAAACAAGTTTAAAGTTAAATTGTTTTCAAACATAAAAAGGTATCATTCTTTTTTAGACAGACTAAAAAGCAAAGTGCATCACATAAATTGGGTCAAAGGGAGTAAAACTTTTGAATACATATTCGGCGTTTTTATAACTCGAAGTTCTCCGAATTCCATACTTATCCCTACACTGTTTTTATAACTAGAAGTTCTCCAAATTCCATACTTATCCATACTAATATACAAGTATTTAGATAAATCAATGATATTGTTGATAAGCATCCATCTAATATAAGTGTAACAACTAAGCCTTAATGCCAATTTAGTTGGTATCACCTTTTTTTATAAGCAAATTAATTTATTAATGTGGGAAAATACTCTCGCATACAAGTTGTATAACAAAAAGTAGAGAACCTACACAATAATATGGTTCTCTACCGATGTCACTCAATCTTCTATACAGGAATATCATGGGTGCAACAAATACTAATTAAGAATAAGAGATCCTTCCCCAAATGTACAAATTCATTTTTTAATCCCTTAAAAGCTCTTATATTTCTCTTTCCATAAGACCCACAAGATGGCTAGCGGGGCAAATTCTGATGCCCTGTGTCTTTTCTTCTGTTTCTAGTTCTCCTTCTATGTAGCTCATCCAGCATCACCCACCACACCTCGAACCAATCCAGAACAAGCCACCATAAGCGTGAAACCAAATGTAACAAGAGGTAGTTGGTACCACCTATATGGATCCTTTGCTTCTATTGTTTCCTGCTCTTAATTGAATGTGTATTGATCCCAAGAGATTTAGTTTTTGAGACAAAATCCCTTTATATCATGTTACACCTACCCACCCCCTTGCAGGACTTTCAATCATAATGATAATCCAAAAAAGGAAAAAAGATAAAGATAATAACTAAATCGCATAAAGGACTCAGTCTCCCTCCATCAGCATTCACCAACTTCCTTTGTATTCCGTCCTAAAGAAAATGATTTTTTCCACTAAAATGGGATGTTTACCTCATAATAACACCAAGCAACCCAAATGCTCATCCTCCGAGAAGCCCTTTTACTCCTTTACTTCCATTTTATATGGTGATATTTGACTGGACACGATGTTTAAGAAAGAAAGAAGGAAGATTGTTGGCACATATTATAAGTACCCTTAGAACTTATGGTTTGAAACACGCCATGACATTTCTATGACTATAACAGCATGTCACTACAGGTAAAACGAGAAGTTTAAAGTTAAGAGTTCTCAAATACAGACAGGTGTTATTCTTTTTGGAATAGACAAAAAAGGAAAGAGTGATATACAAAATGTAACAAAGGGAATACCAACTTTTATGTCTAACCTTTCACTTCAGCTACTTCCATTTTCAATTTCCAATTAATTTCCTTTTAGTTTATTATTTTCTTAATGGTAATATATACATAACAACAAACAACAATAAAAAACCTGATGAATTCTTACAAGTGGGGTCCTGGGAGGGTAAGATGTACGCAGCCTTACCCCTGCCTTGGAAGGGCAGAAAGGTTGTTTCCGATAGACTCTCGGCTAAAGAAAGGATGAAGAGAAGTAACGGCACTAATTAGTAACAACAAGAAGATAAAAAGAGAAAACCGAAGGCAAGATAGCAATTACACGCTAGGTAGTAATACCAATCTAAGAATAAAAAGATACATACTAACCTAATGCTATCAAACTGAGGAAGACAAAGGGAAAACGCTCGACTACGTACTAACCTTCTACCCTAATCCTCAACCTCCACACCCTCCTATCAAGGGCCATGCCCCGCCTAATCACCTCTCCCCAAAACTTCTTTGGCCTACCTCTATCCTGCTCGTACCCACCAAGGTTAACCTCTCACACCTTCTAATTGGGGCTTCTATGCTTCTCCTCTTAACATACTCGAACCATCTCAACCTCGCCTCTCGCATCTTATCCTCCACGGGGGTCACGCCCACCTTATCCCGAATAACTTCATTCCTAATCTTATCTAACCTAGTATGTCCACACATCCATCCCAGCTACTTTCATCTTCTGGACACGAGAGTTCTTGACCAGCCAACACTCTGCCCCATACAACATAGTTGGTCTAACCACTTACCTTTAAATTTCAACGGCACATTCTTATCACACAAAACACCGGAAGCGAGCCTCAACTTCATCCACCCTATGCGATGCGTGATATCCTCATCAATCTCTCCATCACCTTGTATTATTGACCCAAGGTACTTGAAACTTCCTCACATCTATGTCTGCTTCCTGAGTAACGTCGCTTAACTTGCACTCCAAGTCCTCCATCTTGGTCTTGCTTAGCTTGAAACCTTTAGACTCAAGAGTTTGTCTCCAAACCTCCAGTCTCTCGTTAACACCACCTCGCGTCTCGTCAATCAGAACTACATCATCTGCAAATAACATACACCATCGCACCTCCCCTTGAATGTGTCGCGTTAATGTGTCCAAAATAACATACGTATCCATCTCTATTCTCTAATGATTATAGTTAAAGATATTTCACATTTTCGACCACGGTTTGTCTCTTTGGTCAAATTCCCAATTTTTTATATTTTTTATATTATTTTAAATTAATGCTTATTAGTTGTAGTGCTTGTTTGAGTAAGTCAAATGGGGTCAAGCAATTTGTAAATGGACGGAGTATTATATTAAACTTATTAATATCTTTTTTTTAAATAACCTAATTTTAACAAAATGCTATCTCCGTATGATGCATTGAACTTTTAACATCTTGACTCCATAGAGTCAATAAACACAAAGAAAGAAAGGGATTTTCAAGTATTCCTGACTATGTTGAAAAGCTTCTCGAGGGTACTACAGCTTGCTTGGAAGGCTAGCGTAGTTTTCAAAAAGCGAGACAGAAAACTGATATTGTACTTAGTTATCTTATCGTACACATTCCTTATTTTGAAATAATGCTTTTGAGTAAGTTCAGCCCCGAGTTACAACAAAAGTGTCTGAAACAGGTCGAGCATATGACGCCAAAAGACAAAAGCATCACGAATTCTTCTTCCAACCTCTCACTCAATTATCATTACTCAGTTCTTCATAAACACCTCCACACACACGCACAAAAAAAAAAAAAAAAGGGAAAGGACGTAAAGCAGTAGGTAGGGCTTGTCATGACCTAACTAGAATCAGTAGATTCGACAAGAAAATAATGCTGACTTGGAAAATCAGTTCAATAAAAGGCATTAAGTACTGAAAGACGGTGTTCAACAGCTGAATCTGATGACATGCTCATGCACAGGAAAATTATTTGGGAGGCAGGAATAGCGCACCTGAATGCACAGACCCAGCAATGGGGATATTTCCTTCTTCAAATTATCACGAATCAGACCAAATATCTTCTCTACACATGCGGTTAATTGTTGTTTAAACAGTAAAGCTGGATATCTTGCTTCCATATGTGACATTCCATCCTCTGATCCAATAAATTTCAAGGGCGACTTTAAACTCTGAAGAAGGTGAAAACACAAAAACCTGTTAGGTCTCTTAACGTAATCCAGCAATTTGAATGATGATAAATGCAAAAAAGCTAACGACAATCATAGCAGATTTGATAAGGATAAAGCACAACGCATTGAACAATAAATACACACACACATAGATAGCCTTTCCCCTTCCTCGGGGATCCAAGGGTAAAGGGGAAATGAAAGAGATAGAGCCCGGAGGATTTAAAGAAGACTTATCGAAGAGGACACACAAATCAGGCACCGAGGCCATAGACGACAGTAACATGACTCGTTGACTAAGTTGCTCGGACTCGGGTGCAAATGTCCGATACAGTTGCCGATCTAGATGTCGGATCCTTCATGATCTAAATCTTAAGATTCGGGGTACGGATCCAGGTATGGTAAATGTGCCAGGATAGGCTAAAAATAATTCAAATATCTAAAATAGAGTCATAAAAATATGTGTAATTAAGAGATATTATGTGGAAAACTTACAAGGTATTCCGAGGAGGAGAAAATATTGATCAAGAGGAGAATCCGAGAAGGAGAAAAAAGGAAAAGGACTGACATAGAAATTTCAAAATACAAGGTATTCCATTTTCTTCAATTTCACCCTAGCTTTTTTTTTTTTTTTGATGAAGTAAGAGAGATATCATTGATAGGCATCAAGTAGATGCAGAATTACAAAAGCAAAAGTTGTGTTAGCTCCAGTACAATGGCTGCTAAGCTAAGTTTAAGGAGCTAACAAAATCCAAAAAATTAATTGGACAGTTTACAGGGGTAAGAGTACACCAGCTGTATAGGTTGGTTAAACAGATAGCCTTCAAAGTGTGTGTTGGGGTTGAGATTCCATCAAAACATCTGTGGTTCTTTTCATTCCATAAACACCAAAAGATAGTAGCTGGGATCATCCTCCAGACTTATTTGATGGCTTTATCAACTCCGCAAAAACTCCAACATTCATAAGCATCTTTTATTGACTGAGGTTGTACCCAACTCGGGCCAAAAACAAAGAGGAAGAAGTTCCAAAGTTCGACTGCAACTGGGCAGTGTAGTAGAAGATGGCTGATGGACTTCAAATTCACCCTAGCTTTTGTTTTGATTTCAATAATTATTATATATATCCCGAAATTTTCTCTCGATTTTAGTCAAAGTACCCAAAATCGGTTGACCATATACGGTACGGATCCCACACCCACACCACCGTCGTGTCGACACGGGTGCGGAACCAAAAGTGAAGAGTCCGAGCAACTTACCTCGTTGGCCACATAGATATAGCTTTCCCAACAAGAGAAGAAGAAAAAGGCATCAAAGGATTTCTAGCATAAAGTTGTGGGAAAGAAGACGTGAAGACGATGAGATCTATACAGGATAGGATAACACTAGGTTGATACCGCGTTCCGGTGATTTGCTCAGTGGTTAGAGCGCAGTGCGTGATGTGTGAATTAGCCGTCATGACTCATGAGTTTGAACCCTGTCGAAGACAAACAACTTGGTATTTAAGTGGAGAAGGGTAGATGGGCGAGCTCATATCTACCGAATTTTGAATCATGAATCACTGGCCCTCGAGGATTTTCGGTTATGCATAAAAGAAATTTTAACCACCCAAAAAGAATGGCAAGGTTCGCGATACAGTCAACTCATCCAATTTATGAGTATGCAGACACAATTTTGTATTAACTACATAGAAATACAAATAATATTTTACAGCTAAAAATAGAGGGGTTTGTGTTAATTTTGTCACTTGCTACTTTATCAAAAAATTTCCAATTACAATCATGATCAAATACTATTGGATATTAGTAACAACGGAACATGATTACACTATTACAAACACCAGAATTTTTACTTATCAAGAGATACACAACTTACTTGTGCGACCCTCCCATTTAGTGCAGAACCGCCTCCAGAACGCTGAGAAGTACTAAAGAATCCATTCGCCCTCAAATTTCTTTGCAGCAGACAGAGAAGTGCAGATGCATTCGATAACCAATAAGGCAATGTAACAGCCTCATCTCCGACCTGACACCCCAAGAAAATAGAAGAAAGAAGAAAACCTGGTTAAAGATGAATGAAACTAAAGACATTAGCTAGTTTAAAACTACCAGAATCTTTTTGAAAATTGCATTTATTCAAAAAGGAAAAGGTGTCCTTTCATTTAGAATAAAACTGTCATTTGTTCAACGATCACATTTGGTATAATAGCTAGCAAGGTGATCACACACTAGGTTAGGAAGCCACCTGGATGTACAGCTACATATCATGGTAACCAACTTATTAGAGGCTCTGTCTATACAATGAGTTCGGTTCAATACTTAGCAAGGTGGTTCACAACTAGGTTAGCAAGCCAACCCAGATATGCAGCTGCATATCATGGTAAGCAAGTAATTATAGGCTTGTCTGCAAAAAGATTTGAAACTTTGTATTGAATTGTATAGCCGCCTCTGACAAGGAAGGTATAGCCTAGCGGTAAGGACCTGCCACCTCCAAACATAAGGTTAAGGTCCGGGGTCACACAGGTAATGAAGTAGGGACTAGGAAAAGAGCCATTGTTGGGCTCTTGGGTGGGGTAAAGATGGGTGGGTTTATCACATCAAAAAAAAAAAATGCATAGACCACTACATCCAAATATTTAAGATAAAGCACATTTATTTGCAGGCCAATTCTTTTTCACAGGTCAAGCATATGAAATATTTGTTGATAAGCAGCCGACAGAGTTGAATCCAGGATCTTTTAAAGGTTATGAACCGAATCCAGGACCTTTAAAGTGTATGAACCACCTCATCTAAAAGCTTATTTTGTTAAGGAACACTTCTATTGTTTTTAGATCTGCAACTCAATGGATTTAGGACTAGGACCACAACTCCAACTTCTTGGTAGTCCCTTCAAAAAGTTCCATATATGTTGCTTAATCTCACAGTAGTCACATCTGACAAACACATCAATCCAAAGAAGCCATTAGCATTTTGACTTGCTCAAGATTGCACCACAGCGTGTTAATTTGGAGAATATCAAAGATAATGTCCACAGAAAGAGAAAAGTTGGTCGAGGGATTTACTCATAACATGGTAACCAAAAGCACAAAAACAAACAATTAATATAAATGTAACCTTGAATCGGCTACAATCTGAAAAGATGCACTTACGCATAACCTGGTTAAGAACTACATAATGAAGCATCAAGTAGTTTGACAAAGCCAAACAGAATTTAAAAATTAAGAAATCATTTACAACCAAGGACATCAAAGAGATTACCTTCAAAACTTCATTGATACCCGCAATGATAAAGTCAAAAATAGCAGTCCTCTCTGACTCAAAGGCATGCCAGTGAAGGAGGCACCTGTAGATGACACAAGCAGCAACTGGCTTTCCATCCTTAAATCCCAAATTCTCTTTGATACACCGTGAAAGAATTTCAGAGTTCTCCTGCAACAGAGACTTCACTTTAAAGAAGCATACATCAACAAAGCCACCTTTACTTAGACCTTTTACACTAGTTATCTACTAAAATTACAATTGGGACAGAGGGTAACTAGAGTAGCGGAGACTCATCACTTTTCTCTCACAAGGGAAATTAGTTCTTTCACGCGTTGTTTTACAACAAGGGAAGTAAATGAGATTCAATCCTCTATAATCCTCTTCTACTACCTGAATGCCTAGTACCCTTCATCACTCCTGTCCCTTGGTTTTCTTAAACTTCGCACCCACCCTCCCAAACAGTGATAACCAGGCCATCATGGCAAAGAAAAACATAAATCATCACTAGTTTTGAAACAGAAAGAAACCTGCTGCTTTTCACTGGTCAACTTAGCTCTACGCGAATCAGAAAATCCTTGAGCAAGAGGTGGTATCATTTTTGTTGGTGTGGGAGATTCCTAACGAACATAACACAACCGTTAGAGATCAAGAAATAAAGAAACAGAACTACGTACTTAAACTGAGACTGCAAAAAAGGATACATACAAATGAAGATTTACGATCAGCAGAGGGCAAAGCGAGTGCACCAGAAAATTTCTGCACAAAGGGGACAAAAGTTTATTGGATCTAGAGCTATAGCATGCAAGGAAGAATTCTCCACCATGGTTTATACATCATAAGTTAACATATTACAGCTTACATCGATAAAAGGCTTGGCAAAACCAGCACGATTGCTCCTTGGAGTTGCACCCAGTGCTTTCTGTCGGAGGATATGATTTTCATCCTCTAAATTTGAGAGCTTCTCTTGCATACTGATATAGAAAAGATACATAAGTTTTAAAACATCTGGAAATCAACCAGTTATGAAAAACTATATGGTTGCAGCACCAAAAATGTGTGTAGATAGAGACAAAATTCAACATTTTTAACAAACTTGAGCAGATATCATTCCATTTCCTTATATATGTATACGTTTTACCATTAACAAGAAGCAGAAGACTAACTATGCTGTGAGATTGCCCCAAACAACTTCTCTTTGGTTTATTAAAATTACCTTTTTAAGTTTTGTTGGAGTTGTGAACATGTTTCTTCAACTGCTGTCAACTTGGAAATTGTGTCAGTAGACTCTTCTTTAGCCTTTAGTAGCTCATGCTCCAATGCTGAGTTCTTTTCCTCCAAGGCGTTTAATGAACTCTGCAAAGACACCAAATAATAAGTATCCACAGTGTCAAGTCTTCGGCTATTCTTATAGGGTTAGAGTTGTTATAGAGCATGTGAACTGGCTATCCGAGTTGCAGTAAGGCATGCACATCAGGCCCTTTCTGCTCTAAAGCAAAAGCAACTAGGAGGACTCTCTTTAAAGTCATTGTCTACAAGAACAAGCAAGTCATCTAGAAGTAGTATCTTGCAACTTATATATTAATCAGTGATTAAATGCAAATAATTCCAATGTCAGTTAATCATGATAAATATAAATATTTCATCCAGTAGTTACAGCTTAATTTCTTGTGGTTATAGAAGCCTTAAAGACATCCAGCAACCCCCTCCCCCCCAACACACCACAAAAGAAACTAACTGTACAGTAAGAAGAAGAAGAAGAAGAAGAAAGAAGACAACAATAGATTTTCTTTTGATAACGGATAACCAAGAAATCCCGAGGGCAAATGGCGCACGGCTCGAAACTCATGGATTAGGGGCCACCCCTCTACCCGTCTCCAGTTAAAATACCAGGCTTTTGCTTGCAACATAGTTTGAACCTATGCCGTGCGCCTAACTCACACATCACACGCTAAGCTCTTACCACTAGATCGAAGCCCTAGGGGCCAGAAGAAAGGCATATACAAGTCCTTCATTGACATTTAGAAAAAAATGCATAACCTTCAGAGCTCTTATAAGCAACATGTTAGCAAACAAACATTCTTACCATCATCAGATAAATTCTACATCATATTGTTCTAAGCTCTTAATCTCTTAAAATCTATGCAGATTTAGTGAAAATCTAGCACAATGGATTAAATAGACACAAAGGTGATGCCAATTAGTTGAGATTAAGGTTCAATCATGTAAGTTTTTTTTTTTTTGATAACCGACAAATCCCTTTAGGGCCAGTGGCGCACGGTTAGAAACTCGGTGGAAAATGGGCCCGCTCCACTACCCTCCACTTAAATACCAAGCTTCTGTCTACGGCCGGGTACAAACCCATGATGTGCACCTAACCCACACATCACAAGATGTACTCTTAAAAGTAGACCAAAGCCCAGGGGCTTGCTGGTATGTTTATTTTAGGTTTAGTGTTTGCTAGAAATCTTTTAGTCTTGTTAAAGATTGTATCCTAGTAGAAAATGTAGAGAACTTCTAGTGCTAGAGAGTCTAAATAGTTAAATATTAAATTGAGACGGGTCTAAATGGACCGACATAGATTGTGAGGATTTATATAGCCAACCCAAACCAGCTTGGGATTGAGAAGTAGTTGTTGCTGCTCATCCTCTTAAGCTTATAAACTTTCTGGCTGATCAAGATCCATTGGGTATAACAAAAGTCTTTCCATTCTAGAGAGTGACACTACCAGGCCAAGATGCATTATAAATTCCAACAACGAGAGATGCTTAAAAGATGCTCACAACATCTAGAACTAAATTTCCACAAAGGGAATCAATCATCCAATTTCAATATGAGTGCAATCAGAGTTGAATGCAAACAGAAAATCAGTTATATGACCTTCAGAAATGTATTTTCATTTCTCAGCTCAGTCACTGAAAAAACTTCTCTTTCCAAAGCAGCTTTCTCCTTCATGGATAAATCCAGTTGTCTTTGGAGCACAGCATTCTTGTTGACCTCATTGACTGCAGCCAACTTTGCTGCATCTAACTCAAGGCTTAAAGATTCTACAGTCTTGTGAAGTTTTGAAATTTCCACTAATTTAGCCTCATCATTAGATAGCTGCATCACAATGTTTAAAGGACATTTTGTTCAATTAGAGAGCAAAATATGGTACCGCATCAATAAATCATTCACATGTAAGTTAACAAATGGACTAGTACCCGCAATTTTTTTTCTAATTGCAACCTCCAAGTGAGATCCTCCAACTGCTTTTCAAGCTTGGTTTTTGCTATACGAAGGGCACCAGCTTCATTAGCTTCCTGTACAAGAGAAAAACTAAGTGTCAACTCTTTAAAGAGAAATAATAGCTGAACTTTTGGAAAATTAGGGGAATAGAATTTCATCCACGGAAAACCTGGCACACCAACTTTCATAATATCTGTGAGGTATGGCAGCAATCCACAAGATTAAATCAAAATTGAAAAGATTCTATAGCGGCAACAGCCAACTAAAGCATATAAAAAGAATTATCTTGAATTTCTGACTAACATTCCATTCTGTAACATTGTTCTTTTTTTCTTTTTAATATTGGTGGTGTTGGGGCCAGCTTGCATACACCTCGACTAATTTTACTGGGTACCTGCTACCTCCCACCTGCACAGGTACCGGGTAACTATGTCCACTTAAGCGTAGACGGATGGGAAGAAATAACTAATGAACCTGAGACCTCAGGTTCTCCACCCACTTCATTGTCCACTAGGCGACAGAGTAGCCTATGAGTTCTCTGTAAAATCTATCAACTCTTTTTTGATGGGGGCAAGACAAATATATAGAATTTCAAGCACAACCAGCAAAAGCAAGAGCATCAATTTCGCAAATTTACAGTAAACAAGAACAAGATACAAATTGT